>NC_073389.1:7272927-7597511 GCF_028641065.1 Leucoraja erinaceus
CAGAAGTATGGAAAAGTCTGTGGGCAGATCATGCAGGCCAAGTGTTTGCCGACTGCGTGATTCAGAAACTAGGGCACTGCTCTTGATTCTGGAGCAGCCTGGAGTAAGATGGCTTGCTACTGAGCACTTGTTAATCAAAGCTCTGGTGGTAAGCTGACAAACTAAGCGATTCATTACAAGATGGCCTCAGGTTCAGTCCCACTCACCATCGTTGTTTCTGCTATTGAACCAAAGCTGTTGATAAATATGTTGCATGTAACATTAACAGGAGGACCTGCAATTTGAATGGTAAAACAAAAGAAAGAAAATTGACAAGCTGCTACCGGACAAGACATCAAGTTATTTGACAGTGGTCATCAGCACTTACCATTGTAGTTTCCGTGACAGAGCCAAAACTGTTGATAAAAATATTGCATGTAACGTTTACTGGAGGACCTGTGAAATGCAAGGACAATGTTGCAATACAAGTTGTAGCAGCGAAAGTACATGGGCAATGCCATGATGCAATATTTTCGATCAGTGATGAAACAAAATCAGACATTCCGTAACCCTGTAGGATAGAAATTTGTCTCGGGCACTTGTGAAGAAGGAATGGCATTGAAAAGGTTTTATTGACTTTGAGGGAACTGAACAAAGTATGAGTGGGAGTCCCACCCGACTGCCGGGGAGAATGGGTGAGGGGGAGGTAATAACACTTGAGTTAAATGCATCACCACTCGTTCATCACTATCTCCAGAGACAAATGACCAACCCTGAACCTGCTGCATCTTTTTCTTACTTCACTCCACATTGCTTCATAAGGCACACTTGTTTTTTTGTTGTTGTTTTTTCTTCACTCCCACTTCACCACTCTTCAATTTTCTCCCCGTTCATTCTTGAAACACAGTTTAGTTTAGAGACACAGTGCGGAGACAAGGCCCTTCAGCCCGCCGAGTCCGCGCCGACACATTAATCCTATCCTACATGCACTGGGGACAATTTGCACTTACAACAAGCCAATCAACCTACATACCTGTACGTCTTTGGAGCGTGGCAGGAAACCGAAGATCTCGGAGAAAATCCCACAGCACCCTCAGTCAGGATCGCACCCGGGTCTCCGCTGTTGCAAGTGCTGTAAGGCAGCAACTCTACCACTGCGCCACCGTGCCGCCCTGTTCCATGGTATTGGCCACAATCTATCACATCTGTGTGAGGTGAGGCCTCAAATGGGAAAGGAGTGTTGCCACACTGCTGTGGCCACTTATACTCTCCACTCAATGTGGTTAGTGAGATTACTCATTTTATTGACTTTGATTCAGCAATTGGGAGTGGAAGCACAGTGAACAGTGATTCTCGGCTCAAAATATATTGGAATATCCCCATTCCCGTGGCCAGTTCGGTGGAGATGGGAGAAGATTGTTGAAGGGAGAAGCAATTCGGAACAAATTAGTGACTAAACTCGAGGCATTCAGGCCTGTGCGATGCAGCTTTAAACAAGCAATTGGCTCATCAAGGGAAGCTCCCTCCTCTTGCTGTGTGTTTTAAACAATTTGTACTCTTCATGACATCATCAATGCAATTACTCAGTCTAAAGATCCAAATTGAATTAATACAATGTTCAAACCAGGCAGAACACCAAGCAAAGCCAGCAGAATGTGAAGACAAAGTAAGGCAAGATGGAACAAATACTTCATAAGATCGCCATAGCCTCCAGCAAGCCATGTTTGAAAAATGGGGCACAGAACTAATGAATGCAATTCTATGTCTCCTATTCCAGAGCAGCAACTGTTCTGTTTTAACTGAAGTATCGGTATCAGCAATGCATCAGTCTCATACTTCAGTAGCATTCATCAGGTAGCCTTTTATTAACATACACTTGGCACATTACTGGTGAGATAATTAGCCGATAAAACATGCACAAGCCTCTTACATTTTAACAATATTATCTCTGCACTCCCAATTATGTGTGCAAGTGCATTCAAATGTTCAAACAGTAGCATTGCAAATAATACTTTACTCCAAATCGTCTATGGATGGTGTGAACAGCACAAAACCCAGATCCAGCTTTCAGAATTAACAATTCTGAGCAATACATTTTGCAGGCTCCCCAAACCTCATTCATTACATACCACATGGTCACCTGTACAATGGCTTGCATCTGTCAACTACTGTATGCTTATCAGAGTGGGCATCCTGCTCATAAAGAAATGCTTCATGATATTCTTCTCCCTTTGAACCAACTAGACTCACTCGAGGGGGACCAAGGTTACGGGCAAAGTGTCTTTATTTAATATTTGAATGGTGTAAGCAATCTATTGTGAATATAAAAATGGAAAATGTTTGGAAATACTAAGCAGGGCCCTGCGGACAGAGAAAAAGAGTTCAACATTTCAAATCAATGAAAAGTTAGTGAAACATTAATTCTCTCACTACATATTCTGCCTGACCTGCTGAATCGTTCCAGCTTTTGCTAGTTTAGAATCACAGTACAGAAACAAACCCTTGACCCACTGCTTTTCAGCTACTCATTTACACTAACCCTTCATTAATCCAATTTGAAAAGATTTCTCCCCCATTTTATTGTCAACTCTTCCCAGTACTCACCTTTACATTGGGTGTAATCTACTGAGGTCAATGAAGCCAGCTACCTGCATGCGTTTGGGATGTGGGGAAAATCTGCAGCATCCAGAGGAAACCTGGATAACAGGAGGAATGTACACCTCCACACTGATGGAACCTGAATCTGAGTCTCTGGGGCTGTGAGGCTTTGGCTGCACCACCGTGCCACACTTATTTCAAATTTCCAGCTTCTGCAATACCTTAAATCAAAATTGTGCACATAACCTGACCAAGATACAAATGTTCCAATCATGAATATCCCAAAAGTGAACAGGATCATAAAATAGCTGCTGCAGGGATGATGACCCTTTAAATCTATACTACAGTTCCATGTTAGAGCAATCCATCTCCTTCCCAGTCCTCTACCCTCTCATAGAGTCATAGTCATACAGCTTTGAAACATGAAGCAGTCCCTTCAGCCCAACATGCACACACTAGCCAACATGTCCCAGCTACACTAGTCCCACTTGTCCACGTTTGACCCATATCCCTCTAAACATGTCCTATCCATGCACCTATCTAACTGTCTCTTAAACGTTGCGATAGTCCCTGCCTCAACTACCTACTCTGGCAGTTCGCTCCATACACCCACCACCCTTGGTGTGAAAAAGCTGCCTCTCAGATTCCTATTAAATATTTTCCCCTCCACCTTAAACCTATGTCCTCTGGTCCTTGATTCACCTACTCTGAGCAAGATACTCTGTGCATCTACCCAATCTCTCATGATTTTATACACTGAAAATAATACAGGAAAGATTTGCAAGGATGTTACCAGGGCTTGAGAGGAGAGGTTGGGAAGGCTATGATGTTATTCCTTCAAGAGCAGGAGGCTGTGGACCAATCCTATACAGAGGTATATAAAATGATGAGTGGAATGGATAGGGTGAATGCACTGAGCCTTTTTCCCAGGATAGAGGAATCAAGATGATGGAGGTATATAGGGTGTGAGGGAAAGATTTAATAAGAACCTAAGACTCAACATTTTCACACAGAGGGTGGTGAGTATATGCATGAGCTGGCAGAGGAAGTAGTTGAAACATGTACAATTGCAGTATTTAAAAGCTATTTGGACAGGGTCATGGATGGGAGGCGCTCAGAGGGACAATATGGACCAAACACAGGCAAATGGGACTCGCTTAGATGGGGCATCTTGGTTGGCATGGGCAAGTTGAGCTGAAGAGCCTGTTCCCATACTGTGTGACTCTATGAGTACAATATGTAGTCAAGACAGCAACCTCAGCCTCCATATTAGAAATATGAAGGAGATTGCCATTGATATCAGGAAGTTGAGTGGAATGCATGGACCAATCTGCATAAATATTTTTGAAGTAAAGAATGTTCAGAGCCCCAAATTCCAAGCTGTAAATATCTCAATCGTTATGTTCTTGTCCAACCTAGTTGACACCACAGCCAAGAAAGTACAAGAAAAAGTCTACTCCCTCAGAGAACTAAGGAAGTAGAATATATCTCTAATGACTTACGATTTTTCCCAGCCGCAGTAAAGAACTTATCAGGATGGATCACAGCTTGGTTGGGCAATCACTGCCCAAGACTGCAGAAATTGCAGAGAATTGTGAACACAGCCCAATCTGTCATGCAAACCAGTCTATTCCCCATTGATTCTACTGCACTTCACGCTGCCTCGAGAAAGCAGCCATCATAATGAAAGACCACTCACGCCCCAGTCATTCTCCCTTCTCCCCTCTCCTGTCAGGAAGAAGACACAAAAGCACGTACTGCCAGGTTCAAGAACAGCTTCTTCACTGCTGTTATCAGGCTCTTGAATAGACCTCTCATAAGCTAAGAAAAACAAAGACACAAAGTGTTGGCATAACTCAGCGGGTTCGGCAGCATCTCTGGAGAACATGGATAAGTGACTTTTGGGTCGGGAACCTTCTTCAGACTGATTGTGGGGGTGTGAGGGGTGGGTGGGATGAAACATGAAAGAGAAGAGAGGCATGACAGAGTCTGGTATGTAATATGTTGGAAGGAACTGCTGATGCTGGTTTAAACCGAAGATAGACATAAAAAGCTGGAGGAACTCTGCGGGTTAGGCAGCATCTCTGGAGAGAAGGAATGGGTGATGTTTTGGATCGAGACCCTTCTTCAGACTAGGTACGTAATAGGTTGATTTAGATGAGGGGGGTTTGGTTAGGGAGATGGTTGCACAAAGGCTAGAGATAAAAAGACAGCTGGTATTACTCCAAATGTTGTCTGACCAGTGCTTTATAAAGCCTCAGCATTACATCCTTGCTTTTATATTCTAGTCCTCTCAAAATGAATGTTAATATTACATATGTCCTCCTAATGCCCCTGTCCCCACTTAGGAAACCTGAATGGAAACCTCTGGTGACCTTGCGCCCCACCCAAGGTTTCCATGAGTCGCCAGAGGTTTTGGCCACTCGCCTGGAAAGCCTCGACCGAAGCGTGAGCTGCATCTACCGACCAAAGATCCAAAAGGATCTTTGCTACCGACCACACACACTCTCACACACACACACACACACACACGCACACACACACACACATCGCGAAGGTGGGGGCCAGGGACAGCGGAGGAGTGCTGTCTGCGCGATGAAGAGGAAAGTAAATGGCTGCCACAGAGCACGGTAAGTCCTTTAGAGAGCGCGGCGGGGGGTGGGGAGAGAAGGGGAGAGAGAAGGAGAGAGAGAAGGAGAGAGAGAGAGGGGAATGGGATGAAGGGGGGGAGAAGGGGAATGGGATGAAGGGGGGGGAGAAGGGGGGGGAAAGGGGGGGGGGGGGGGAAGGGGGGGGGAGGAGGTGGGGGGGAGAAAAAGGGGGAGGAGACAGTTTTAAGAAGTTTAATAAATTTAGCGGGCATTTTACCTTCCAGTGGGTCCTTCTAGGTCCTGAAAGCTCAAATGAGCCAATCAAAATGGCCGGTCAGTGAAGGAGATGGCCTTCGACTGCCTGGAAGTAAATAGCAACCCCACTCCACTGGCTTTGACCAAATGGCAACCTATTTTTAATCGAGGTCGGTTTTGATTTTGTTGAAATAATCGAAGTAAAATAGAAGAAGCCTCGACCACGCGGAAACCACTTACGACCATTAGGGAGAGTGACCAATACCTCCGGGAACCT
Organism: Leucoraja erinaceus; assembly: GCF_028641065.1. Lineage (NCBI taxonomy): Eukaryota > Metazoa > Chordata > Chondrichthyes > Rajiformes > Rajidae > Leucoraja > Leucoraja erinaceus. Next base: position 7,278,628 of record NC_073389.1, read on the forward strand.
CATGGAAACCTTGGGTGGGCGCAAGGTCACCAGAGGTTTCCGTTCAGGTTTCCTAAGTGGGACAGGGGCAGTCCTCCCGATTCAACCTGCAAATTTAACCTTTTGGGAATCCTGCACCAGCACCCCCAAGTCGCTTGGCACCCGTTGATTTCTGAATCCTCTCCCCATTTAGAAAATAGTCTTCATTCCTACGAACAAAGTGCATGACTCCGCACTTTGCTGCACTGTATTCCACCTGCCACATCTTTGCCCACTCTCCCAACCTGTCCAAGTGCTCTGCAGACTTTCTCCTGCCTCTACACTACCTCCTCCACCACCTGCCTTCATGTCATCCACAAACATGGCCGCAAAGCTGTCAATTCCATCATCCAAATCATTAATGTACAAAATGAACAATGGCGAAACACCACTAGTCATCGGCAGCCAACCATAAAAAGCCCCCATTTATTCCCACCCTTTGAGCTGCCATTCAGCCAACCTTCTATCCATGCTTTGCATCTTCCCTCTAATACAAAGGGCTGCGCTCTCTAAAGGACTTACTGTGCTCTGTGGCAGCCATTTATTTTTCTCTAATCTTGTTCAGCAGCCTCATGTGTGGCACCTTATCAAAGGCCTTTTGAAAATCCAAGTAAACAATATATTTTGTCTTTCCCACTATTTACTTCCCCAAAGAATTCCAACAGAATTGTCATGCCCCTTGGGAAAACCATGCTGACTTTCACCTTTTTTTATCATGTGTTTCCGTACTCGAAAACTTCATCCTCAATAATGGACAGTAAAATCTTAACTGGCCTATAGTTTCCCCTCTATTGTCTCGTTGTCTTCTTGAACAGCGGAGTAACATTTGCAATTTTCCAGTCCTCTAGAACCACTCGTGACTCTAGTGATCCTTGGAAGATCACGACTACTGCCTCCACAGTCTCTAAAGCTACCTCTTTCAAAACCCTGGGCTGTAGTCCATCTGATCCAGGTAATTTATCCACCTTCAGACCTTTCAGCTTCCCAAGCACCTTCTCCCTAATAATCGCAACTCCACCAACCTAGCCCCTGGCTATCTTGAATCTCTGGCACTTTGCTGATGTGAATCACTGTGAATACTGACACAAAAAATATTTAATTCATCTGCCATTTCTTTATTCCCCATTACTACTTCTCCAGCGACATTTTTAAGCTCTTGCCTCTCATTTACCTGTTTCATATCTGAAGGAACTTGTGGTATCCACTGTTGTGTTATTGCAAGGACTACCTTGTTATATCACAAGGACAACTTTGTTTGCCCACATAACAACATGTATATGTGGGAATGACGTAATATGGGCAGGGCACGCTGGTTCCAGATGGTCGTGAATAAACAGAGCCTTGATTTATGCTCAGCTTCAAGCCCCTAAATACATGTACTTGTGGTCATTCCAGATTCATAACAAAGGTATAACAAATACTGGACCATGAAGTACAACATGGTGGCAGCGGGGGGATTATTATTTTATATCGTTGGCTGGATTACCATTCATCTTTTCTCCCCTCAGTGCCTTTTTAGTTGCCTTCTGTTGGTTTTTAAAAGCTTCCCAATCTTGAAGATTCCCATTAATCTTTGCAACATTACATGCCATTTATTTTAGTTCTATGCTGTCTTTTATGCTGACTTCCTTCGTCAGCCACGATTGCCTCATTCTCCCCTTTGAATCTTCTTTCCTCTTTTGGATGAATAGACCCTACATCTTCCAAATTACTCCCAGGGACCTCTACCATTGCTGCTCCACCATTATTCCTGCTAGGGTCCCTTTCCAATCAACTTGGATTCAAATTCACCTCGAGTATTGCGTACAGTTTTGGTCTCCAAATCTGAGGAAGGACATTATTGCCATAGAGGGAGTGCAGAGACGGTTCACCAGACTGATTCCTGGGATGTCAGGACTGTCTTATGAAGAAAGACTGGATAGACTTGGTTTATACACTCTAGAATTTAGGAGATTGAGAGGGGATCTTATAGAAACTTACAAAATTCTTAAGGGGTTGGACAGGCTAGATGCAGGAAGATTGTTCCCGATGTTAGGGAAGTCCAGGACAAGGGGTCACAGCTTAAGGATAAGGGGGAAATCCTTTAAAACCGAGATGAGAAGAACTTTATTCACACAGAGAGTGGTGAATCTCTGGAACTCTCTGCCACAGAGGGTAGTTGAGGCCAGTTCATTGGCTATATTTAAGAGGGAGTTAGATGTGGCCCTTGTGGCTAAGGGGATCAGGGGGTATGGAGAGAAGGCAGGTACGGGATACTGAGTTGGATGATCAACCATGATCATATTGAATGGCGGTGCAGGCTCGAAGGGCCGAATGGCCTACTCCTGCACCTAATTTCTATGTTTCTATGTTTCTAACTTTAGTTACCTCCTCCCACCATGCCTGTGTTGTTACCTTCACTCAACAGTAATACTGCAACATAATGCTGGAGTAACTCAGCGAGGCAGGCAGCACTTCTGGAGAGAAGGCCCTTCTTTGCATCTGATTTCAACTTCTCCCTCTCAAACTGCAGGTTGCATTTTATCATGCTATCTTCACTACTTCCTTAACCTCAAGCTCCCTAATCAAATCCAGTTTATTACAAAATGCCAAATCTAGAATTGCCCTTTAAGTACTGCTAGTACTGCTTGGAGAGGGATTTCTCAGCAGACTATATATTTTAAAGAATTGATGTACCGTGCATGGTTAACATAAATGTCAGGGTGGGGATCATTAATAACTCCAAGGCTGAGTATCCACAAGTGGTATGGAGGCCGAAATGTGTAGGAAGGAACTACAGATGCCTGTTTACACTGAAGATAGACATACAATGCTGGGGAATTCTCCAGCAGAAAGAAAATTCTCTTTCTTCAGAGACGAAGGGTCTTGATCCGAAACATCACCCATTAAGAATAAGGGGTAGGTCATTTAGAACGGAGATGAGGAAAAGCTTTTTCACCCAGAGAGTTGTGAATCTGTGGAATTCTCTGCCTCAGAAGGCAGTGGAGGCCAATTCTCTGGAAGCTTTCTAGAGAGAGTTAGATAGAGCTCTTAAAGATAGCGGAGCCAAGGGAAATGGGGGGAAGGCAGGAACGGAGTACTGAATGTGGATGATCAGCCATGATCACAGTGAATGGCGGTGCTGGCTCGAAGAACCGAATGGCTTACTCCTGCATCTATTGTCTATTGTCCAGAGATGCCGCCTGTCCCGCTGAGTTACTCCAGCATTTTGTGTCTATCTTTAGTGGCAAGCAGGACTTTTGTATAAGCACAAGGTGTGATTGTCTATTCTCTTTACGCCTGTATTGCCATTTGTTCTTCTCCAGTGCTGAACACACGGTTTCACTTCTTTCCAGTTAGTTTACACAATTTCCTGCCTGAGAAATTCATGATTAAAAATTCCACAAACATCTTTAAATATTCATTACACATTTTACCCTAACCTGAAAAACCCTTTCAAAAATGTAGCATTCTAAATTGATTTGTGAGTGTTGTGAAGTCATCAAGCATTATCTGTGAAGAAAAAATAAAAAAACGAATACAAAAATAGCAACGCTCTTGACAAAAATCATGCCAATTATTGTCCGCAATATCATTTTTGTCATTTCAAAAATACAATTGTACAAATATTTTTCCTTTATTAGGAAATGTAGTTTAATTTGCAGATACAGAATGGAAACAGGCACCGCTGAACATCAATCACTCATTTACACTAGTAGCGTTTTACCCCACTGCTATATAACCAGAATGATCAGACTTAGTTTAGTTTAGTTTAGTTTAGAGATACAGCGTGGAAACAGACCCTTCAGCCCACCTAGTCTGTACCGACCAGCGATCCCTGCGCATTGACATTATCCTACACAAACTAAGAACAATTTTCACTTATACCAAGATAATTAACCTAAAAAACCTATACGTCTTTGGAGTGTGGAAGGAAACCGAAGATCTCGGAGAAAACCCACGCAGGTCACGGGGAGAACGTACGAACTCCGTACAGACAGCACCCGTACTCAGGTTCGAACTCGGGTCTCTGGCGTTACAAGTGCTGTAAGGCAGCAACTCTACCGCTGCGCCACCGCACCGCCCTCAGATCGGAAGAGTTAATGAGCTTTGTAGATGTTGAGACGTTGAAATAATGAAACGTACGTGAATTGACCTTTAATTGTGTAATATCTTCGCAAATATATTAAGACGTAATATGGTAAATCTCCAATAATTCGGCAACTTTGGAACTTCAGCATTGCCAGATGATCAGATTTTCTAGAAGCAATGTCTCGACCCGAAACCATTCCTTCTCTCCAGAGATGCTGCCTGTCAAGTCAAGTCAAGAGTCAAGAGAGTTTTATTGGCATGTGTCCCAGATAGGACAATGAAATTCTTGCTTGCTGCAGCACAACAGAATAAGTAAACACAATACAGAACAGGAGATAAAGGTTCAGTGTGTCTATATACCATAGACCATATACAGTATATACACAATAAATAAACAGATAAAGTGCAATAGGCTGTTATTGTTCAGAGTTTGTTTGATGGTGAGTTTAATAGCCTGATGACTGTGGGGAAGAAGCTGTTCTTGAACCTGGATGTGCCAGATTTCAAGCTCTTGTACCTTCTTCCCGATGGCAATGGAGAGATGAGTGGATGGCCAGGATGGTGTGGGTCTTTGATGATGTTGGCAGACTTTTTGAGGCAGCAACAGCGATAGATCCCTTCGATGGTGGGGAGGTCAGAGCCGATGATGGACTGGGCAGTGGTCACAACTTTCTGCATTCTTTTCTGCTCCTGGACGTTCAAGTTACCGAACCAAGCCACGATGCAGCCAGTCAACATGCTCTCTACTGTGCACCTGTAGAAGTTCGAGAGAGTCCTCCTTGACATACCTACTCTCCGTAATCTTCTCAGGAATTAGAGGCGCTGATGTGCCTTTTTTATGATGGCATCAGTGTGCTGGGACCAGGAAAGAACTTCAGAAAAATGCACGGCCAGGAATTAGAAGGTCTTGCCTCTTTCCGCCATCGTCCCGTTGATATAAATGGGATTGTGGGTCCCTATCCTACCTCTTCCAACGTCCACAATCAGTTCCTTGGTTTTGCTGTTGTTGAGAGCCAGGTTATTGTGCTGGCACCATTCGGTCAATCGATCGATCTCACTTCTATACTCTGACTCATCACCATCAGTGATTCGTCCCACAACAGTGGTATCATCGGTGGAATTGACGATGGAGTTCGCACTATGACCAGCTACGCAGTTATGCGTATAGTGTGAGTTCAGCAGGGAACTGAGCACACAGCCTTCAGATGCTCCCATGCTGATTGTTAACGAGGATGACACATTTCTACCAACACGGACAGACTGTGATCTATGGGTGACCTCTCAAATCACTTCATCAGCATCCCGCTGAGTTACTCCAACATTTTGTGATCTAACTTTGATTTAAACCAGCATCTGCAGTTCTTTCCTACAATTTTCCATAGTATTGGATATTATTCCAAATCATACCCCCCAAAAAATATTTCATCTCGTTTACTCTCTTTATTTACATCTAAAGGGACTGAAAAAGGTGAATTTATTATGGGGAACAAGGAAATGGCAGATGAGTTGAACAGGTACTTTGGATCCGTCTTCACTAAGGAGGACACAAACAATCTTCCTGATGTACTAACCAAGGGATCTGGGGTGAGGGAGGAACTGAAGGAAATCCACATTAGGCAGGAAATGGTGTTGGTTAGACTGATGGGACTGAAGGATGATAAATCCCCAGGACATGATGGTCTGCATCCCAGGGTACTTAAGGAGGTGGCTCTAGAAATCGTGGATGCATTGGTGATCATTTTCCAATGTTTTATAGATTCAGGATCAGTTCCTTCCTGTAGATTGGAGGGTAGCTAATATTATCCACTTTTTAAGAAAGGCTGGAGAGAGAAAACAGGGAATTATGGACCTGTTAGCCTGACATCAGTGGTGGGGAAAATACTGCAGTCAATAATAAAAGATGAAATATTGGCACATTTGGATAGCAGTAATAGAATCGGCCCAAGTCACCGTGGATTTATGAATTAGAAATCATGCTTGACTAATCTTCTGGAATTTTTTGAGGATATAACTAGGTAAATGGACAAGGAAGAGCCAGTGGATGCAGTGCACCTGGACTTTCAGAAAGCATTTGACAATGTCCCACATACGAGATTAGTGGGAAAATTAGGGCACATGATATTGGGGGTAGAGTGCTGACATGGATAGAAAATTGGTTGGCAGACAGGAAACAAAGACTAAGGATTAACTGGTCCCTTTCAGAATGGCAGGCAGTGACTAGTGGGGTACCGCAGGTCTCGGTGCTGGGACCGCAGCTATTTATAATATATATTAATGATTTAGATGAAAGGATTCAAAGTAACATTAGCAAATTTGCAGATGACACAAAGCTGGGTGGCAGTGTGAACTGTGAGGAGGATGCTATGAGAATGCCGGGTGATTTGGACAGGTTGGGTGAGTGGGAAGATGCATGGCAGATGCAATTTAATGTGGACAAATGTGAGGTTATCCACTTTGGTGGCAAAAACAGGAAGGCGGATTATTATCTAAATGGTGTCAAGTTGGGAAATGGGGAAGTATAACGGGATCTGGGGTTCTTGTTCATCCGTCAATGAAAGTAAGCATGCAGGTACAGCAGGCAGTGAAGAAAGCAAATGGCATATTGACCTTCGTAACAAGAGGAGTTGAGTATAAGAACAAAGAGGTCGTTCTGCAGTTGTATCGGGCCCTAGTGAGATCACACCTGGAGTATTGTGTGCAGTTTTGGTTCCCTAATTTCAGGAAGGACATTATTACTATTGAGGGAGTGCAGCGTAGGTTTACAAGGTTGATTCCCAGGATGGCGGGACTGTCATATGCTGAGAGAATGGAGCGGCTGGGCTTATACACTTTAGAAGGATGAGAGGGCATCTTATTGAAACATATAAGAATACTAGACTAAGTGGGTCCCAGCATCACACGGGAGGGCTGATTCCCCAATGCAATATTCCACCTATTCACCAATTCCAATATTGGTGGCCAGTGGGGGGGGGGGGGGGGGGGGGGGGGGGGGGGGGGCTTTCTGGAGCACTAGTATGGGTGTTGTGGGCTGAAGACTGGTTTCCAGAGGGCTAGTATGGACATTGTGGGCCGAATGGTTTCTTGGGCTGACGGCTCAGTCACTCAAGCCTGTTGTGCTGGCAGCTCACTCACTCACGATTGGTGGGCTGGCAGTTGACTCACAGCTATTCCTTAAAATTCCATTTCAAGCAGGGTGCAAGGCCACTAAATTCAAGTGCAGTTTCATACCATTTCAAGCAGGGTGCAAGGCCACTAAAGACAACGAGCCATAACCTCTCCCTTCTCCATCTTGCAGAGACTGAGCCACACCCACACTTCTGGGTTTTATAGTCTCTCCCCCCCCCCCCCTCCACCATGAAGGGGCGTAGCTTTCATGGCGTGAGTGACAGGAGAGTGAATCTCAACATTTTTAAAACACTAATAACTCATTTATTTTTCATCAATGGGAAAAATCCTCGGCACCTGATGAGTGGAGGGGGATTCTGAGTAAGATGGCCAAAAATCACAGCCGTACGTGATAGCGTTTGTTCTAAAATCAATATACAGAACCACAGGAAGTGGTCAAGATCAGACTTTTAGTAATATAGATTAATGGTTTTGACACACGAGAGGCAGTAAACATGTTCCCAATGTTGTGGAGGGTCCAGAACCAGGGGCCACTGTTTAAGATAAGGGGTAAGCCATTTAGAATGGAGATGAGGAAACACTTTTTCACACAGAGAGTTGTGAGTCTGTGGAATTCTCTGCCTCAGAGCTCAGTGGAGACCAGTTCTCTGGATACTTTCATGAGAAAATCTAAAATCTAAAATCAATATAAAGCACAAACAGGAAGTGGTCAAGATTAGACTTTTAATTATATAGAAGGCAAGGAAACATTAATTAGGCAAGGCAACTTTAATTAGGCAATGCAACTTTGATTAGGCAAGGCAAATTCGATTAGGAAAGGCAACTTTAATTAGGCAAGGCAACTTTAATTAGGCAAGGCAACTTAAATTAGGCAAGGCAACTTTAATTAGGCAACACAGCTTTAGCATTTCCAAACCAAAGGCAACACAGCTTTAGCATTTCCAAACCGAAGGCAACACAGATTTAGCAATTCCAAACTATATTTTCAAACCACATTAAGGGCACTGACATGAGGGTGAACTCCCGGGAAGAGTGCAGACCCAATGGTGTACCTGTCATATTCTTAATACCTACATGGTTTGCAGGTTAAAACCTGACCTTCTAGCTGGAGTTGTTGCGGACATCTTCAACCTCCTACTATTAAGGTCGGAGGTCTCCACCCGCTGTAGAATGACATGTTTCCTAGCTCTCCTAACTGCTACATTCAAATAGCTAGAGAGTTTCACGGACTCATTTGCTTGTATCTGCCTTTTTTGTGATTAGCGTCATGTTGACGTTTTATTTCAACTGTGTGCAACTGTAGAAGTCATTTGAGGCTCAACTAGGTTCAAGTGTGTTCTCAAGGACCTGTCCCACTTAGGTGATTTTTTATGTGACCACAGGCAACTAGGCTGTTGCCATATGGTCGCCAGGGTGTCGCCTGTTTGGTCGTGAGTAGTCTCCTCAGTTGCACAGTCGTAGTGTCTTTGTGATCGTTGCAAAATTTTCAAAACAGGTGCTGACTTCGCTTTTTTTTTTGTTAAAATAATGATTCTATTTCAAATTAAATGTCGAAGGGGAATCCAGTCGCCGATTTTTCAGCAACTTGCTATGATTTTGACAGTCGCCAGCAGTCACCTAAAAATAGCCTAAAAAAGGGATTGTCGCACTTGGGTAATTTTTCAGTGGAATGCCGGCGACTGTCAAGTTCGCAGCACTCGCTGGAAAACCGGGAATTGGAACGGCAAGTGTCAGATTGGAACACACACACACACACGCACACACACACACACACGCACACACACACACACATCGCAAAGGCGGGGGGCCAGGGAAAGAGGGGGAGCACTGTCTGAAATTCACATTTGATACAGGCACACACATGAACAGGAAGGTTAAGACGGTTAGCACAGTGTACGGTAAGTCCTTTTAAAGAGGGGGCGGGGGGAGGGGGTTGGGGAGCGCAGGGGAGAGAAAGAAATAGAAGGGGGGAGAAGTGGGGAGAAGAGGTGGAGAATGAGTGGAGACACTTTTAAGAAGCCAGACAACTTTAATAAGCCAGAGATACACAGCTGTGAAGTACGGTGGGCATTTAACATTACCAGTCGGTTTTCCTTGGTTCTGAAAACTCGTGCTTACGTTTTTCTCCCCCCAATGAGCCAATGAAAATGCCCGGTCAGCAAAGGCGATTAAGTAAACCTACCTACGACTATCTCGGCTACGTATAACTACATGGCGACCCCACTACAACTGCACCTACGACTACAGGATTATCGATTTTCTCCATGGCGACAAATTTTTGGTCGCAGAAAAATTTTCAACGTGTTGAAAAATCTGCGGCGACCATACTGAGGCCGCGACTAATTCCCAGAATGCGGGAACTCCTCGTGATCATGAAGGAGACTCACCAGAGACCACCAGCGACCATGTGGCGATCATGAGGCGAGCGCAGAGTTTCCTGCACTCGCCTAAAAAGCCGCCTAAGTGGGACAGGCTCTTCAGTCTTCTCTTCACAGAAGGCTTTGCAGGCATATACCCTGTGGTAATGTGTAGGTTTGTTCAGTACTTCAGCAAGAAATTGGTTAAGTGATGATTCACCCTGAGCTTTGAATATCCCTGCATCCTTCTCGAGGGTGGCTTCAACTATCATGACTAACCACATCACACTGTTTTGAAATGGAATAGTGTGAAGAAAACCATGTTTGCCACTGCTCTGTTTCATAAAGATCACAAACAAGTTAAATCGTAAATGATTGGCTATATCAGAAAGAAGGTTTTCAGATTATCTATGGCAAGTGGATAAAGACTTCAAATCATCCTTTGTGCACTGAGTGGTGGCACATGAAACCAAGTTTCACTTCATTCCTTGTTGAGGAACTGTTGATCAGTGCCTGTCGTTTCTCTTTTCACAAAAGGCAACATGTAGTCTTGGACAAGAAAGACACCAAATGCCAGAGTAACTCAGCGGGACAGGCAGCATCTCTGGAGAGAAGGAATGGGTGACGTTTCGGGTCGAGACCCTTCTTCAGACTGAGAGTCGAGGGAGAGGGAGACACTGAGCTAAGGAAGGGTAACGTTTTTGAAAACAAGACATGAAAAGAGATGACGGGTGGAGATCAAGGAAAGTGTAGAATCAATTATTGTTAGCTCGGAGAAGGTGACAACCAAGTAGACAGAGATGGAATCTAATCGGGGACAGTCAGACTGGTTGGAGAACTTGGAAGGGGGACCACATCCATGACATCAAAATGATTTTTAGCAGGTTGTACCTTCAACTTTGGCAAATACTACATTTGTTCAATCAATTTTGCTGCCAATTTGATTATTCCATTGTGCTTGGTATGTAGTTTAGCCAGTTTTCTTTTCTCTCAGAATATTAATGTTACGTGAAGATAGACACAAAATGCTGGAGCAGGTCAGGCAGCATCTAAAGAGAAAAGGAATAGGTGATGTTTCGGGTCGAGCACCTTCTTCAGACTGAGAGTCAGGGAGAAGGAGAGATAGACTCCTTCTGTTACGTGACTTATTTTTGCATCCACTCCATAACACGCTACGTGCCATCTCAGTCCATACAATATGACACACAGAACACGGAAAGCATAATTTGCTAAACCTTTCTTGCATTCATCGTAAGCACACTTGCTTTTAGCTCCGCACCCAAATCGTGTGCTTTTAAAGTTATGCAAAGCTATGATGCATCACTGCAAAATCTAGAGGAAGTTATATGTAATAATGTAATATCCCTAGGAACAATCTTGGCATTTCAGGCTTTGATCCACTGGTGATGACCTCTATTTTTACATTCAACGTAGACATAAAATGCTGGAGTAACAAAAGGATGGGAGATGGGTGGAAGGGCAGAGAAAGGGGAAAAGATATTTGGACTGGTGGGAGAAAGTGGGGGAGAGGTGGGGGGAGGGGGGAGATGTTATTAAAATTGAATTCAATGTTAATACTGTTCATGCTACAGGCAGTACAGGGTTGGGGTAATGCAAAGTTTGAGGCCATGGAGGGAGGAGTGGCTTAAGCTCTAGGACACATCCTCATACCTACCCTTTGACCATGACCCTGCAGATGTGCACCAGACCACAATCTCCCAGACCGTTACCCATCCCATTGCATCTGGCAGTCTCCCCATCTCATGCTTCAGTCTTATAGTCCCCCAATCCTGCATTGCCCATTTCTATCTCCTTCCCAAAATTCACAACAAGGACTGCCCTGACAGACCCATTGACTCTGCCTGCTCCTGCTCCACCAAACCCCATCTCCAAATACCTTGGTTCTACCTTGCTCCCCCTTGTCCTGTCCCTTCAGACCCTACATTTGAGACGCCTGGAATGCTCCTCGACACTAGAGGGAATTCCTTGTTGGGAAGCAAAGATTCAACCGAGTTTAAATCAGATACATGTGTTAAATTTGTGTACAGTTGCTGTGGAGTGTTGTAAAACAGCCGCTCCTACTGCTGTCCTCAAAGGGGGCAACTTGATGACCCTTTTTATTTTTATTTTTAGTCCTTACAGTCATAGGAGTTGGCATGAAATGTACTGTACAAGATTGGTCACATTTGGAGTACAGGTTCTGATTACTCATTTAACTTTACAAAAAAAAACCACTGAGTAATAAGAAGAGGTTGGATTTACTTGGACTTTTTACCTTGGACCATTGGATGTTGAGAGATGACCTTGTAGAGATTTATAAAATCATGAAAAGCATGGAAAGGATGAATAGCCATAGTTTATTCCACAAGGGTAAAAGCGGTCTGAAACTAGAGGACAGGTTTAAGGAGAAAGATTTAAAAGGGACCTGAGGGACAACCTTTTCACACAGAGAGTGGTACATTTAAGAAAGGAGCAGCCAGAGGAGGTGGTATAAATGAGTACAATTCAAGGTCCTCTCCCACCAGTGCGATTACATGCGTCTAGTCAAACGTGGAGCAGGCGCTGCCTCGCGCGGCCGTTTCCTGCGGGTGACGTTTGGAGTTGTGCGACGGCGGGGCTCCAAAAATCTTGTAAAATCCTGCTCGGCAATGGCCCTGTCGGAGACGCTACAAGGAGCGTGCGAGTGCCTCGACGGGTCGCGTTGCGGTCTTGACAATCGTACGCAGCATCTTGACATCGTACGCAACGTCGACGGCATACGCCTAGCACGTGGCGTTGTGCGATGGCGTCACCACCCAGCGTGCCATTGCGTGATGACGTCACCGCCCTACACCGTGCGATGTCCAAATTCAATCGGCCTGCCTCCTGCCCAGCTGATTGGTGAGTATGATGTTGGGACCAGCCCCGCACAACTCCATACGCCTCGGCGGTTCGAAGTGGGGCCGTACGCCTCAAGCAGCCACGTTTGGCCGCGCTAGACGCATGCAATCACGTGCGGGTGGGACAGGCCCTTAAGGTCTCAATTTTTTTTTGTTTACTATTGTCACGCACACCGAGGTACAATGAAAAGCTTCATTTTGCATGATATCTAATCAGATCAGATAATACTATATATGAAAACAATCAGGTCAAACGCAAGTACAGTAAGACATGTAGATGCACCTGTCCATGTACACTTGGACAGGTACAAGGATAGGAAGTATTTGAGGGAGTCGGGCCAAGTGTGGGGAAGTAGGATTAGCTGAGATAGGCAACTTGGCTGCGTTGGGCAGTTAGGCTAATAGGGTCTGTTTCTGTGCTTTACAGCTTTATGACAAACAATTTTGTGATAGTTTACTTTTTAGTTTAGAAATGGGGTCTAGGAAAGAGGGTTCACGTCGCGGTCCTGTTTTCACCAATCTTTCCACCACCACGCACAAGAAGCGACAAGGCAGACACCATTGTGTGCAGATGCCGAGACGTGTGTTCTGCTCTGGCTGAACAATTTCTAATCGTGCGTGTGGACTCGATAAGAAGAAGAAGTTTAGAGATACAGCGCAGAAACAGGCCCTTCATCCCATCGAGTCCGTGCGGTACAGCGGTCCCCGCACATTAACACTATCCTACATACACTAGGGCCAATTTACACTTATACCATGTCAATGAACCTATTCATTCGCTCGTGTGTCAGACGATGTTCTGCTATCGCTTTGCCACATCTGTGCCTCTGCGGAGATCGCCCGCAGTGCATGCCTCTCCGCCACAAGTCAGTAGGTGGGCCATTGTCTGTACCTCTCCACAATTGCACTTGTCAGAGTCCAAGAGGCCCCATTTCTTCAGGTTGAGTCTGCAGCATCCCACTTCAGTGCGGAGGCAGTTTAGGGCTTTCCAGGTAGTATATGGCAGGTGGTGTCCTGGTGCCATCTGTTGTTTGGTTCTAGTGCCTGGTACAGTTAGCTCCAGTTCCATGAAGCTGTTCCGACTCTTCAGGCGTTTCTTGGCACGTTGGTGATTGTCCAAGGGGTGACAGGGGGGGTCTGTGTCCGCATTGAAGCGTTCTACTGCAGCTGCCCAATCGCGTCTTCGAGATGGTTCGTCGATGCCTGCCAGCTCGTACAGGTGTTCAACCTTTGTCGGCTGTAAGCATCCTGTGGTTTTCCTGCAGACAGTGTTCAATGCAGAGTCCACCTTGCGTGCATGTTTAGAGCGGCTCCAGATCGGGCTTGCATATTCTGTGACGACGACGACAAATAAACCTATAAACCTGTACGCCTTTGGAGTGTGGGAGGAAACTGGGGATCCTGGAGAAAACCCACGCAGTTCACGGGGAGAACGTACAGACAGCACCCGTAGACAGGATTGAACCTGGGTCTCTGGTGCTGTAAGGCAGCAACTCTACCACTGTGCCACCGTGCCTCCCCAGCTGGGATGTTGCAGGAGATAGTCTGTCTTAAGGCTCTATTCTGATTTAAGTGCAGCACATTGCCACTGCATCTCCAGCAGAGCTAGAGGCTATTCATAGAGAGTTGAACTACAACAAGCTACAATCTGTTTTCAAATTCCACTTTAAGTGGGATCCTTGCTCAGCGCCACAAAGTATTAATTAGGCCTGAAAGATGGGAGACCTGCCCACAAGTAAAATTGTCTTTCCAAAGATGTACCTTTCCCCCCTCACTACCCTCCTGGCAGACTTTTCTGTGACCAGATCACCAGAGGCTTAGGGCAAATATAACAGTTTTCCGGTTCCTACCTTCCCTTCACCATTTACGGAACGGTGGCACAGCGGTAGAGTTGCTGCCTTACAGCACCAGAGACCAGGGTTTCGATTACGACTGTGGATGCTGTCTGTACGGAGTTTGTACGTTTTCCCCGTGACCTGTGTGGGTTTTCTCTGAGATTTTTGTTCCTCTCACACTCCAAAGATGTGCAGATTTGTAGGTTAATTGGCTTGGTATAAATGTAAATAGTCCCTATTGTGTGTAGGGTAGCATTAATGTGCGGGGATCGCTGGTCGGTGCAGGCTTGGTGGGCCAAAGGGCCTGTTTCTGTGCTGTATCTCTAAACTAAACAGCCTGTCCCACTGAGTTACTCCAGTGTTTTGTGTCCATGTTTGGTTTAAACCACCATCTACAGTTCCTTCCAACACAAGCTCTCGATTTAGCTAATAGTCTCCAACCCAGGAACCATTCTGGTAAACCTCCTCTGCATCTTCTCCAAAGCCTCCACATCCTTCTTCTATTGGAGTGACCAGAACTGTATGCAATACTCCAAAGGCATACTTAATAATCTGAATAATATTCCAAACACATACGCAATACTCCAAATTGTCATTTGTCAAGGAGTGTATATTTTTTTCGAAGTTGCAGTAACTCAACTAACAAATGGTAACATTGATTCATTATTATACTTATAATAATTATTTTGCAACTAACCTAGACTCAGTTAATAGCAATCCCACAGCTGAGCTGAAGTCTGAATTGCAGACCTAGTCCAGAGTCCAGAGTCGGAAGAAAGGTCTCGACCTGAAACGTCACCCACTCCTTCTCTCCGGGAATGCTGCCTGTCCCACTGAGTTACTCCTGCATTTTGTGTCTGGCCGGCATGTAATCTAGGTCAAGTCTAGCCCCGGTATGATCAGTATATCATGCGATGAAATGACACAGCCGACTCTTTTCCAGGTTATAATGTTGTGCATGAGCTGAGAAATACGTAGTTGATGTTTCTATGCCTTATGACTAATTTGAAGCAGAAACAACTCTTTGCACTCACGGTGTATAATGGGAAGCTCAGCCATGTGTGTGATGTGGCTACAGAGAGAGGCTGCTGCAGAGATATCAGTCGGCACGCAGCTCATGAATGAAATTGCTGGTACCTGTGCATTAGCAGACTTTGACAATCACAGAGCAACCAGAAAACAGCTAGGATAGACACAAAATGCTGGAATAATTCAGCGGGAAAGGCAGCATCTCTGGAGAGAAGGAATGGTTGGTTGACGTTTCGAGTCGGAACCCATCTATAAATCTGTAACGCAAAACATCACCTATTCCTTTTCTCCAGAGATGCTGCCCGGGGTGGGAGATTGCAACCTTCATGCAGTCCATCCTGTTTCAACGAATGCAATCAACCTGGCGTGCACAACCAGAAGATCAAACAGAACAAGTTGTCTTACAACTTTAGGCTGTGCACGCCATACGCAAGAAGAAGAAGAAGAGATGCTGCACAACCTGCTGAATTACTATAACAATTTGTGTCTATCTTTGGTATAAACCAGCATCTGCAGTTCTTTCCCACATGGCTACATTTCATCCCGTTGTTATCAACTGCCCCAAGATGAGTGACGTTCCTGTTCAAGACCCTTCTTCAGACTGAAAGTCAGGAGAGAGGGAGACACAGAGATATAGAAGGATAAGGTTTGAAAACGAGATCTCAAATGGGACGAAGATCAAGGAAAATGTAGAGTAGATCATAGTTAGCTCGGGGAAGGTGATAACGAAGCATACACAGATAAAAATGAATCAGGAGGAGAACTATAGCTAATTGGCTGCTGGAGCAGGTAAAAGATTCTTTACCTTCTGAACCTTCATCCATTGAGCAAATAAATCATGGCATGTTCAGGGTAAGGCAATTTAAGAGTTCCCAGCATGGCAGAAATAATAGCACTTTAACATTTGTGCTTACAACACAACAAGTAGTCATTATGTATAAACATACTGAAACAATGGGGAAAGAGCACAATTCCTTGCATAAAATCAAACCGCCACAATAAATTGGTGAGGCTTCAATGTTTAATCTAAGTGCTTTGTACAATTCCATTAAGGGCAATATAGAGCCAACTAACTCATTGTTAATTGAGAGGCAGTAAGAACATACCAGAATGTTATATGACAAAATGACTTGCTTTTCATGTCTAGTACCCTGTTGCAATGTGGTCATAGACGTCCAACCTGAAAATTATCCTTCTACCACAACCCTCTGTCTTCCATCAGTCAGCCAGTCTTGAATCCATACGATCAAGTCACTGTTAATCTCGTGCATCTTAATCTTCTTGATCAGCCTACCACAGAGGACTTTATCAAATATAGACCTTAGACATAATGCAAAACAGTACAGCACATGAACAAGATACATCACAATGTTCGTGCCAAACATGATGCTGAGCTGAACTGATCCCCACACAGGAGCTACACATCAAAAAGCCTCTTAAACATCACTATCATGACAGTTTTGGTTTCCAAGGGGCCTTATTTTCACTTTCATTGCCCTTTTTCTCTCAATATACTCTTTGGTTATATCTCTTTCAATCCCTTTGGATTCTTCTAAAGGACCTGTCCCACTTTCACAACCTAATCCAGGACCTCTGCCGAGTTTGCCCGTGACATACTCGCAGCATGGTTGTCACGAGGTCGTAGGTGGTCATAGGAGGGTATAGGTAGGTCGTAGTAGGCCAGGCCGTGATGTTAGTCGTAGGTACTCATGGCATCAAGTGGGTCGGGGCATTTTTCAAGCCTGATAAAAAATGTCCATGAGCAAAAAAGGTTGTGAATTAGGTTGTGAAAGTGGGACAGGCCCTTTAATCTCATTACTTATGCCCACTTTTGCCCTCTTTTTTCGCTTTAAAATTATGCTCCTCAATCCCCTGTGCTCCTGGATACACTTCATCCCAGCTTCCCATAACTATCCCATGCCTCCTTTTTCCTGACCAGAGCGTCAATTTCAAGTGATTCCTTAAGGGCCTGTCCCACTTGGGCGTCATTTGCGCATCAACGTGGCGTGCGAGGATTTTGAAAATCCCAAAATCCTGGGGACAGGCCCTTTACTTTTACTTGTCTTGCCCTTTACTTGAACTAGAGCCAGAGATAAGGAAGTGAAAGGAGAACAAGGCATCAGAGTGGGTGGGGATCAAGCAAACAGATAAAATGTAATCAGAGATAGTCAGACTGGTGGGAGAACTGGGAAGTGGGAGGGATGGAGGGAGAGGTAAAACAAGAGTTATTTGAAGTTAGAGAAGTCAATGTTCATACCAATGGGATGTAAGCTGCCCGTCAAGGGTGTCGAATGGGATAGTGGACGATGGAGTTAAAGGGAAAGGGTTTCTTAAATGTGTGAGCGTAGAGGCAGAGGGGTGTAAAATGAGGGTAGAAGCAATAGGTAGCAAGGTGAAAAGTAAAAGTGGCAGGCAGACAAAACCAGGGCAAAAATCAAAAAGGGCCACTTTTCAACATAATTGTATAAGGGATAAGAGTGTTGTAAAAACAAGCCTGAAGGCTTTGTGTCTCAATGCAAGGAGCATTCGTAATAAGGTGGATGAGTTGAATGTGCAGATAGCTATTAATGACTATGATATAGTTGGCATCACGGAGACATGGCTCCAGGGTGACCAAGGCTGGGAGCTGAACATCCAGGGATATTCAATATTCAGGAGGGATAGAGAGAAAGGAAAAGGAGGTGGGGTAGCGTTACTGATTAGAGAGGAGATTAATGCAATGGAAAGGAAGGACATTAGTTTGGAAGATGTGGAATCGGTATGGGTAGAGCTGCGAAACACTAAGGGGCAGAAAACGCTGGTGGGTGTTGTGTACAGGCCACCTAACAGTAGTAGTGAAGTTGGAGATGGTATCAAACAAGAAATTAGAAATGCGTGCGACAAAGGCAAAACAGTTATAATGGGTGACTTCAATCTACATATAGATTGGGTGAATCAAATTGGCAGGGGTGCTGAGGAAGAGGATTTCTTGGAATGTATGCGGGATAGTTATCTAAATCAACATGTAGAGGAACCAACGAGAGAGCAGGCTATTTTAGACTGGGTATTGAGTAATGAGGAAGGGTTAGTTAGCAATCTTGTTGTACGTGGCCCCTTGGGCAAGAATGACCATAATATGGTTGAGTTCTTCATTAGGATGGAGAGTGACATTGTTAATTCAGAAACAATGGTTCTGAACTGAAAGAAAGGTAACTTTGAGGGTATGAGACGTGAATTGGCCAAGATTGACTTGCAATTAATTCTAAAAGGGTTGACGGTGGATATGCAATGGAAGACATTTAAAGACTGCATGGATGAACTACAAAAATTGTACATCCCAGTTTGGCAAAAGAATAAATCAGGGAAGGTAGTACATCCGTGGATAACAAGGGAAATCAGGGATAGTATCAAAGCGAAGGATGATGCGGACAAATTAGCCTGAAAAAGCAGTATACCGGAGGACTGGGAAAAATTCAGAGGAGCAGCAGAGGAGGACAAAGGGCTTAATTAGGAAAGGAAAAATAGATTATGAAAGAAAACTGGCAGGGAACATAAAAACTGACTGCAAAAGTTTTTATAGATATGTGAAAAGAAAGAGATTAGTTAAAACAAATGTAGATCCCTTGCAGTCAGAAACAGGTGAGTTGATCATAGGGAACAAGGATATGGCGGACCAATTAAATAACTACTTTGGTTCCGTCTTCACTAAGGAAGACATAAATAATTTGCCGGAAAGAGCAGGGGACGCGGGTCAAAGGAGTTGGAGGAATTGAGTGAAATCCAGGTTAGCTGGGAAGTGGTGTTGGGTAAATTGAATGGATTAAAGGCCGATAAATCCCCAGGCCCAGATAGGCTGCATCCCAGAGTACTTAAGGAAGTAGCTCCAGAAATAGTGGATGCATTAGTAATAATCTTTCAAAACTCTTTAGATTCTGGAGTAGTTCCTGAGGATTGGCGGGTAGCAAACGTAACCCCACTTTTTAAGAAGGGAGGGAGAGAGAAAACGGGGAATTACAGACCAGTTAGTCTAACATCGGTAGTGGGGAAACTGCTAGTCAGTTATTAAAGATGGGATAGCAACACATTTGGAAAGTGGTGAAATCATTGGACAAAGTCAGCATGGATTTACGAAAGGTAAATCATGTCTGACGAATCTTATAGAAGTTTTCAAGGATGTAACTAGAAGCGTGGATAGGGGAGAACCAGTGGATGTGGTGTATCTGGACTTCCAGAAGGCTTTCGATAAGGTCCCACATAAGAGATTAGTATACAAACTTAAAGTACATGGCATTGGGGGTTCAGTATTGATGTGGATAGAGAACTGGCTGGCAAACAGGAAGCAAAGAGTAGGAGTAAACGGGTCTTTTTCATAATGGCAGGCAGTGACTAGTGGGGTACCGCAAGGCTCAGTGCAGGGACCCCAGCTATTTACAATATATATTAATCATCTGGATGAGGGAATTGAAGGCATATCTCCAAGTTTGCGGATGACACTAAGCTGGGGGGCAGTGTTAGCTGTGAGGAGGATGCTAGGAGACTGCAAGGTGACTTGGATAGGCTGGGTGAGTGGGCAAATGTTTGGCAGATGCAGTATAATGTGGATAAATGTGAGGTTATCCATTTTGGTAGCAAAAACAGGAAAGCAGACTATTATCTAAATGGTGGCCGACTAGGAAAAGGGGAGATGCAGCGAGACCTGGGTGTCATGGTACACCAGTCATTGAAAGTAGGCATGCAGGTGCAGCAGGCAGTGAAGAAAGCGACTGGTATGTTAGCTTTCATGGCAAAAGGATTTGAGTATAGGAGCAGGGAGGTTCTACTGCAGTTGTACAGGGTCTTGGTGAGACCACACCTGGAGTATTGCGTACAGTTTTGGTCTCCAAATCTGAGGAAGGACATTATTGCCATAGAGGGAGTGCAGAGAAGGTTCACCAGACTGATTCCTGGGGATGTCAGGACTGTCTTATGAAGAAAGACTGGATAGACTTGGTTTATACTCTCTAGAATTTAGGAGATTGAGAGGGGATCTTATAGAAACTTACAAAATTCTTAAGGGGTTGGACAGGCTAGATGCAGGAAGATTGTTCCCGATGTTGGGGAAGTCCAGGACAAGGGGTCACAGCTTAAGGATAAGGGGGAAATCCTTAAAAACCGAGATGAGAAGAACTTTTTTCACGCAGAGAGTGGTGAATCTCTGGAACTCTCTGCCGCAGAGGGTAGTCGAGGCCAGTTCATTGGCTATATTTAAGAGGGAGTTAGATGTGGCCCTTGTGGCTAAGGGGATCAGAGGGTATGGAGAGAAGGCAGGTACGGGATACTGAGTTGGATGATCAGCCATGATCATATTGAATGGCGGTGCAGGCTCGAAGAGCCGAATGGCCTACTCCTGCACCTAATTTCTATGTTTCTATGTTTCTATGTCAAATAGGAGGTGCTGTTCCTCTAATTTGCACTGGGCCTCACTCTGACAATGGAGGAGGCCCAGGACGGAAAGGTCAGTGTGAGAATGGGAGGATGGGTCTCGTTCTTACACCTTACACTTCCTTATCTCTATATCTCCCCCTCTGAAGAGGGGTCTCAACCCTAAACCACCCATTCCTTCTCTCCAGAGATGCTGCCTGTCCTGCTGAGTTACTCCGGCATTTTCTGTCTACCAACCAGTTGATCATCTTTTTATTTCTCATCTCCACCCATTTATCACTGGATGAACCTTCAGTGCAGTCATCTCAGACTACTGGTAATTTTGTGTCTCCTGAATCACAAACTAATTGCTTCTTTTACACCTACCTCTAGCCTATAGCATTTGTACTCTGGTATTTTAAGCTGCCAGCCCTGTTCCACCCTTGGCTGGGTTACCATAATGGCGACAATATCCCACTCGCACCTACTTTGTATCAATCTATACCCTGAGTTATTCCACTTTAACTGTCAGGTTTCTAACATTGAAATAAATGCAATTTTATCAACTGTCTTTCTCCACTCCCTGCTATGCTCCTGCATATCCTGTCTACTGAACTTGTTGTCATCGACTTCTGTACTGACATCCAGCCTCCCACCTACCTCCCACCTGCTGCACTGGAACCCATTGCCCTGCCAATCTAGTTTTAACTAGTTTCAACCAGAGACCCGGCTTTTCCGTACGAAGTTTGTACGTTCTCCCCATGTCCTGCGTGGGTTTTCTCCGAGATCTTCGGCTTCCCTCCCACGCTCCAATGATGTACAGGTTTGTACGTATATCGGCTTTCTATAAATGTAAATTGTCCCAGGTGGGGTAATGTTAATGTGCGGGGATCGCTGGTCGGCGCAGACCCGGTGGGTCGAAGGACCTGTTTCCGCGCTGTATCACTAAGCTAAACTAAACCAAACCATCCCTCTTGATCAGATCTACTCAGCCCCAGAAGAGATCCCAGTGGTGCTAAATCTGATTCCCTGCCCCCTGCATGAACTCCTCAGTCACTAATTCACATCCTATTTCCTATTCTCACCCTCATTAGTAGGTGGCATTACACATCATCACTACTGGTCCTGCTTTTTAACCTTTTACCTAACTGTATTCACTCTGCAGGACCTCATCTCTTTTTAGTTTAGTATAGAGATACAACATGGAAGCAGGCCCTTCAGCCCAATGAGTCTGTGCCGACAAATGATCACCCCCATACACTACCTACTATCCTACACACTAAGGCCAATTTACAGAGGGCCAATTAAACCTACAAACCTGCACGTCTTTGGAATGTGGGAGGAAACCCCCACAGGTCACAGGGAGAACATACAAACTCCGTAGAGACTGCATCGTAGTCAGGATTGAACCAGGGTCTCTGGAGCTGTAAGACAGCAGCTCCACCGCTGTGCTACAGTGCCGACCTACTCCCTGTCCTGGTGGTCACCTACTACTTTCTGCTTGTAAGTTATGCATGACCTTTTCACTATAGCTCCAATTTATTATGCTCTCCTCCTGCCAGACGATACTGAGGTCATCCAGCCACAATTCCCGGAATTTCATTAGACAATAGGTGCAGGAGTAGGCCATTCGGCCCTTTGAGTCAACACCGCCATTCAATGTGATCATGGCTGATCATCCCCGATCAGTACCCTGTTCCTGCCTTCTCCCCATATCCCATGACTCCGCTATCTTTAAGAGCACTATCTAGCTTTCTCTTGAAAGTATCCAGAGAACCGGCCTCCACCGCCCTCTGCGGCAGAGAATTCCACAGACTCACAACTCTCTGTGTGAAAAAGTGTTTCCTCATCTCCGTTCTAAATGGTTTACCCCTTAGTCTTAAACTGTGGCCCCTGGTTCTGGACTCCCCCAACATCGGGAACATGTTTCCTGCCTCTAGCGTGTTCAAACCCTTTATAATCTTATGTTTCAATAAGACTACCTCTCATCCTTCTAAATTCCAGTGTACAAGCCCAGCCTCTCCATTCTCTCAGCATATGACAGTCCTGCCATCCGAAAATTAACCTTGTGAACCTACGCTGCACTCCCTCAACTTCACATAGTCAGTCAGGAGTTACAGCCTGACACACTGGAAGTCTCCCTGACTTTGCACATTCTCCAGGAGGAGCATACCAGTGCCCCAAATGCCATCTCTAGTGCATTAAAACCAAAGAACATTCGCACAAAAAAAGCAGACCTCACCTTACCCTGTCATCTCCCTCTGCCCTGTCTCCTGCTCGAAGCTTCACTTACCATCAATGAAAAAACTTGCACCTCAAAAGACAGCCTCTCATGAAGCAGTCGCTCCCAATAGGCCCCTCCATTAGTGCCTGCCTTCCTTTCATAGGAGCAGTCACACCCAGACACTACCACTGTGTTTTGACTCTGCACTGCTGCCCTTCCTCTCAGCTGCTCAAGTGAAAGATAGAATTAAAACATGGAATTTAGAAAAGTGGTAAGTGCAATAAATCAAAGCAAAACCAAGGAGGTCATGGGATTTGTTTAGTTTAGAGAGACAGCATGGATACGGACCATTCGGCCCACTGAGTCCATGCCAACCATTCAACACCCGTTCTCATTAGTTCTAAGGTATCCCATTTTCTCATCCACTCCCCCCATGTTATGGACAATTTTACAGAGGCCAATTAACCTACATACCCACATGTTGTTGGAATGTAGGAGGAAACCAGAGCACCCAAAGGAAACCCATGCAGTCAGAGGACGAACGTGCAAACTCCACACAGACAGCACCCGAGGTGATGCTTGAACCCACTTCTCGGTCACTGTGAGGCAGTAGCTCTACCAGCCGCACCACTGAGCTCTCCTTTGAGAAATGAAACTACAAAAACCAAGACGATGACCAAATCAAAGGCATGGGATCCGAATGCTCGCAACATTCAAAACTAGATAAACAAACTTATGACACAAATAGAAGTAAACAGATATGAATTAATTGCCATTATGATCCCAGCTATTTCACGTTTTGTAAGAATGTGATTGCCTGACTGCAGTTTGGATGACTGCATCAGTCTACCCCATGTCTGAAGGGGGAGGAGTTGTACTGTTTGATAGCCACAGGGAAGAAGGAAAAAAGGTGAAGCTAGGTAACCATGAGAAAGAAACAAGTTGAACATTCTGGAAGAGTTCACAATGTGAGGCCAGTTGAAGTCAAGTGAAGGCAAGGCAATAGTGTAGCTGTTTGGGCTGTTACCTCATAGTCCGTAAACCCGAGTTCCATCTTGATCTCGAGTTCAGGGTCAGTTTCTTCCCAGCTGTCATCAGGGAAGTGAATCATCCTACCACATTCAGAGAGCAGTCCTGAACTACTATCTACCTCATTGGTGACCCTCGGACTATCCTAGTTCGAACTTTGCTGACTTTATCTTGCGCTAAACATTATTCCCTTATCATGTATCTGCACACTGTAAATGGCTCGATTGTAATCACGTATTGTGTTTTCGTGTTAGCATGCACCAAAAGCTGCATTCCCTGCAGCTCTTGATATGAACATGGATTGCATGGTAATAACATTTTCTGTGGCCTGACAGGCTAACAACGGCATCAGTAAAACTGCAAAAGTCTCACCTGACTGGTCTGGAAATTACATCTTCCCCAAATCTCTCTTTCTTGGAAGTCATTCTTGCCACTTTTGTCTTCTAGCTCACGGTTAATATCAGGAGACATTTCACGCTCTTCCAAAATACCCTCCAATAACTTACCCACCAGTAATGTGCCACTGATGCCAGGCTCACTGGTCTGTAGTTGCTAGGCTTGTACTTGCAGCATTTTGTAAACAGAGGCACAATAGCCACTCACCATCTCTGCCAATTTCCCACACTAGTCCAGAATACACTTGATCAGGTCCCAGCAATTTACCTACTTTTATTTGGCTTTAGACCTCACACATTGTGTGGACTCTTCAAGATTTCATTATTAGCTTGCCAGAGTTCCTTGGCATCCATGTCCTTTGCCACAGTCAATGCAGATGAGAAATATTCATTTAAACCCTCGCCCATCTCCTTTGGCTCTACACATGGACAAGCTACTTGATCTTTGAATGGTTCTACTCTAGTACATCCCTACACAAGGGTCCCATTTTCCCCTCTTGTTTTCTTTCTTTCTTTTCTTTTCTCTTTTTTTTTTCTTTCTTCCTTCTTTTTAAAAATAATTTAATGTTTTTTTTGTCTCTATTTTTCTACAGGTTATCACTTGTTCACCCCTGGACTGCCCATTGGGTACTCTAGGGGTTTACACATCACTACTTCCTTCACTCTTCACTCGCTCTCTCTCTCTTGCTAAATTTAAAAGATTAGATATAATTAGATATAATTTATTGCCACACAACCAGGGTTGGTGGAAATTTGGGTTGTCAGCAGCAGTACAATAATAAAGAACACACAACCACAATAAAACTGTAACACAAACATCCACCACAGCATTCATCACTGTGGTGGAAGGCACAACATTTGGCCAGTCCTCCTCCATTTTCCCCCCCGTGGACAGGACCAGAGTCCAAAGTCAGTCCAGGATCGGCTCTTCCTCACCGGAGACCGCGGCTTTAAGATGGTGTAGGCCGATCGGTCGAGATTTAAAGTCTCCGCTGCAGCCAGAAGCACCGCAGACCGCAGGGCCGGTGGTAGAAGCTCCCCTCCAGGGGTGATGGTAAGTCCATGCCGGACCCCCGGCAGTGATGGCTTCTTCTTCCCACGGGTCCCCCCACGAGGGATCCCGGGCTGTAGACGCCGCACCAGCTGGAGCTGTGCAGACCGCGACTTCAGGCTGCGGCTTCAGGCTGCCGGCTGCCCCAGGCCAGCGAAACGGAGCGCTCCCCTCCAGCGAGCCCCAGCGAGGGCTCACCCGCTCAACGCCGAGAGTCCACGCTGCGCCCGCCGCTGAAGCCCTGGGCGTGTCTCCGGGAAAGGCCGCACCGATCCTTGATGTTAGGCCACGGGGGAGGCGACCTGGAAAAGCTCGCCTCTCCGTGGAGGAGGCGGCTGAAGCGGATTCCCCCTTGCCCCCCCACACAACC
Source organism: Leucoraja erinaceus (assembly GCF_028641065.1). NCBI lineage: Eukaryota > Metazoa > Chordata > Chondrichthyes > Rajiformes > Rajidae > Leucoraja > Leucoraja erinaceus. Next base: position 7,304,391 of record NC_073389.1, read on the forward strand.
CCCCACACAAAGAAACACAAAATACATACTTTAAAACATATTAAAAAATAAAAAAAGGTTGAAAAAAACTGACGCGCTGCTGACATGGCTGCTGCCAGAGCAGCGCCCCCTACAAAATGTACATTGCTTCTAATAAAAATACAAATTTAAAAAAAAAAATGGTTCTACTCTCTCCCAAGCTAGTCTTTTGCACTTAATATACTTGCAGAATCTTATGAGGCCCAAAGGAAATGCATGCTCTCAGAGGACGAACGACACGAATGCTCACAACATTCACTAAACAAACTAATGACACAAATAGAAGTAAACAGATATGAATTAATTGCCATCATGATCCCAGTTATTTCACATTTAGAAAGATTGGAGAAAATAAATAGAAATTGTGGCACTGGAGCACAAATAATAAGGGTGGAGATAAGTGTTGTGGTGAGAAATAATCTTGGTTTTGTCGGTCAAACAAACCTTTTCACTGCATCTCGGTATAATAAACCTACACTTAACCTAATGATGTAGAATTGGAGGTTACACAAAAAAGCTGGAGAAACTCAACGGGTGCAGCAGCATCTATGGAGCGAAGGAAATAGGCAACGTTTCGGGCCGAAACCCTTCTTCAGACTGATCGGGGGCGGGGGTGGGCGGGGACAAGGAAGGGAAAAGGAGGAGGAGCCCGAAGGCTGGGGGATGGGAGGAGACAGCAGGGGGGCTGAGGAAGGGGAGGAGACAGCAAAGACTAACAAAATTGGGAGAATTCGATGTTCATGCCCCCGGGATGCAGATTCCCCAAACGGAATATGAGGTGCTGTTCCTCCAATTTCCGGCGTGTAGAATGTAGAATTCCAATGTAGAATTGGAATTCGTTTGGGTCAAGTTAAGATTTAGAACAGTACATAACATATTGGTAGGAGTTGGTGAAAGGTCATCAAATAGGTCATTGGCATAATTCAGGAAATAATGAGACTCTGGCTCTGGTGAGACCACATCTGGAGTATTGTGTACAGTTTTGGTCTCCTAATTTGAGGAAGGACAACCTTGTGATTGAGGCAGTGCAGCGTAGGTTCACGAGATTGAACCCTGGGTTGGCGGGACTGTCATATGAGGAAAGATTGAAAAGTCTAGGCTGTATTCACTGGAGTTTAGGAGGATGAGGGGGTATCTTATAGAAACATATAAAATTATAAAAGGACTGGACAAGCCAGATGCAGGAAAAATGTTCCCAATGTGGGGCGAGTCCAGAACCAGTCTTAGAATAAAGGGGAGATCATTTAAGACTGAGGTGAGAAAAAACTTTTTCACCCAGAGAGTTGTGAATTTATGGAATTCCCTGCCACAGAGGGCAGTGGAGGCCAAGTCACTGGGTGGATTTAAGAGAGAGTTAGATAGAGCTATAGGGGCTAGTGGATTCAAGGGATATGGGGAGAAGGCAGGCACGGGTTATTGATTGGGGTCGATCAGCCATGATCACGATGAATGGCGGTGCTGGCTCGAAGGGCCGAATGGCCTCCTCCCGCATCTATTTTCTATGTTTCTATGAAATTAGAAGTACATTCGTTTGAGGCAATGCAGTATTAATGAATACTTTATCTTCACATGTGACAAGGCACAGTGAAATTCTTTGCTTGTTCACCCAAGGTATGCAAATAGTCACCACATAAAGGGCGCAAAGTTAAAAGTAATCGTGAGGAGAATGCAACCTGCGAAAGACAAACCAAATTTGCAGCAATAAGGAGAAAGACATATTCACAGTGTATATGAGATGATTTTCGAGATCAATACTTTGCCAAACTTCTGTGGAAAACACTACTCTGGATCTAATTTTGTGTTATGAGAAAGGATAATTGATAATCGTTGTAAAGGAGCCTTTGGGGGAAAAAGTAATTGTAATGTAATAGGATTTGATATTAGATTTGAAAGTGATGTCGTACAATGCAAATCTTACATCTAAATACTGTAAAAGTAATTATGAATGAGAGGAAAGTTGACATGGATGAAGATGGAAATTGAGGCTATGGTCAAGAGTAAGAAGGAGGCATGTGGCTAGTATAGGCAACTGGGATCGTGTATCCCTAAAGGAATTTCAGGAACTAAGGAGCAATCCAAAAAAGGAAACCAGAAGACCCAATCTGGTCCATTAACTGAGATTCAGTGGCTTGTTTCAATTTTATAACTGACATCTCCAGCTGCATCGCATAGTTCATCGCAAGATCAGAGGCAATGTTTGCTGGTAGATATAATGAATGAGGGACCCTGGATGTTGAGATAAATTGAAGCTAATCAGGAGTATAGATGATTGAGAAGCCTATGTATCAATGACATCAGGATGGCAGAAATCCTCTATACATCAGGATGGCAGAAAGCGGGCATGAGACAGTTCTAGCAGATAAGGTTAAGGAGAATCTAACCACATTTTACAAATATATTAAGGGGACAAAAGATAACTAGAGAGGGGAGAGGGTAAATCTGCAGTAAAAACAGAAAATATTGTAAATGCCCAACAGTTCAAGCGTCAGAGATTGACAAAGTCAACCTTTTAGGTTGACAGCCTGTGAACAAATGTGCATTTCCAGTTCCTGTATCTAAATTGGGATTATTATTGCTCTGCAAAACTCAAGCAACCTTCTCCAATTTCTCAATGCTGTATGGTAGAATTATTTCCAAGAATCGTCTCTTCATCTCGCACCTTTGCTGTGGGGTGAAGATCAGTGGAGATCCCAAATACGCTGTGTCAAAATTCCAGAGTGGCTGAGCTGGCACATCTGGAAAATATCCCAGAAAATTCCCAACAAACACAGAAAAAAGAAGAGGACTGCAGGCTGGGCAATCATCTCCTTATGATGTTAGAGGGTTTTGTCATTTGTTTGACAATCTGAACCTGCTTCCATTTTTATTGAGTCTCCCATTCCATCTCAAGCCCACTTTCTCGACAGAGTGTATTTTCTTAATAAAACATAAGATTGGAAAGGAATACTCCTTTTTCTGGTTCCCAAAATGGCGCCGTGCGGCAGCCTCGCCAGCAGCTTGTGTGTTTCTTTGGACTTTTTGTTGTTTTCAGCGTTCCTGAATGTTTGTCTCCCAGTGTGTCTTGTGTGCAGGGTGCTGGGGAGGAATAGGGGAAACCGTTCCCAGTCACTTACCTCGACGGAGATGCAAATTTTCTCCATGTCGCATTTTCGCCCCTATCGCGGCCTAACTACTGGATTGATGCAGCCTTTCTGACCAGAGACCGGCCCAGAGCCCAGAGCTTCAGCAGCGGGCACAGCGTGGAGTTTAACATCGTGGAGCTGCGATCCTTTGCCGGGCCTGCTGACTTTACCATCGTGGAGCTTGGTCTGTGGAGCTTCTAGCCGCGGGCATTGCGCAGACTCTAACATCGCGGAGCTGCCTGCGATCCTTTGCCGAGGAATGCCAGAAGAAGTACTCCGACCACGGGGTCTGCGGACTTGGCATCATGAAGTTGCGGTCTCCGGTAGGAAGCGGCCGATTCGGGAATTCCTCGCCGCGGATTGTTCCAGTCTCTCCCGATGTCGGAGTTTTGATCACCCCGGCGAGAGGGCCTGTACATCGGGCCATCCGTAGCAGCGACTGCAGAGAGCTCAGGACCCCGACCACGGGTGAACGGAGGAGAAAGACTGACTGAACTTTTGTGCCTTCCACCATAGCGGGAAGTGCTGGTTCCGCTGTGGTGGATGTTTATGTTCTATGTTGAATTCTGTTATGTATTGTGTTCTTTCTTTCTTGCTGGGAGAGGACTTCTCATCCCGCCTAGCTTACTTATGAGTGAAACTGCATCATGACAAACAGCTAACACAGCACCAGGACATCATGAAGCAGATGGCACCACTCAACCCCGAGTTGGAGTGAAGGCCATACATAAATAGACAGACTCCTTTTTCTATTGCACCTCAAAAGGAGCCATGTTCTGTGCTGCCAGACACTAGTTGCTTTGTAAAGAGGCCTATGTCTAGATTTGAGCTGCAGCCTTCAACCACTTTGCCTTTTAAATTTCTCTCCAACTTTCTTTGTTTGCCTCCCACGCTTTCTATGACTTCAGCTTCCACCTACTGTTTGATTGATCTGTTGTTGCTTTAGTTTAAATTCCATTTTCTAATTATCCCCATAATATCATACTTGCATCTGTCTCACACCCTCAGTTTAGTTTGAGTACTTGGTTTTAGACTCAATGGGAGATGAGTTTTACAGATTTTTTTTGCATTTGCATCAGAGGATGTTGAATTATTCAGGACTCATGATTGCCTTCAATTTGATGATTTGAGCTATGGCAAGCACACATTGGCAAGAGCACATTGTACCATTTGACATAAACTGGAGAGCACAAGTCATAAGGTTATGTTATGTGCCCAGCTCGGGCAGTAAATGTGAAGGAAAGAAACTAGAGTTAATGTTTCAGTTCAATGACACTTCAACAGAAATGGAAAATATTGTTTTAAACTATAGAGTGAGGGAAAGGTAGAGAGAAGAGAACAATTACATTCATAAGGTCATAAGGTCATAAGTGATAGGAGCAGAATTAGGCCATTCGGTCCCTCAAGTCTACTCTGATTCAAGATTCAAGATTCAAGATACATTTAATTGTCACATGTGCCAGATGGCACAGTGAAATGAAATTCCCATACAGCCATACAATAAAAAATATAAAGAACCACACACTATAGAATTTGACATAAAACATCCCCACACAGCAGAATCAAAGTTCCCCACTGTGTGGGAAGGCACCAAAGTCAGTCTCTTCCTCCACTGTTCCCCGTGGTCAGGGCCTCCCCAAGCCCTCCGCAGTTGCAGCTACGGGCGGCCCGATGTCCAGGACCGCTCGCCGGTTTGATACAAGTCCGACGTCGGGGCTGCGGGACGTCCTCAGCGGCGTGGACAGAGTCGGCCCCCTCCTACCGGAGTCTGCGGCTCCCAAAGTCCGTAGCCCGCGCCGGGTGGAGACTGCTGCTGGAGACCCTCTGCAAGGCGCCCCAGGACTCCACGATGACGGTCAGCGCCGCCCACGTTGGAAGCTCTCCGCACCAGAGTTCCACGATGTTGGAGCAGCGACCCAACGCTCCGGAGCTCCAAACGGCGACCCAGGTAGACATCGCCCGCTCCGTGGTGACTGCAGCGCTGCGCCACCGCTGTAGCAGCCCCGGTCCGGTTCCCGGTCCCCGGCAGGAAAGGCCGCTCCAATCCAGCTGGTTGGCCGCGAGGTGGGGGGCGAGGACGCGACTCGGAGAAATAGTCGCGTCCCCGCCAGGAAGAGACTGGGAAACGGTTTCCCCCTTACCCTGCCCCCCTCCCCCACATAGAAAAGTTAAAGTTTCCCCAAACACAAAACTTTAGACTAACTAAAAATAAAAAAAAGATTGAAATAACAGACAGGCTGTAGGTAGAGTCTGCTGCCAGTGCAGCGCCCCTAGAGGAAAATCAAGAGCAAAATCTAGAGCAAAACCCTGCCATTCAATCATGGCTGATCCATCTCTTCCTCCTAACCCCATTCTCCTGCCTTCCCCCCCCATATCCCCTGACACGCGTGCTAATCAAGAATCTATCTATCTGCCTTAAAAATATCCATTGAAGTGGCCTCCATAGCCTTCTGTAGCAAAGAATTCAACAGATTCACCACCCTCTGACTGGAGAAACTTCTCCTCATCTTCTTCCTAAAGGAACATCCTTTAATTCTGAGGCTATGACTAGTCCTGGATTCTTCCACGTGGAAACATTCTCTCCACATCCACTTCATCCAAGTCTTTCACTATTCGGTACAATGGGGACCACCCTCATTCTTTTAAACTACACCGGATACAGGCCCAGTGCTGACAAACACTCGTCTTTAGCTTAACCCACTGATTCCTGGGATCATTCTTGTAAACCCCCCCCCCCCCCGGACCTTCGCCAGAGCCGGCACATCCTTCCTCAGAAACGGTGCCCAAAATGTCTCACAATATTCCAAAAGCGGCCTTACCAGCGCCTTATAGAGCCTCAGCATAACATCCCATCATCTTCATTTGCCATCTTCCTTCATGCAAAGTATGATTCAACTCGTGCATGTTTATTTCTCTCTCAAATACTCATGGACAGCAATTTTACTTTGAACTCAATGAGTATTTTAATAGGAATCTGAGGGGTAACATTTTCACACAAAGGGTGGTGGGTGTATGGAACAAGCTGCCAGAGGAGGTAGTTGAGGCAGGGATTAACGTTTAAGAAACAGTTAGACAGGTACATGGATAGGACAGGTTTGGAGGGATATGATCCAAATGCAGGCAGGTTTGACTAGTGTAGAAGGGACATGTTGGCCGGTGCAGGCAAGTTGGGCTTAAGGGCCTGTTTCCACATTGTATCACTATAAATCTACGACTATTGATATAATTCTTCGCGAAAGGCTGTTTTCACATCAAGAACAGTCACTATCACCTCTCTAGTTTTTCTGATCTTCTTATTCATCGTTGGATCAGAATGGCAATGACACTGAAACGGAAATGGCAATGGAACTCGTGAACACCAGTCATACATTACTGGTGAATACAATGGTTAACAATGGTTCCTTCCATCACTGTGTTGAAGATTGAGGACAGATTGATGAGACAGTAACAGCCTGGATTGGATTTGGCCTACTTTTGGTGGTCAGGTCATGCACATTGTCAGATGATACCAGCCTTTCAGCTTGGTTAGAGGTACATAACCGGAAGGCAGTTTTTGATTAAACATTGCGCTGAAACTTTAGGAGATAATTGATATCAATAAGCAGGATATGTAGATGTGACATTCAGGAATCTATTATGGCTTGATTAAAGATTATCATCCTAAGAGATGCTTTTCTATTTATAGTATCCTCAAAACTCTACTTAATGATTCTGTCAAGCAGTAAGAAAGTACCTATTTTCCATAGCATGTTCAATAACGATTATGTTTAACCCATAACTCCCATTAAATATGTTCTTTTGTTTAGTTTAGTTTAGTTTAGTTCAGTTTAGTTTAGTTTACAGATACAGCATGGAAACCGTCCCTTCGGCCCACTGAGTCTGCACCGACCAGCGACCCCTGCACAATAGCGCTATCTGACACACAGTACAGGGAATTAAAAGTTATACCTAGCCAAATAACCTACAAACCTGTACGTCTTTTGAGTGAGGGAGGAAGCCGAAGATTTCAGAGAAAACCCACGTGGTCACGGGGAGGACGTACAAACTCCGTCCAGGCAGCACGCATAGTCAGCGCTGCACCACCCAATTATCGCATCTTTTAGGTAAGGTGTACAAAAATAATAGAAGATTGAAACCAGTCCTAGTTCCTAGAGTCACAAAGTTCTTTGATTCACCAGAGGAGTGTCTTACTTGGTTCCCAGAGATACATGTGCAAAGAAAACTCAGAGATGAGGAACCTGAACTTAAAAGCCTCCCCGAAACCTTAAACAAGGTAATAAATCATTCACACCTGCCCTGAACTTCACTTTGCAAGACAATGATGCACCTCTTCAGTTTGTGTAAATAGAAGCCTGCTTCTCTCATAATAGACATAAAAAGCTGGAGTAATTCAACGGGTCAGATAGCATCTGTGGAGAAAAGGAATTGGTGACGTTTCGGGTCAAGATCCGAGAAATCTCCCCTAAAGTCTTCACAGCACGGCACCCCAAAATCTTTTGATGGCTCTCACCTACTTCAGTAGGCACAATATTTTTATTGTTGTTTGTGAACCTCGTTGTCACCTTAACCCTCAGCCAACAATGAACCATTCCACATTTTCTTGATCATCGTCTGCTTTGATCTGTCATTTCTTGCCCTTCCAAATCTCTATGTCTCCCTCTCCCCAGGCTCTCAGTCTGAAGAAGGGTCCAGGCACGAAATGTCACCCATTCCTTCTCTCCAGAGATGCTGTCTGTCCCGTTGAGTTACTCCAACTTTTTGTGTCTATCTTCAACTATAAAATGTCAGGTGGACTCCCACTCCATCGTGAGCTTTGATCGTCATGAACAATGGTTGGTCGGTGGACCACAAGCACCCGTGGTCATTGGAACCCTCTCGTCAATGCGTTCTTCTTTTACGTTCAAACAACATCTTAAGTCTGTTCTTTCAGCCTTCTAATCATCATCTCCTGGTCCAACACCAAGTGAAGCTTTTCTTCAAATGCGGATGGGGATGACAGGCGTGAAAATGGCAGAGTTCGTCTTTTGTCACCTCAATTGTACTGACCATTGTATTCACCAGTAACCTTTTGACCTCATAGCAATAAGGCATTCTCAAATAATTAATGTTTTGTGAACACAGTTCTTGTACGGTAAGTAGTAAAGAAGGAATATGTGGTAAAGAAGATGTTGCCTTCATAGGTCGGGGCATTGAGCATAAGAATGTGGTAGCCCGTAGGTGGGGGTGGGGGGGGATAGGGAAAGGAAACGAGTGGAAGAAGCGAGTATGTAGAAGTTACCTAAAATTACAGAATTCAATTTTCGTACCGTTGTAGGCTACCCATGCAAAATGTGAGGTGCTGCTCCTCCAAATTGCGTGTGGCCTCACGCTGACAAAGGAGGACTCCCAGGACAGAAAGGTTAGTGTGGGAATGGGAAGAGGAGTTAAATTGGACAGCAACCAGGAGATCCAGTAGTCCTTGGCAGGCCGAGCGTAAGTGGTCAGCGAAATGCTTGCCGAGTCTACGCTTGAACTCGCCAATGTGCAGGAACCCACATTGGGAAACACCGGATGCCATAATGCATCATTTACCGGAATGATGTTTGGATTAGTGGGTATCAGCTGCAGGAAGAGGGACGGACAGACTTGAATTGTTTTCTCCAGAACTCTGGAGGTTGTGAAGAGACCTGGTAGAAGTGTGTAAAATTATGAGGGGCACATATAGAAAGACAGAATCTTTTTCCCAGGATGGAAAAGTCAAATGGTAGAGGGCATAGCTTGAAGGTAAGCAGGGGAAATTCCAATGGAGATGTGAAGGGTGGGTTTTTCACAAAGAGGGTGGTGAATGCTTGGAACACACTGCCAGGGTTGGTGGTTGAAGCACAAATATTAATGGCATTTAAAAGATTTTTGGATAGACATATGGATATGCAGGGAATGGAAAAATATGATTATGTGCAGGTAGATAAGTGAAGGTCTTGTAGAGTTGGTAAGCGAAGGTCCGAAGTTCGGACAGCCGAACCGATGGGGCAATGTGCGAGGCGCTGCTACTGCTGCACTCCATGGGCTGCACTACGTCAGGACGGGTGAGGCGGGGCCGGACACGGCGCTCCTATCGAACAGTCCCCTCGACCCGAGTAGCAGTATTCAAATAGGGAAAAGGGCCGTCCCGTATGGCACAAACCAATTTAGCCCAATATTCGGGATGTCCTGGCTAATATTGGACAGTTGGCAACCCAATGATCTTGGCACCATGTTCGGCACAGATATTGTGGGCAGTAGGGCCTGTTCTTGTGCTGTACTGTCTGTGTTCTATGTTCTGTGTTCTGTTGCCAATTGTCACTTGGCATCAACAGATACTTCCATTCAATCTGTACGTGTGTAAAATGATAAATAAAAGCAATTATGAATATGCTTAAAAAGTTGCATTTTACAAATCATTTATATTGCATTAATGAAGTGTAGATGGAAACATGTTAATAGTTTAATTTAGTTTAGTTTAGTTTACTGTCATGTGTACAGTGAAAAGCTTTTGTTGCGTGCTAACCAGTCCATTGAAAATCAAAATATGATTACAATCGAGCCATTTACAGTGTACTGATATATGATGAGGGAATAATGTTTAGTGCAAGGAAAAGCCAGCAAAGTCCGATCAAAGATAGTCTTAGGGTCACCAATGAGGTAGATAGTAGTTCAACATTGGTCATTGGTTGTGGTCGGATGATTCAGTTGCCTGATAACAGCTGGGAAGAAACTGCTCCTGAATCCTGTTCTTGCCTAATCTCACCCACCACAGCACCTGACTTCTGAACGTCAACACCTTCATAACCTCCATGTTAATGATTAGGGGCATGGAGCCAAGAGACTAAACTCAAACTTAAATACAGATAAGCATTGCTACAATGAGAATGCATTGGGCTCAAGATGCCATTCCCCTAATCAATGCCCAGCTATATCTGGCTTTAGTGGCATTATAATAATATTTTAAAGACATTTGGACAGGTACAGGGATAGGAAAGCTTTGGAGGGATATGGTCAAAATGGAGGCAGGTGGGACTATTGTAGATGGGGCATCTTGGTGGAGTGGGCAAGTTTGCACGTTCTACCTGTGACCAACTGGGGTTCCTGTGGATGCTCCTGTTCCTTCTATACCTCAAAGACTTGTGGGTTTCTAGATCGTTGATTACTCTTGCTGTGTAGGGAGTGGATGAGAAAGTGGGATAACATAGAACTAATGTGATGTGTGATCGATAGCTGATATGGACTCCGTGGGCCGAAGGTCCCAATCTGTACCTCTAAACTAAATTTTACTTCGGAGTCACGTGAGTGACTACGTGAAGAACCCACCCAGCGCGCAGGCGCGGCATTACGTCAGCAGTGCAACAGCGGCAGCAGCTGGAGCCAGGCTCTCCAGCTGCAGCATAAAGACGAGACCTCAGGTAAGTGCCTTTTTTGTTACAGAGTCGCGCTAGAGAGAATAATGGCCTCTCGCAAGCGACCAGCCAGGAGGACTGCCTGCCCTACTCCACCCGAGGACGGGTCCATAGCGGGACGGCAGCCTCTCGCAGCGGAGGAGCTTTTTCAACGCTCCCGCTCACCCGACACCGAGCCGCCCCCAGTGCTGCAGATCTCAACGCCCCGCACAGGGAGGAAGGCGACACAGAAAACCGACCGGCCGGTGTCCTCCGATGATTCGGAGGAACGGGAACACTCTCCCCCACCGAAAAGGGGAGACGCTCGGATAAGCTGCATGAGGCAGCTCCTCGAGCGTATGATTGATGAGGAGATGCGGCATCTCCCAGGAGGACGGGCTTGGGCCTCCTGCTTTCCACACCCTTCTGTACCCTCTATATTCGAGGGCAGTAAGGGAGGCCAGGACTGGGCTGGCCTATCCCAAGGGCAGGCGGAGGATATCGTCAGCATGCCGGGCGTGCCGGAAGAAGAGCTACTGGGTGTAGTGGGCCGATATGCGGCACCACCAACAACTGGGATGGTGTTGCCACCCAGAATGGCGGCAACTATAAAACAGGCTGTCCAACAACCCGCTGCAGGACAAGGCTGTCCAGCAGGCCCTTGACAACTACATCGCGCCCGAAAATTGCGAGGCGCTGAGGGTCAAGACGGTAAAATGGGCAGATCTGGAACCAGCTGGGGCAGCACATAAGGGCTCAGGAGGTCAAAATGCAGCGAGTCCTGAAGCTCCACTCAGCAGCCGTCACCGCCTTTGCTCGGTCCGTTGGGGATGAAGACTTGACCATACCCCAGCAGGATGCCCTCGCACTGATGTGCAGCACCACGTATGAGCTAAACAACCTACGGCGGGACAACATCAGGCCTGCCCTCAACACCCAACATATGCCGGCCTCTGTAAAGCTCCAGCGCCCGAACGACAGGCGCTGCTATTTGGTGCGGATCTGGCCAAAAGGCTCAAGGAGTTGGAAGAGGCGGCAAAACCAGTAGGCCTCATGAGGGCAGGGCCAGGACCGAGCAGGGCGAAGACACCCAGTTGGCCGCACGCCTCGGCATCCACCAGCAGGTACCGAGCTGGTGAAAGCCTGGTGACCGCCTCCCACTACCCCCAGTGCTCTTTTTTAGAGCGGGGCCCAGGGCGGAGCCGTGGGAAGATGCGCCGCCCCACCGCAGCACCAACACGGACAACCTTGGGCCACCCACCGGAAACGACCCCACACAAGTGAACATGGAGGTAGGTGGGTCTGGTTCCTGTCAACATACACAGACAAAGGGTGTAGTATTAACAGGGGGACGTTTGAGGTTCTTCAAGCATGTTTGGTGCTCCCTTACTAACAATCAGTTTATACTCAACAGTATTAGTGGATACAAGATTGAATTCAAACCAGGCGTAGAACCGCCAGTTCAGCACATGCCCCAAAGGGTGTTCCTTCCCTCGGCAGTTGAGAAGGTAGAAGGACAAGCTGAACTTGATCGGCTCGTGGCTAAAGGCATCATAGAAATGACCACACACGAGCCGCAAGAATTTGTATCAAATATTTTTCTCAAAACCAAAAAAGATGGTGGATGTCGCATTATTATTGATCTGACATCACTCAATCAGTCTGTTGAGTATCAACATTTCAAAATGGAGACATTTGTCACTGCCAGACAACTGATCTCCAAGGGATACTACATGGCAAGCATAGATATCAAAGATGCTTACTATTTGGTACCCATTCATAAAGATTACTTTAAATATCTGAAATTTATCTGGAGGGGCCAGCTATGGCAGTACCGAGCTTTGCCCAATGGTTTAACGACAGCTCCCAGACTATTTACGAAAATTCTTAAAGTGGCCATGAAGAAATTGAGAGAACTAAAACATTTAGTAGTGGCCTATCTGGACGATGTTCTCATATTAGGAAGAACACGGGAACAAGCTGTCGCAGGAGTGTTAGCCACTAAACAACTCCCTTGAAACTTTGGGTTTTATCCTCCACCCAGATAAATCAATATTGGAGCCTACTACTAACATGGATTACTTAGGCTTCACTATTGACACGATTCACATGACTGTCACTCTGCCCAGAAACAAAACAGTTTCACTCATTGAAGCTTGTAGCCATTTAATTGCCACACCGCAACCTAGAATACGGCATGTAGCCAGAGTTATTGGCTCTATAGTAGCAGCATTTCCGGCTGCCCAACATGGGCCCTTGCATTATCAAAATTTACAAAGAGCAAGGACTCATGCATTACGCCTTCATAGGGGGCATTATGATCGCAAAATGGATTTACCCGCTGAAGCCAAATCAGAACTTCAGTGGTGGGTTGACAATATTTTGCACAGTCACAGTCCTATCACCGTAACCAATCCTAACATAACCATTGCAACGGATGCCAGTGCTTTAGGCTGGGGAGCTACTAACTCCAAAGACAGCACAGGTGGCAGATGGACTAACTCAGAGGCATCGCTACTACAATCACTGGGCATTAACTTTTTGGAAATGCTCGCCGCCTTTTATGGGCTAAAAGCATATGCATCTGGTATGCGACACGTGCATGTTAGAATTATGATCAACAACACTACGGCAGTATCTTATATCCAGCACATGGGTGGCATTAAATCAGTATCATGCGACAAATTAACTGCTATAATCTGGCAATGGTGTGTCGAGAGACATATTTGGCTATCAGCTGCCTATTTACCAGGCAAACTAAATTTAGTGGCGGACACCAGGTCACGAAAATTCAACGACAACATCGAATGGATGTTGGACCCAAAATTATTTGCTAAAATTATCAAGCAATATGGTACGCCAGATAGAGATTTGTTTGCGTCTAGGTTAAATCACCAACTACCCATGTATGTGGCTTGGGAACCAGACCCAGAGGCAGCAGCGGTAGATGCCTTCACGCTGGACTGGGGAAATTTCTTTTTCTATGCTTTCCCTCCCTTCTGCCTCATCAGTCGGGTACTCCAGAAAATTCAGGCAGACTCAGCCTCTGGCATTCTGGTCGTGCCCGACTGGCCTACCCAACCATGGTTCCCAATGTTCCACGACATGGTGGTAGAGACACCAATGGTCCTTCAACACCACCCCCAATTATTGACTCACCCGGTAACTGGCATTAGCCATCCATGCCACCAAAAATTGAAACTCCTGGTTTCCAGATTTTGAACAGGCCTTACCGGGGATTGGGGTTATCAGACAGAACAATCACCACCATGTCGGCATCCCTGCGAGTTTCCACCAAGAAACAGTACCTGACCTTCATCAGGAAATGGGAACAGTACTGTCTGGACGCAGGGACATCCTACACGACGACTTCGATCTCGGATGTGCTGGAGTTCCTGGCCCACCTGCACCATGATCTCAAGATGAGCTACAGTGCCATCAATACGGCTCGGAGCGCACTGTCCGCATACCTCATGCCGATAGAACAGCATAGTGTGGGATCCCACCCTCTAGTCATCAGACTCCTTAAGGGGATCTTTAATACCAAAACCCCCTACACCTAGATACACTCACATGTGGGATGTGAGTGTAGTTCTCACACACCTTCGAGGTTGGCCTCCGGTGGGATCCCTGAGCCTGGAACAGGCCACTTACAAAACCCCCATGCTCATGGCGCTTGTCTCAGCTCAAAGGGTTCAGTCGCTCCATCAGCTTAATCTGAACTACATGGTGACCACCCCAGATACCATTACTTTCACCATGCCGGGGTTGGTAAAACAAAGTAGACCAGGTACATCAAACTCCCCGTTGATCTTCCGGGCTTACCCTCCAGAACCTAGGCTGTGTGTGGTGACCCACCTTCATCATTATCTAGACACAACCCAAACGCTAAGAGGGAGAGAGAAAGCCTTATGGGTTAGCCACAGAAAGCCTTTTGGACGGGTAACCAGCCAAACATTATCCAGATGGTTGAAACAGGTCCTCAGCATGGCAGGGATTAACACAAATGTTTTTAAATCCCATTCAACCAGGGCAGCGTCCACCTCAGCGGCGGATAGGATGCAGGTTCCCCTCGACCACATCCTCAGAGCAGCGGGATGGTCAAGGGAATCGACATTCCAACGATTTTACAACAAACCGCTGATGGAACAGGACGTCTTTGCGGATACCGTTTTAAAAACCGAAAAGTTATGATTTAAAGCCCATGGGAGCTATTTTATTTTGTTTTTTGTTATAGTTAATAAATATTTCTTTTATAACTAAACAAACTTGTTGGTCTCTAGCTACCACTTCCTCCCTCGATGATCTTTCGGCAGTGAGTGATATAACTGTTACACGGTTTGAAATCACAGACCTTTGAAGTCTTCACGTAGTCACTCACGTGACTCCGAAGTAAAATAGTAAGATTAAACGAGTACTTACCAGTACGAAGTTTGATCTGTATTTTATGAGGAGTTACGATGAGGGATTACGTGCCCTCCGCTCCCACCCTCATTATATAGATCAAATTCGGACTAATGTCTCGTTGGTCTTCACTATCTTTACTTCAACTAGTGTCTATCTGTGATTCCACACCGCTGCTTGGAAGTATGCCGCGCCTGCGCGCTGGGTGGGTTCTTCACGTAATCCCTCATCGTAACTCCTCATAAAATACAGATCAAACTTCGTACTGGTAAGTACTCGTTTAATCTTACTATTAATCTCTGTAAAGACTAGGAATTAAACCTGACATCAGTCTGGACTGTAAGGCTCAGGCATCACATGATTTTTCCACTAATAGAAGAGAAAATTGAGATTTGTCTTCAAGAACATATTACATTTTACAAAGAAAGCATTCAAAATCCATTTATTTTCAGCAAGATATTGAGATCATCCCATTCTACCTTCAACAAAATACCAGATCAAAGGGAGGCTACAGATTTTCGGATGTTGAGTAGAGCAACTACTTATGGATAAAAACTGTTTTTATGTCTGGCTGTGGCAGCTTTGACAGTCCGGAGTCGCCTTCCAGAGAAAAATGATTCAAAGAGTTTGTGGCCAGGGTGAGAGGAGTCAGAGATGATCTTGCCCGCCTGCTTCCTAGCCCTTGCAGTGTACAGTTCATCAATGGAGGGAAGGTTGCAGCCAATAACCTTGAAGGAGAAGTATACCCTTTTTGAAATGCAATGCCCACGCCTGAATCAATTAGACCACAAGCTATTTCAAAGGGCAAATTGGAATCACTGAGTCAAATACACAAAGAGATAGAGTATAGAAAGAAGCTTCTTGTTCCACCGAAGATCTTCATCCCACTGAGTCCATGTTGACCATCTAGCGTCCATGTTTACACCAGTCCTACTCAAACCCAATTTTTATTCCACTTCCATTCCAATCAACATCCTCCCAAATTCTACCTCTAATCTGTATACTGGGGACAATTTACAGAGATTAATTGGCCTAACAATCAACAAGACCTTGGATGTGGGAGGAGGCCACAGCATGTGGAATAAACCCACAAGGTCATAGGGAGAACATTCAAATTCTACACTGACACCACTAGAGATCAGGATTGAGCCTAGGCCATTGAAGCTTTGAGACAGCAGCTCTAGTCTCTGCACCACTCTGCCACCCATTAACCTAGATTCACATTCCTATAGGATATTAAGAGATATAAAGCTGGATGTTGGATCTTGGATTAGGAAGGAATCAAGTCTCTCTAAGATATTACTCAAAACTGAAGGACAATTCAATAGTTAATGTCAAACTTATATCAGAAAACTAGATCTAGGTCAGTATCTAACTCGTTGAAGTATACCTCAGCCAAACACCAACCCACAACCAAAAATGGGACACTTCTAAAATTGCCCCATGCACAAGAACAACAAGGTCATCAAATACATAGAAGTTGGAAATGAAAATCCAAAGTCTAAAAGTTGGATTTTACCTATTTTTGATGCACATAGATGTTGATACATTTACATAAGACATGGAAGATAGAATAGTATAGCACAATAAATGGCCGTTTGATCCACGAAATCTGCGCCGAACATGATGCCAAGATCACGGTGGCGCAGACAGTAGAGTTGAAGTGCCAGAGACCCGGGTTCGTTCCCAACAAATAATTTCCATGTACCTCAACCCCCCTGGTGCAAACTCTCCTGATCTGTGTCCAAGATACCACACACTACCTTTGTCTCTTTAATGACGTGTTTTACAGACCACATGACCTCATCTTTACTATGGATGTCCAGTCACTCCACACTTCAACCCCCACCATGAAGGTCTTAAAACCCTCAGTTTATTCCTCGACCGCAAAACCATCCAATTTCCCTCTTACAACACTCTCTTCCACCTACAGTTAACAACTTCTCCTTCAAGTCCCCTCACTTCCTCCAAATCAAAGGCCCCAGCTATGCCTGCCTTTTTGTAGGGCACGTCAAACAATCCTTGTTCCAGGCGTACACTGGCCCTATCCCCGAACTGTATCTCCACTACTTTGACAACTGCATCGGTGCTACCTCCTGCACCCATGCAGAACTCACTGACTTCATTAACTTCACGTCTAATTCCCTTCCTGCACTCAAATTAATTTGGACACCCCCGACACCTCCCTCCCCTTTCTTGATCTCACCATCTCCATCACAGGATGATCAACTGACGTCCATTATAAAGCTACTGACTCCCACAACTATCTAGACTACACTTCTTCCCACCCTGCCTACTGCAAAGGCTCTATCCTCTATTCCCAATTCCTCTGTCTACACTGCATTTGTGCACAAGATGAGGTGTTCCATACCAGGACATCTGAGGTCCTCATTCTTTGGTGAACGAGGTTCCCCTCTGCCGTCAGAGACGAGGCCCTCACTAATGTCTCCTCAGTATCCAACAGCTCCGCTCTTGCTCCCCCTCCCCCTGGTTGCAACAGGGACAGAGACCCCCAAGTCCTCACCTTTCACCCCATCAACCTTCGCATCATCCTCCGACATTTTTGCGACCTCCAACGGCATCCCTCCGCTAGCCACATCTTCCCATCTTCACAACTTTCTACTTTCCGCAAAGACCGTTCCTTCTGCAACGCATTGATTATCTCATCCCTTCCCACCCAAACCATCCCCCCCCCCAGGTACCTTCCTCTGTAACCACTAAAGGTGCAACACCTGTTCCTATACCTCCTGCATCGACTCTGTCCAAGGTCCCAGCCAGTCCTTTCAGGTAAGACAGAGGTTCACTTGCACCTCCTCTAATCTTATCTGCTGTATCCACTGTTCCTATATATCAGCGAGACCAAGCTCAGACTGGGCGATCGTTTATCTGAACACCTTCGCTCAGTCCGTCTTGGCCTATGCGATCTCCAAGTTGCTAACCACTCCCCTTCCCATTCCCATACTGACCTTTCTGTCCTAGGTCTCCGCCATTGTCAGAGTGAGGCCAAACGCAAACTGGAGGAACAGCATCTCATTTTCACTTAGGCAGTTTACAACCCAGCGGTATGAATATTGATTTCTCTAACTCAAGTAACCCTTGTATCAGTCTCTCCATCCCTTCCCCAACCTCGTCATCTTTCTAGTTCCACTATCATCCTGTTGGGTTTCACCATCTGTATCTCATTATCATCAACCCCACAGCCAACAATGGACCATTGTGGGCTCCACTGTTCCTTGATCATCGTTGCTTTTTACATATCTTTCACTCAATTATTATATGTACCTTCTATATCTCTTGTTTCCCTTTCTCCCGACTCCCAGTCAGAAGCAGAGTCTTGACACGAAAAACATCACCTATTCCTTTTCCCCAGAGATGCTGCCTGACCCGCTGAGTTACTCCAGCTTTCTGTGTCTATCTTCCAAGTTTCTACAACTTCTCCCTATAGCTAATATTCCCTAGTCCAGGTATCATTCTGGTAAACCTGGTCTGCATCCTTACTAAAGCCTTCACATCCTTCCTCTCATCCAGCGACCCAAACTGCACGCTATACTCCTAATGCAGCCTAATCAAAGTCCTATGAGACTCAAAGTGTTAAAGTGGAATGTGGTTCCTGGATAAAATGATGAAAATTGTCAAAAAAGCTTTTTTAAAATGCAGAAGTGGTTTAGACATAGAAATAGATTCGCTAAGTTCTTGATGGAACCAAGATGAATTCAATGCAACTGTTGCCACTTTGATGTGTAGTAGTCAGGAAAAACGTATCAGCCTGTCCCAGGGCCTGTCCCACTTGGGCGACCTAATCCGCGAGTTCTGGTGAGTTTGCCCTCGACTCATATTCGTAGCATGGTCGACATGTAGTCGTAGGAGGTCTTCGTAACTCTCCTTCATGCTCGAGAGTGGTCTCCGCGTACTCGAGGCCTCAGCTAGGTCGCGGCGTTCTTTTCAATATGTTAAAATATGCCTGCGAGTAAAAAAAGGTCACCAGTAAAAAAATTGATACTTTTTTTACTCGTAGGTTTCGTCGTAGTAGGTCGGCATGTTAGTCGTAGGTAATCGTGGGTAGTCGAAGGTAGTCGTTGATAGTCTTCATCATAGTCGAAGGAGATCGAAGGAGGTTGTCTTCACTCTCCACTATTCGGTGTCAACATGTCATGTTTTTAAACTCTTCTAAACTCACCAATTAGGTCGCCCAAGTGGGACAGCCCCTTTAAAGACAAATTTTATCCCCTTAAAATGATAATGGAATAGAATCCACAGAGTAAAAGAGAATGATTCTGCAGGCAACAATGAGAGAGATTGCCATAATGAGCTACAGTTTCAGTTTAAGTTTGAGTTTATTGTCACGTGTACCGAGGTACAGTGAAAAGCTTTTGCTGCGTGCTAACCAGCCAGCAGAAAGACAATATATAATTACAAACAAGCCAGTGTACAGACGCATGAGAAGGGAATAACGTTTAGTGCAAGGTGAAGCCAGCAAAGTCCGATCAAAGATAGTCCCGCTAGTAGTTCAGGACCACAGATAGATACAAAATTCTGCAGTAACTCAGCGGGACAGGCAGCATCTCGAGAGAGAAGGAATGTTTCTGGACCGCTCTCTGATTGCGGTAGGATGATTCAGCTGCCCAATAACTGCTGGGATGTCTGAAGAAGAAACATCACCCATTCCTTCTCTCCAGAGATGCTGCCTGCCCAGTTGAGTTACTCCAGCATTTTGTGTCTATCTTCAGTGTGAACCAGCATCTGCAGTTCTTTCCTGTACTGGGATGATCTTTTGGCTGGCTTGGATGCCTAGAACGAGGAGTCACGGTCTCAGTGTAAGGGGTCAGCTATTTTGACAGTAACATCATGGATGCCTCTACCCATCCTGGCCCATAAGAATCTTTAATGCCGTTCAATTAAATCACCGTCCATTCTTCGAAGCAAGTGAGTAGTGAACCAGTCATTTTTATCCCACTCCATTCCATCCCAGTAAATTTCCTTTGTATTCCTTCTTTCGCTGACCTAATCTTCCGTTGTCACAACTATACACAATATTACAGCAATGGTCTCTCTATTCTGATTCATTCATAATTTATATTTATTTTTAAAGGGCATCAAGACTTTTGTTCGCGCCTTAAAAAAAAAAATCAATTAGCTGGAGGTAATCTCTCAGTGCCAGTCCCACATCTGAAGCTGCCAAGGGCAATTTGCAAAAACACTTCACTGCCTCGGGACCCAGCTCCAAGGGGCCCGTCATGTTTTCACACAGGCACATTCTTCTCTGACCTCAGAGGTCTGCTCCCTTCATCTGTCCTCCCTCAAACAACCAGATATGCTTAGCTTTTCCTTCATTTCCAGCTGGTGCCCTTCGGATTGACCGCTTGGCTGGAGGTCGGGTCGGGTCGGGTTGGGTTGTTTTTCCATTTTACACCTGCTATCTCAATGGGATCTGCTGATGGGTTGAGATCTCCGCCTAATTAAAACTTTGTCTTCAAATAAACATCTCTCCAGGAGTGTACTATTCATGGACCTCATTCAAAAAGCAATTTCTGAGATGAATTTTCTGAACAGCAATTGTTTGATGTGCCTCAACATTGGCAACCGCATTGTAGAGATTGTGGAATGATTTCTCTAACTTCAGGTAATCCCTCCATTCCCTCTCTCTCCATCCCTCCCCCACCAAAGTCGTACCAGCTTCAGTCGTCTTGCTGCGTTTCATTGACTGAACTCGTTCTCACATAACAAACTGCTGACAATGGCCTGTTTCCTTTATCATCGTTAGTTTTTTGAATATCTTTAATTTCATTTGTTCTATATCTCTCTATATTACCGTCTGTATATCTCTTGTTTCCCTTTCCCCTGACACTGAGACTGAAGAAGGATCTCGACGCAAAACGTCACTTATTCCTTTTCTCCAGAGATGCTGTCTGGCCCGCTGAGTCACTCCAGCTTTTTGTGTCATAGAAACATAGAAACATAGAAATTAGGTGCAGGAGTAGGCCATTCGGCGCTTCGAGCCTGCACCGCCATTCAATATGATCACGGCTGATCATCCAACTCAGTATCCCGTACCTGCCTTCTCTCCAGACCCTCTGATCCCCTTGGCCACAAGGGCCACATCTAACTCCCTCTTAAATATAGCCAATGAACTGGCCTCAACTACCCTCTGTGGCAGAGAGTTCCAGAGATTCCCCACTCTCTGTGTGAAAAAAGTTCTTCTCATCTCGGTTTTAAAGGATTTCCCTTATCCTTAAGCTGTGACCCCTTGTCCTGGACTTCCCCAACATCAGAAACAATCTTCCTGCATCTAACCTGTCGAACCCCTTAAGAATTTTGTAAGTTTCTATAAGATCCCCTCTCAATCTCCTAAATTCTAGAGAGTATAAACCAAGTCTATCCAGTCTTTCTTCACAAGACAGTTCTGACATCCCAGGAATCAGTCTGGTGTCTATCTTTCATATTTACTAATCATGGTGATTCATTTTGGCAGAGGGGGAAATTCTGGCACATTTTGGAGGAATTGATTCATATTCCATCTCTACACATTTTGTAAAATACAATAGAACTTTATTTATCCCAGGAGGGAAATTGGTCTGCCAACAGTCATGAAACACAACCTGATACATGAAATATGAAATTGAAGTGAGGGATAGGGGATGTACAAAGATTCCAGGATAGGGGATGTACAAAGATTGGGGAAGGGGGGATGGGAGTGGTTGGTGAGTGGTGTAGTCTACCCCACAACAGAAGGGTGAGGAGTTGTCCAGTTGGATAGCCACAATGAAAAATGATTTCCTGTGGTGTTCTGTGCTGCATTTTGGTGGAACCAGTCTGTTGCTGAAGGTGCTCCTCAGGTTGACCAGTGCATCCTGGAGGTGATGAGCTGTATTGTCCAAGATGCTCCCCAGTTTCAGAAGCAGCCTCCTCTACAAGACCACCTCCCATGAATCCAACTCCGCCCCCAGGATGGAGCCAGCCTTCCTGATGAGCTTGTTAATTCTGTTGGTGTCCGCGGCCTTCGCCCTGCTGCCCCAGCACACGACAGCGAAGAAGATGGCACTGGCTTCCACCGATTGTTAGAACATCTGCAGCATCTTACTGCAGATGTTGAAAGAGCGTCAGAAAGTACAGCCGGCTTTGTCCTTCTTGTACAGGGTCTCAGCGTTCCTGGACCAGTTCAGTTTACTGTCCAGGTAAACTCCAAGGTATTTGTACTCCCTGGTAAACTGCACATCCACACCCTTGATGGAGACAGGAGTCGGGGTGATCCTCGCCTCCTAACGTTCCCTACTTAGGTCCAATAACGATCGTAATGATGACATCTCTGGTAATGTGTGCGAGGCACTTGGCCAGTTAATGCACTCATAATTCATACATTATAGTCAGAATGCATATGTAACAATTAACCAAAGCCTTAAGATAGCAGCAATGTAGAAGGTTGGTATTGCATTAACCTATTCCACCCTCGAGTATACTTGGCTCAGAGTATACAAGTGAATCTTGGCAGTGAACAGGTTCATGACACATTGCCACATTTACAATTGTTGATTTCTTTCCATTGTCATCAGGCAAAAATGGGAACCAAATACTTCCCTCTATCACAAAGCCTCTGGTTGTTCTCTTCCCACAGCCTTTTGCAGGATTAGCCCACATGGTCTCTAAACTCTCAGCTCACAAAACAGCCCAACTTGGAGTGCAGCAGTGTGGGGAATGCTGAGAGTGAATGAGAATGTGACAACAGGCGTCTGTTCTACTTTCATAACAGTTTTAAATCTACAAGTAAAAGTAAGAACTTTAAATTGTAGTACCTTTGTGAAAAGTAGGAAAAAATCCTGAGTGTAATTAGTGACTTTCAAAGCATGTAAGGTAATTCAAAGGTCATCCATGGCAGGAGAACTCATAGAAAGACACATAATGCTGGAGTAACTCAGTGGGTCAGGCAGCATCTCTAGAGAACATAGGTAGGTGACAGGTTCCGACAGGGCTGCTGCCTGACCCGCTGAGTTACACCAGCATTTTGTGTCTTTTGTTGGTAAACCAGCATCTGCAGTTCCTTGTTTCCACTCTATAGAACAGGAATTGGCCCCTCTCCCCATGGTGTTTGTGTCATTCACGATGCCACATTATATAAACCTCTTCTGCCTCCATAATCCATATTATCCATATTATTACTCCTACATAATCCATATGTCTCCATTTCCTGGTTATTCGTGGCAGTGCATTCCAGGCACCTACCCCTCCCCTCTCTAAGATCACATTACAGATGGCTCTTCCATTGAAGCTATATGGGTGGAACAGAGAAATAAAAAGGGAATAACTACTTCTGTTACCATAGGCCCCCTAATAGTCACAGGAATTAAAAGAACAAATATGCCGGCAGATTGCAGGCAACTTTAAGATTGTCATAGTAGAGGATAATAGTGGGGGCTGCATTGTTTTAGTTTTATTTAGATTTAGAGATACAGCGCGGACACTGGCCCTTCAACCCACCGAGCCGCGCCGACAAGCGATCCCCGCACATTAACGCTATCTGACACACACTAGGGACAATTTTGCATATATGCCAAGACAATTAACCAACAAACCTGTATGTCTTTGGAGTGTGGGAGCAAACCAAAGATCTCGTAGAAAACCCACAGGGTCACGGGGAGAACATACAAAATCCGTACAGACAGCACCTGTAGTCAGGATCGAACCCGGGCCTCTGGTGCTGTAAGTGCTGTAAGGCAGCAACTCTACCGCTGCACCACCGTGACTGCCGTAATGTCAAGTGTTTAGTCGGGGTAACATTTATCAAATGTTTTCAGGACATTTTCCTCAGCCAATACATGGAGGGCCCCACAAGGGATAGTGTGAAATTTGACCTCTTGTGAAATTAGGAAGGGCGGGTCACTGAAGTGTTGGTGTTTTAGGACCTGCGGCCATAGTTCTATTACCTTTAAAATATTTATGGATAACAACAGGCCTGGTCCACAAGTTAAATATTTGAATTGAAGCAAAGCCACCATTGATCATATTAGACAGGAACTCGGAAAAAGAAGATTGGAGCAAGTTGTTTGTGGGCAAAGGGACATCCACAAAGTGGGATGTTTTGAAGAGAGTGATGATGAGTGTTCAAAGAATGCATGTTCTTGTTAAGGGGCTGTCCCACTTGGGCGACCTAATCCGCGAGTCCACACATACACACGCACACACACACACGAGCACACACACACATGCGCAAGCACGAGCACACACAAACACACACTCACACACATGGACACACACACACACACACACGCACACGCGCACACACACACACACACACACACACACACACATGCACCCACACACACACACACACACACATTGCAAAGTTGGGGGCCAGGGAAAGCAGAGGAACGCTGCCTGCGCGATGAAGACGAAGGTAAAATGGCTGCCACAGGAACAGTAAGTCCTTTAGCGCGGAGGGGGAGGGAGAGAGAGAAGGGGGGGAGAAGGGAGGTGAAGGGGAGAGAAGGGGAGAGAAGGGGAGGAAAAAGGGAGAGAAGGGGGGAGAAGGAGTGGAGACACTTTTAAGAAGTTTAATAAAGTTTAGCGGACTTTTAATCTACCGATAGGTCTTCCTGGGTTTTGAAACTCCAATGAGCCAATCAAAATGGCCGGTCAGCGAAGGAGATTGCCTACGGCTGCCCTCGACTGCCTGTTACTAAATAGCGACCCCACTCCACTGCACTACGAGTGAAAAAGAACCATGCCGACCAAATTTTACTCCCGGAAAAAATTTCAATATCCTGAAATTTTTTCCGCAACCTAGCTGAGGCCACGAGTAGGCGGGAACCTCCCTCGAGCATGAAGGAGAGTTCCAGCCACCTCATACGACCTCCTAGGAACTCGTGCCGACCATGCCGCGTGTTTGAGTCCAGGCCAAACTCTTCTAAACTTGCAGCTTAGGCCGCCCAAGTGGGACAGCCCCTTTCGAATGGAGGACAAGGCAGGTGGAACCAAGGAAGCATGGATGACGAGAGAAATTGAGGCTCTGGTCAGGAAAAAATGAGGCATGGATCAGGTAGCTGGGATCAAGTGTGTCACTGGAGGAGTTTTGGGGGACTGTGGTGCATACTTAAGAAGGAAATAAGGAGGACAAAAATGGGGCAAGAGATAGTTCTAACAGATAAGATTAAGGAGAATCCAAAAGTATTTTATAAGTACTTTGAAGGAAAGAGGGTAACTAGTTAAAGTATATGGCCTCGTGGAAACCAAAGTGGTCTTCTACAGCTGTACAAGGTGTTGGTGAAGCACATTTGGAGTATTGCATGCAATTTTAATCACCCTCCTGTCGGAAGGATGTATTATGTTTATGTTGCCAGAACTGGAGGGCTCTGAGCTATAGGGATAGATTTGCCAGGCCAGGACTGTATTCCTGCAGTGCAGGTGAATGAGGTGTGATGTTATAGAGGTGTATAAGATCTTGAGGGAAATCGTGAGGATCATAGGGAGAATGCACAGAGTCTTTTACCCAGAATTGGGGAATCAAGAAATGGAGGACATACGTTTAATGTGATAGGGGATAGATTTAATATAAATCTGAGGGGCAACTTTTACACTCAGAGCATGGTGGACACATGGAACGAGCTGCCAGAGGAGCTAGTTGAGGCTGGTGTAATAAGAATATTTAAAAATACATGGACATGTGCACGGATAGGAAAAGTTTAAAGGGATGTGGATCAAATGCGGACAAATGGGATTAGCTTAGTTACGGCACTTTGGTTGGCATGGATGAGTTGAGCTAGTGTTGATGGGGAGGGTTAAAACTAATTTCCAGGCACAAAGTAGATGTACATTTAACCGACTAGTTCAGCCAAATATTGAAAGGGAATTAAGACAGTTCAGTTGGCAGTGTAAACACATCAGTGATGAGAGAAACAATAACATCAATGCCACATTACTTTAATTTTTATGGATCCAAAGCAAATGAACCTAGAGCATTGATTAGCACAAGGCAGAATGATATCTTTGCTATGACAGGGACATGGTTGAGCAAAGGCAGGACTGATAACTCAGCATTTGGTTTAGTTTAGAGATGCAGTGCGGAAACAGGCCCTTCAGCCCACTGAGGCTGCATCGACCAGCGATCCTCGCGCATTAACACTACCCTACACAAACTGGGGATAATTTCACATTTACACCAAGCCAATTAACCTACAAGCCTGTACGTCTTTGGAGTACGGGAGGAAACCGAAGATCTCGGAGAAAACCCATGCAGGTCACGTGGCGACCACACAAACTCCATAAAAACAAGCACCTGTAGTCAGGATCAAACCCAGGTGTCTCTGACACTGTAAGGCAATAGCTGTACTGCTGCACCGTGTCACCATAGGGTATAAAATCTTAAGGCATGAGAGGGAATGGGGACGGTGTGTAAAAGAGGAGGTGTTGTTGCAATTTAGATGAAGAAGCCAATATTACACTAATAACGAAGGAGAAGGCCCTTCAAATGAGCCTATGTGTATAGAACCAAGGAACAAATGGGAGTAATTACATTGTTGAGGTGATATTACAGTCCTCCTAGCAGTCAGCATGAAATGGTGGAGCAGACACATGGATAATTCACTGTGAAATATAAGAGTGATAGAATTATAGTGGCAAGAGATTTCTCCACTATTGATTGGGACCATTTTAGTGTGAAAGGCTCAGAAAGGATAAAATCTTTAAAGTGAATCGAGGAGAGATTTTTGGACTGCTGAGTGCCCCAGCTGCAGTTTGTTCAACAAGAGAAGGGGCAGTATTGGTCCCCCATCTCAGGGAATGTAGGCGGGCAAGTAGTTGGAGTGTGAGCGGGGGAACACTTTGGAGATAATGAAAATATTTGTCATTTTGAGTACTTAGTCATAGAGTGATACAGTGTGGAAACAGGCCCTTCGGCCCAACTTGCCCACACAGACCAACGTGTCTTAGGTACACTGGTCCCACCTGCCCATGTTTAGCCCATATCCCACCAAACCTGTCCTAATCCATGTATCTGTATAACTGTTTCTTAAATGTTGCAATAGTGCAACCTGCCTCAACTACCTCCTCTGGCAGCTCGTTCCATACACTCACCACCCACCCTTTGTGTAAGAAAGGTACCCTTCAGATTCCTTTTATGGAAAGTGATAATGGATAAGGACAGCCTATGAATTGGGGTGTTGGACACAGGAAAGGCTGGTTTCAATATCGTAAGGAAGTGTCTGCCACAAGTGAACACAGCACAGTTACTTGCATGTAAGACTACAATATTTACATTTGAAATAGTGAGTATTCAGAGTCAATGTGTTCACCTCTGGGTGAATGGAAATAACAGCAAGCTCAGGGAACCCCAGGTGACAAGGATTATGGCAGGGCTTTGCGGAGTGTTGTGGAGCAGAGGGATCGAGGAGTGCCGATACAGAGTTCCCTGAAAGTTGCATCGCAGCTAGTTACAGTGTTCAAGAGGCCTTTGATGCATTGACCTTCATCAGTCAGGGTATTGAGTATAACAGGTGGGATATAGTCATAGAGCACGGAGAAAAGGCCTTTCAGTCCAAGATGCCTCATCTACAAGCTCCACTTGCCCCCCCTTTGGCCCATATCTCTCCAAACCTTTCCTATCCATGTGCCTTTCCAAACGCCCTTAAAATGATGTTATTGTACCTGCCTCAACTACCTCCTCTAGCTGCCTTCTCTATATTCCTACCACCCTTTGTGTGAAAAGATTGTCTGTCAACTTCTAATAAATCATTCCCCTCTTACCTTAAACGTACGTCCCCTGGTTTTGTTTCCCCAATTCTGGGTAAAAGACTGTGCATTTAGTCTATTTTCCCCCTCACTTCTATGAGATCACCCTTTATTCTCCAATGCTCCAAGGGGCAAAGTTATAGCCTGCCCAACCTCTCCCTGTAGCTCAGGCCCTCAAGTCCTGGCAATATCCCTGTATGTCTTCAACGCAGGCTTTCCAGCTCAACAACATCCCTTCTGCCACACGGTGACCAAACCTGAACATAATACTCCAAATGCAGCCCCACCACGAACAACTCTACCATAACATCCCAACTTCCAAATACTCTGACTGGTGAAGACTGACGTACCAAAAGCCTTCTTAATCAACATCCCAACCTGTGACACCACATTAAGGGACCATGTACCTGCACTCTTAGATCAGTCTGCTCTACAACACTCCCGAAGGCCCTGCCATTTATTGAGAAGTTCCTATCCTGGTTTGACTGTCCAAAAGGCAACACCTTGCACTTAACTATTTTAAAGTTCATTAACCAATCTTCAACCCACTTGCCCAACTGATCGACATACTGCTGTAATTTTTAATAACTATCTTTGCTATTTGCGATACCACCCACTTTAGTGTCATCTGCAAGCTTGCTAGTTATACCGTCCATTCTCATCCAAATAATTGACTTAAACCACATACAGCGATGGGCCCAGCAACAATCGCTGAGGCACACCACTCATCATAGGTCTCCAGTCCAAAAAACAACCTTAAATTATCATACTCAGCCATGAAGCCAATTCTCTATCCTGTCAGCTTAGATCCCATCTGGTTGAATCTTCCAGAACAGCCTAACACATTGAACCTTATCAAATGCTTAGAAAGTCTGAAGAAGGGTCTCGACCTGAAACGTCACCCGTTCCTTCGATCCAGAGATGCTGCCTGTCCAGCTGAGTTACTCCAGCATTTTGTGTCTAGCATCGGATAACCAGCATCTGCAGTTCCTTCCTACATTTATCAAATGCTTTGCTGAATTCCGTATGGACAATGTCACTGTCTTTGCCCTCACCAACATTTTTGGCTACTTCAAAAAAACATAAAACCATGCTGACTATCCCTAATCAGCCCCTTGTCATACCTTCTCCCACAGAGTTCACTCCTATAACTTGCCAGTGTGTTATGTTACAGTTGTACAAAACATTGCCAAGGCTGCATTTGGAATGTGGTGTTCAGTTTTGGTTCCCCTGCAACAGGAAGCATGTTGTTAAGCTGAAAAAGAGTGCAGAGATGATCTCCAGGCATGTATGTTGCCAGGACCTAGGGGTCTGAGCTATAGGGAGAGGTTGGGCAGGTGAGGAGTTTATTCCTTGGAGCGCAGGAGGCGGGGGGTAATTTTATAAAGGCGTATAAGATCATGAGAGGAATAAATAGAGTGAATGCAGAGTAGGGGAATCAAGAGTAGGGGAATCAATTACCCAGACTAGGGGAATCAAGAACCAGATGACATAGGGTTAAAGAAAGAGGGGCCAGATTTAATAGAAACCTGAGGGGCAAAATATTCACACAACGGGTGGTGTGTTTATGGAACAAACTGGCAGAGAAGATAGTTTAAGAAGGTGCTCTGTATAACAAAATTGAAAATAATTTGGCCAGGTATATGGAGAAGAAAGGTTTAGAGGGATATGGGCCAAATATGGGCAGGTAGGACTTGTGTAGGTGGGAAATCTTTGTCAGCATGGGCAAGTTGGGCCGATGGGCCTATTTCCACGCTATATGACACTATGACATTTAGCACACCATTGCCTCTGCTTCTTTAGAAGGCTTAGGAAGTTTGTCATGTCCCCAACAACCCTCACCAACTTGTACAGATGCACCTGTAGAAAGCATTTTATCGGGATGCATCACAGGTTGGTTTGGGAAAAGATCCATCCAGGACCCCAAGTAATTGCAGTGAATTATGAACGCACCATCACACAAACCAACCTCCCTTCCATTGACTCCATGTATACCTCACGCTGCCTTGACAAGTGGCTCCCTGGCCACTCCCTCGTCCCCCCACAACTGAAACGTCTTTACAGTGGGCCAAAAGTGCTTCAGCCTTACTCAAAGGTCCCAATTTACGTGTGCCACTGCTACCAAGTCCAAGGCACCCCTCTTCTTTCAGGAAGGTTCTTTGGATGTCGAGAAGTTGGGATTGTTCCCATCCCAAAATTGCCAGCGAAATTGCAGTGAATTGTGGATGCAGCCCAGACCATCACACACACCCACCTCCGTTCCATTGGCTCCATTTATATTGGAGAAAAGAGTTTCACTGAAGAGATTGAATGACGTGCTTCACGGCTGCCATTTACAAAACAGGATCACAAACAAGAACTTTCCTCGAGGCAACTGTAAACACATCAATGAATTCTTCACTGACTTCTCCCTGTGACTGCCTCCATGGACAGAATATCTGGCCTCGGAAACTCTTGACGCCCTACATTGTTAACCAACTTCAAGAAAGCATGAATGCACACCAATGCCTCGACTTCCTTAGAAGGCTTAGGAAGTTCGGCATGCCCCCAACAACTCTCACCAACTTCTACAGATGCGCCGTGGAAAGAATTTTGTCAGGATGCATCATGGCTTGGTTTGGGAATAGCTCCATCCTAAACTGCAAGAAATTGCAGTGAATTGTGGACGCAGCCCAGACCATCACACAAACCAACTTCCCTTCCATTGACTCCATTTATACCTCACGCTGCCTCGGCAAGGCCAGCAGCATAATCAAGGACGAGTCGCACCCTGGCCACTCCCTCTTCTCCCCTCTCCCATCAGGCAAAAGGTATAGAAGTGTGAAAACGCACACCTCCAGATTCAGCGACATAGAAACATAGAAATTAGGTGCAGGAGTAGGGCATTCGGCCCTTCGAGCCTGCACCGCCATTCAATATGATCATGGCTGATCCAACTCAGTATCCCGTACCTGCCTTCTCTCCATACCCCCTGATCCCCTTAGCCACAAGGGCCACATCTAACTCCCTCTTAAATATAGCCAATGAACTGGCCTCAACTACCCTCTGTGGCAGAGAGTTCCAGAGATTCACCACTCTCTGTGTGAAAAAAAGTTCTTCTCATCTCGGTTTTAAAGGATTTCCCCCTTATCCTTAAGCTGTGACCCCTTGTCCTGGACTTCCCTAACATCGGGAACAATCTCCCTGCATCTAGCCTGTCCAACCCCTTAAGAATTTTGTAAGTTTCTATAAGATCCCCTCTCAATCTTCTACAGTTTCTTCCCAGCTGTTATCAGGCAACTGAATCATCCTACCCCAACCAGAGAGCAGTGCCGAACTACTATCTACCTCATTGGTGACCATTGGACTATCCTTGATCGAACTTTGCTGGCTTAACCTTCCACTACACGTTATTCCCTTATCATGTTTCCATACACTATAAATGGCTCGACTGTAATAATATATTGTCTTTCCGCTGACTGGATAGCACGCAACAAAAGCTTTTCACTGTACCTCTGTACACGTGACAATAAATAAAACTATAGACTGGATTTTGGAACCCACTGCCTGAATGGGAAATGGAAGCATGTAGACTCACACTTTATTTGCCATGGCAGAGAAGGCTATAAATTAAGAATTATTGTAGAGAAGTAATTGTTGGTCAACCTGAATATTATGGGTTAAAAATCCTACTTCTTTGCTATGTCTTTGACTTTGCAACAATAATTCACTGACTATAACTCTGGGAATCAGCCCAAAATGCGGACGTCCAAACTGGCATCGCTATACTAATTGGGCTAAAGAAATATTAAACGCTAATATGAAACACTATTAATTGGCATTAAATAATCCACCTTTGATCTTCTCTTCTTCCTTCTATCTCTGCAGTCTTTTAAATTTCAAGTCCGATGTCACATAATCTCCATTTCGTGATTAAGCCAATCTCATTCACCCTTTTCCACGGTAATAATATTATAAATGAAAGATGTATAAATAGTAGTGAATACGAGCTGAACAATGTCATGTGCATTAGATCAATTTGTTTAGCAGCTTGTCAGTTTAGTTCACTTACCGAGGTACAATGAAAAATGTTCACCAATTTGTCTGACATCTTGTAAAATAAGGGGTGAGTCTGACACCCCCCGCCCAAAAAATAAAACCTCTTAATACAATAACAGCTGAGTAAAATTTTAGACAGGTTTGCTTTGGCTGGCATTGGTTTCTTCCAAGACAGGTGAGAGCAAACAGCATTAATAAATGCATAATTTATGATATTATTATTGCAACATCTTATTGTGGCAGCATACCAATTTATTGATTCTTTTCTACTATTTTCAACAAGTACTTTACTTTAATGTTCATCTTTACCCATGCATTTCATTATTTTGACACAATACGTGTTGTTGTAACAAAGGAAATTCATGCTGAAGAAAGCATACAACAGTGGGCGCCTCATTGAGGCTCGCACTATCGTCATTCCAGAACCACACATAAGGTACGTCACTGAAAAATCAACTTCAATGCATGTTTCCTTGTCATTAAGAGTAACCATGAACAACTATGCAATTATATGTTCTCTCTCCCTTAACCAACGTGGTAAAATGGTGAGGGAAAGAACTGCAGATGCTGGTTTAAATCAAAGGTAGACTCCTGATGAGTGAATAGGGAATGAGTGAATCGTGAATAGAGCAACAGTGAGCAACAAGCGAGAAGGGAAATAGATGAATTTATCATATTAGGATTGATGGACAGACAGACAGACAGACAGACAGACAGACAGACAGACAGACAGACAGCAGACAGAGATAGATAGATAGATAGATAGATAGATAGATAGATAGATAGATAGATAGATAGATAGATAGATAGATAGATAGATAGATAGATAGATAGATAGATAGGAAGGACATTAGTTTGGAGGATGTGGAATCGGTATGGGTAGAGCTGCGAAACAATAAGGGGCAGAAAACGCTGGTGGGTGTTGTGTACAGGCCACCTAACAGTAGTAGTGAAGTTGGGGATGGCATCAAACAGGAAATTAGAAATGCTTGCGACAAAGGCAAAGCAGTTATAATGGGTGACTTCAATCTACATATAGATTGGGTGAATCAAACTGGCAGGGGTGCTGAGGAAGAGGATTTCTTGGAATGTATACGGGATAGTTATCTAAACCAACATGTAGAGGAACCAACGAGAGAGCTGGCTATTTTAGACTGGGTATTGAGTAATGAGGAAGGGTTAGTTAGTAGTCTTGTTGTGCGTGGCCCCTTGGGCAAGAGTGACCATAATATGGTTGAGTTCTTCATTAGGATGGAGAGTGACATTGTTAATTCAGAAACAATGGTTTTGAACTTAAAGAAAGGTAACTTTGAGGGTATGAGACGTGAATTGGCCAAGATTGACTGGCAATTAATTCTAAAAGGGTTGACGGTGGATATGCAATGGAAGGCATTTAAAGACTGCATGGATGAACTACAAAAATTGTTCATCCCAGTTTGGCAAAATAATAAATCAGGGAAGGTAGTGCATCCATGGATAACAAGGGAAATCAGGGATAGTATCAAAGCAAAGGATGATGCGTACAAACTAGCCAGAAAAAGCAGCATACCGGAGGACTGGGATAAATTCAGAGACCAGCAGAGGAGGACGAAGGGCTTAATTAGAAAAGGAAAAATGGATTATGAAAGAAAACTGGCAGTGAACATAAAATCTGACTGCAAAAGTTTTTATAGATATGTGAAAAGAAAGAGATTAGTTAAAACAAATGTAGGTCCCTTGCAGTCAGAAACAGGTGAGTTGATCATGGGGAACCAGGATATGGCGGACCAATTGAATAACTACTTTGGTTCCGTCTTCACTAAGGAAGACATAAATGATCTGCCGGAAATAGCAGGGGCCCGCGGGTCAAAGGAGGTGGAGGAATTGAGTGAAATCCAGGTTAGTCGGGAAGTGGTGTTGGGTAAATTGAATGGATTAAAGGCCGATAAATCCCCAGGGCCAGATAGGCTGCATCCCAGAGTACTTAAGGAAGTAGCTCCAGAAATAGTGGATGCATTAGTAATAATCTTTCAAAACTCCTTAGATTCTGGAGTAGTTCCAGAGGATTGGCGGGTAGCAAACGTAACCCCACTTTTTAAGAAGGGAGGGAGAGAGAAAACGGGGAATTACAGACCAGTTAGCCTAACATCGGTAGTGGGGAAACTGCTAGAGTCAGTTATTAAAGATGGGATAGCAGCACATTTAGAAAGTGGTGAAATCATTGGACAAAGTCAGCATGGATTTACGAAAGGTAAATCATGTCTGACGAATCTTATAGAATTTTTCGAGGATGTAACTAGTAGCGTGGATAGGGGAGAACCAGTGGATGTGGTGTATCTGGACTTCCAGAAGGCTTTCAACAAGGTCCCACATAAGAGATTAGTATACAAACTTAAAGCACATGGCATTGGGGGTTCAGTATTGATGTGGATAGAGAACTGGCTGGCAAACAGGAAGCAAAGAGTAGGAGTAAACGGGTCCTTTTCACAATGGCAGGCAGTGACTAGTGGGGTACCGCAAGGCTCAGTACTGGGACCCCAGCTATTTACAATATATATTAATGATCTGGATGAGGGAATTGAAGGCAATATCTCCAAGTTTGCGGATGACACTAAGCTGGGGGGCAGTGTTAGGTGTGAGGAGGATGCTAGGAGACTGCAAGGTGACTTGGATAGGCTGGGTGAGTGGGCAAATGTTTGGCAGATGCAGTTTAATGTGGATAAATGTGAGGTTATCCATTTGGTGGCAAAAACGGGAAAGCAGATTATTATCTAAACGGTGGCCGATTGGGAAAGGGGGAGATGCAGCGAGACCTGGGTGTCATGGTACACCAGTCATTGAAGGTAGGCATGCAGGTGCAGCAGGCAGTAAAGAAAGCGAATGGCATGTTGGCTTTCATAGCAAGAGGATTTGAGTATAGGAGCAGGGAGGTTCTACTGCAGTTGTATAGGGTCTTGGTGAGACCACACCTGGAGTATTGCGTGCAGTTTTGGTCTCCAAATCTGAGGAAGGACATTATTGCCATAGAGGGAGTGCAGAGAAGGTTCACCAGACTGATTCCTGGGATGTCAGGACTGTCTTATGAAGAAAGACTGGATAGACTTGGTTTATACTCTCTAGAGTTTAGGAGATTGAGAGGGGATCTTATAGAAACTTACAAAATTCTTAAGGGGTGGGACAGGCTAGATGCAGGAAGATTGTTTCCGATGTTGGGGAAGTCCAGGACAAGGGGTCACAGCTTAAGGATAAGGGGGAAATCCTTTAAAACCGAGATGAGGAGAACTTTTTTCACACAGAGAGTGGTGAATCTCTGGAACTCTCTGCCACAGAGGGTAGTTGAGGCCAGTTCATTGGCTATATTTAAGAGGGAGTTAGATGTGGCCCTTGTGGCCAAGGGGATCAGAGGGTATGGAGAAAAGGCAGGTACGGGATACTGAGTTGGATGATCAGCCATGATCATATTAAATGGCGGTGCAGGCTCGAAGGGCCGAATGGCCTACTCCTGCACCTAATTTCTATGTTTCTATGTTTCTATAGATAGATAGATAGATACTTTATTGTTACATGTACCATGAAGGTACAGTGAAATTATGTGTTTTTAAATACAAAGTACACATAAAAGGTGCCACAAGGCACAGACAAAGTTACAAAGTACACTTTAATATTGTTAGTAAATAATATTGAAAGCAGGGCACTTACCAGCAAACCTGACAGAAATGAACCGTTCAATTTCAACTGAAGGAGATGTTAAACAATTACAAGAAACCACTGAGGCTGAATGCTATCGTCTCTATTCTAGTGCAGTTTATTGAATAATCTTGGAATGAACGAGTCTTAGTGGACTCAGACATAAGTAAATACTACTGATCCTTATCAAGCAAAGCAAATAGCAATTACTGAAGCTGGCAGTATATTGAACAATAGAATATACAGTGAGTGATGGGTATAGTTCTCATCATTGGGAAACATCTAAGAAATTCAAAATAGCGAAGCAGTTCAGAAATAACCATACACTTAATGCCCCAGAGGTCCAGATATTCAGGAAAGACTGGAGAAACAATGGATTTTAAACAGGAGAGAAGGTAACTGAGAATTGCTAATAAAGATTTAAATATAGATGAATGTTGAGGCACAGAGATAACTCATACAAAAATATCTTAAATTCAGCTGTGGGGGTAGATCCAGGCAGCACAGCTTCAAATATGAAAGATATTTTCAGTCAATAGATGATAAGAAATTATGCTGCACAATAGCACAAATGGTTTACATTTCATTTAGTGAACCACTCTTTAATAGTTCATGGGAATGTTAACAAACATTTTTTTTTTAATCCAGGTATCACAAAAAAGAAATACTAGAACAGATAAATTAAACTTTAATCGAAGAGCAGGTTTTAAGGGCGGCACAGTACTGCCTTACAACACCAGAGACCCGGGTTCAATCCTGGCTTTGGGTGCTGACTGTACGGAGTTTGTACTTTCTCTCTGTGACCAGCATCTGTGTTCTCCAGGGACATCGGTTTCTCCCCTCACTTTAAAGACGTACCAGTTTGTACTAGGTTCATTAGCTTGGTGTAAATGTGAAAATTGTCCCCAGTGGGTGTAGGGAAGTGTTAATGTGCGGGGATTGCTGGTCGGTGCGGACTCGGTGGGCCGAAGGGCCTGTTTCCGCGCTGTTTCCGTAAAACTAAAA
The DNA here is from genome assembly GCF_028641065.1 of Leucoraja erinaceus. NCBI lineage: Eukaryota > Metazoa > Chordata > Chondrichthyes > Rajiformes > Rajidae > Leucoraja > Leucoraja erinaceus. The sequence continues at coordinate 7,340,749 of NC_073389.1, forward strand.
ACTAAGAAAAGTTGCTTCATAGACGTTAAAGAGATACCACATGGGGTCATAACTGAAAGAGTGCAGAAATCGTGGGAAGTTTCAAGACATTGTAAGAATATACAAATGGGAAAGGAATTGCAAGTAAGGATAAAAAAATTCGAACTGAGACTTCACCACACTTGTTGTTATGGATGAAACCAAAGGCAAGGGAGTAGATTGAATACTGGCTGGTACATATTAGTTTCTGGGCAGTAGAATTTGGACGACCCCAAGTTTGAGAATGACACAAGGCTGGTGCACAAAACCCAGAGCACATTAGAAACATAGAAACATAGAAACATAGAAATTAGGTGCAGGAGTAGGCCATTCGGCCCTGCGAGCCTGCACCGCAATTCAATATGATCATGGCTAATCATCCAACTCAGTATCCCGTACCTGCCTTCTCTCCATACCCCCTGAGCCCCTTAGCCACAAGGGCCACATCTAACTCCCGCTTAAATATAGCCAATGAACTTGCCTCAACTACCCTCTGTGGCAGAGAGTTCCAGAGGTTCACCACTCTCTGCGTGAAAAAAGTTCTTCTCATCTCGGTTTTAAAGGATTTCCCCTTATCCTTAAGCTGTGACCCCTTGTCCTGGACTTCCCTAACATCGGGAACAATCTTCCTGCATCTAGCCTGTCCAACCCCTTAAGAATTTTGTAAGTTTCTATAAGATCCCCTCTCAATCTTCTAAATTCTAGAGAGTATAAACCAAGTCTATCCAGTCTTTCTTCATAAGACAGTCCTGACATCCCAGGAATCAGTCTGGTGAACCGTCTCTGCACTCCCTCTATGGCAATAATGTCCTTCCTCATTGAAATTGTTGTGTTGAAAAGTAACAAAAAAAGATATTACTGAGCAAAGATTTTGTTATTCCCAATAATGGAAGGTTTGTTTTTGATCAAAATTGGAAGTTCACCAGGAATCGAAACAAAACAGAGTGACAGGTAGGAGAGGAGGGGAGCAGTGGATGGATGACATTCAGTAGATAAACAGGAATAAACTTCAGGTCACTCAAGGAATAATTGTGCAGCAGGAAGAACATTATTATAAGCAATTTGTGCAGGATTGGAATCAGAAAAGAGCGATGCTGCCTAGTTGGACAACAGAAAGAATGCTGTAGGATGATGTTCCATTGTCAGCCATATCAGCAATAGAAAGAAATTTAAAGGGAAATATTGAGAGATTTTTTAAACTATTTGTGTCTTAAGGGCCTGTCCCACTGTACGAGCTAATTCAAGTGTTCTCCCGAGTTACCCCTGATTCGAACTCAGAGAATTACGGTAATAGCCGCTCGTAGGTACTCAGGGCTCTCGTGGACACTTTTCAACATTGAATTTTCAACATGTTGAAAAATCTTCACGAGTCTTCACGAGCTTACCGTGTTTCCCGAGTACCTGCCGTTAACATTACGAGTGGCCAAGAGACGTCCCGAGCTCCGACGTACCCGCTACGTACATTCTACGTGCTTACCACGAGTTTGATTTTTTTTTTTAAACTCGGGAGAGCTCTTGAATTACCTCGTACAGTGGGACAGGCCCTTTAGCTAAGGTATGCTTCAGTGCTGTGACAGGACTGTGAACATGACACAACCACAGAGATGTCGGAAGATAGATATGGGCAAGTGAGATCACAATGTATTCAAAGGACTAAAGAGGCTTGAGTGAATCAACAAAACCAGATATTATGCGTGCAAAATTTCCAGATCAACTTTAGAAATTTTAATAAGATGATGAATTAAGATAGGCAGAAATAATTTGAAGAAGGGTCCTGATCCGAAACATCATCTATGCATGTTCTCAGGGGATGCTGCCTGACCCGCTGAGTTACTCCAGCACTTTGGGTCTTTTTTTGGTAAACCAGCATCTGCAGTTCCTCTTTTCAACATATCGGCAGAATTAACAAGTTACTTTGGTATTGCCAAAGACAGATGGGTAAATTAGTAATTAGTTTCTGTATCAAAATTAGTAATTAGGTCCTTTGTTTGAATTATCTAAAATACATGAAAATTTCAGTTTCACCGTCTCATCCAAAACTGGATCCTGACATGCAGCCTGACGATCCAGAGGTGTTGAGGATGGGAGCGATGGAGCAGAGATTGCACAGTTCTATAGATTAGTTTAGTTTTAATTTAGTTTAGTTTATTGTGACGTGTAACGAGGTACAGTGAAAAGCTTTTGTTGTGTGCCATCCAGTCAGCGGAAAGACAATACATGATTATAATCGAGCCATTTGCAATGTACATTATAAGGGAATAACGTTTAGCGGAAAGTAAAGCCAGTAACGCCTGATCAAGGATAGTCCGAGGGCCACCAATGATACAGTATACAGTGGCGGTGCCTAACGGCAGCGGCTCGACTACAGTCGTCTGTCCTTTTTTATTTTTGTCTTGTTAAATGGATGTCTTGAGTTAGTTTTTATTTATTTTTTTAGCTGTGTATATGTGGGGGGTGGTGGGGGGGCTGTGGGGGAAACTATTTTAAATCTCTTCCCTGTGCGGAGACCTGACTATTCCCTGTCGGGTCTCGGATGTCGTTGGGCCTAACATCGTGGAGCCAGCGGCGACCTCCAGCCGGGACTAACCTGGGGACTCCAGTTGCAGAGCCTGCGGAACTGACATCGCGGAGCTGGCCAACTTCGGAGCGGGAAGAGCTGTGGTGGCGTGCGGCTGCGACCCGACTTTTGGAGTTCGGAGGCACCGGCTGCAGACCCAGTGGACGGGAACATCGGGAGCTCGCAGGTCCCTGGTGGGAGACCACTTTTCCGAGCTCCGCAACGGCGACTTCTCCCGCTGGAATCGCGGATTTAAGGGCATGGAGCCGGGGCCTAACATCGCCCCGCGTGGCTTAAACGGGCTCAGGACTTACCATCGCCTGCCGGGGGCTTTAACATCGGAGCCCCAGTTCGCCTCAACACTGCAGTTGGACTGCTGAACCACGGGAGAAGGAACAAAGGGAAGAGATAAAGACTTTACCTTCCATCACAGTGATGAGATGTTGGAGACTCACTGTGATGGATGTTTATGTAAACTGTGTTAAGTGGATCTTGGATTGTTTTGTAATGTAAAAAACTGTAGAAATTATATTTTGTTCAAACCTAGGTTTGAATGACAATAAATTGCATTCAATACTCTGCGAGGTAGATAGTCGTTCAGGACTGCTCTGGTTGTGGTATCCAGTAATGAAGCAGAAATGAATCAAATTGCAGCCATAATGATAGATTTTTATTTTAGTGTCTGATTACAAGGCATCACCTGACTATGACAGAGAAATATCAGGCTGATCTCATTATGATCTACAAAGATTCTGTTCCAATTTTCAGTGGAAAACTGATGCCGGTTATGCCCGGATTCTAAATACATAATTTGACCATGTAATATCAGATGCAGTATTTACAACATAACAAGGTATTCAGACTAAATAACCTGGTGCATTAGTAACAGCTATCACTATTGTGCCATTTCCCCACCTATTTTCCAGGTGACTCAATATCCTTTTAGTTTCAAACAATGTTGTACTAGGACAAAAAGCAATTCTGATTTTCCATTACTGTTTCCAGGTTCTACATTTATGTTATCGCAATCATCTGTGTAACATCTTTCTATTAAACTCTCTATATTCTCTTTCTTCAACATCCATTTACGGGCTGAGGGCATCACTGACAACGTTGGCATTTACTGCTCGTCCGTAATTACTGGATCGGGACGGTATGGTCAGCATCATGTTTTGCTCACAGTGTTACTGGACATGGAGCATCTCAATTGATGCTAAGATGCTCATAAACTGGTGTAAGGAAATCATATATCCCTAGATCATGATAACTCATTAGTGGATTGAATTTACAGTTTGGGTGCACAAGCTCATGTAATGTACAAAGAGATTGTGCATCAATTGGAGGGGAATCTGTGGGTGGTGGCGTTCCCATGGTGCATATTGGTGGGAGGGATTGCAGTTTGAGAGGCATAGCCAGGATAATGCAATTATCACCCATGCATTTCCTTCTATGGAACATAGAACATCGACCATAGAACAGTACAGCACAGAAATGGGCCCCATGACCCACAATATTTGTGCCGAACATGATGCCTAAATCTCACCTGCCTATACATGATCCATATCCCTCTTTTCCCTGCCCCTCCATCACCTCTTAAATCCCACTATCATATCTGACTTTTGATGAATTTCTTAAAATACATAAATCAACGCATGAAGATTGATTTAAATCTCCTCGTGCCTCATCAAGATTTTGAACAATTCTGTCATAGCTTTCCTAATATTTCTTATTCTAATAATATGGGAAACTTTAACTGTCCACCTAGAAGAGGTTGAGCAGTTTAAATCAGTTTACATTCACCCACTTAAATCACACATACTGTAGATCGACAGGTTACAATATTAAATGCACAATAGGTATCTAAGCAGCTCCTTCAAATAGATAGATCAAACTCGTAGTGTCTCATCTCGGTTCAACAATATTTTGCTTGGGCAGCTTACAACCCAGCGGTATGAATATTGACTTCTCTAACTTCTAGTAACCCTTGCTTTCCCTCTTTCTCCATTCCATCCCCATCCTATTTCTGCGACCAGTCTGACTGTCCTCCTGATTTAATTTTATCTTTGTATGCTTCATTGTCACCTTCCCCTGGCTAACAACAATCTATTCTACTTTGTCCTTGATATTCGTCCCCTTTGATGTCGTGTTTTCACACCTTACCCTTCCATATCCTTCCGTGACTCTCAATCTAAAGAAGGGTCTTGACCAGAAACGTCACCCATTCCTTCTATCCAGTGATGCTGCCGGTCCCGCTGAGTTACTCCAGCATTTTGTGTCTATCTTTGGTGTAAAGCAGTATCTGCAGTTCCTTCCTACACAGAAAAGTAGTTGTCTGACAAGCCAGTAGAGTCAGGTTTCAAGTTGCCCGAAGTGTCTTGTTGTGGCATCATTCCTCCTCTGGGCTTCATATGGAAAATTCACACCAGATTGGACTGCAAGATGTCTTAGAATTTCCTTCTGACTCAACCAAGTGGTTTCTTGAGGAGATCCTGTCAACCACCAACCACTTTGCCCACCAGCCACTGCTGCTCCTACCAAGCTAGCGATAGAACAAGTAGGATTTGCCTGAATCAGGGTCTCAACTGCTCGCACCCCACCTACTATGTTTCTCTTGCTACTAGGGCGAGATGGTGGTGTAGTGGTAGAGTTGCTGCCTTACAGTGCTTGCAGCTCCAGAGACCCGTGTTTGATCCCGACTACGGGTGCTGTCTGTACGGAGTTTGTACGTTCTCCCTGTGACTGCATGGGTTTCCTCCGAGATCTTCGGTTTCCTCCCACGCTCCAAAGACGTACACGTTTGTAAGTTGCTTGGCTTGGTATAAGTATAAAAATTGTCCCTAATGTGCGTAGGATAGTGTTAATGTGCAGGGATCTCTGGTCGGTGCTGACTCAATGGGCCGAAGGGCCTGTTTCCGCTCTGTATCTCTAAACTAAACCTGAATTGGGTTAGTATGTTTGTGACGTCAGCAACATCCTGCTGATTTCCACCCAATGTTAAAATGAAGTCCTACATCTTTTAGGCTCTCCTCACCTCTGAGGACATCTTAGTAACTTCTCCGCTAGGCTCCTTGCCTACTTAAATTAGGGTGGGCTAACATTGACCTAGAATGAGAGATTTTCTGTGTTAATTTTCTCAGCATTTTCCATGGACCACACTAGGAACCATCGGACCCAGTCCATAACTTCAAAACTCAGGATCCCAACATGAAATATCACTGAAGATAGACACAGGATGCTGGAGTAAATCAGGGGGACAGACAGCATCTCTGGATAGAAGGAATGGGTGACGTTTTGGTCGCATCACCCATTCCTTCTCTCCGGTGATGCTGCGTGTCCAGTTGAGTTACTCCAGCATTTTGTCTGTATCTTTGGTGTAAACCAGCATCTGCAGTTCCTTCCTGAAACATCATGCATCTATTCCTTCCACAGATGCTGCCTGGTCCACTGGGTTCCTTCAGCCTTTATCTATCCCGCCTCTGTTTTTGCAAAACAATCATGTTAATGCTTGAATATCATGAACTATGAATGTATAATTTCCTTATATGATAAGAATGGAAGGTTTTTCTCAATCTATAAAATGTGAATTAGCTGGTTACTTATTCATTTTACCAATGAATCTTTGTATTATGGTCTGATTTATAAAGCTAAGATTCATTCTAGGGTTTTGAAATGTTAATCATCTATATATTACACTTTTAAATTTTAAATTTCAGAACATTAAGTCTATTCTTCCTCTTTAAATTCTTTAAAGTTTGATCCTTCAGAGAATATTTACCTAGTTTTCCACCCAACATGCAAGGCATGATTTATTTCTGTATCAGGTTTTATCCAAAATCCCCCTTCATCTAGTAACCTTTAACTTCCTGGTGTTCCTAGCAGGCAAAGCAGACCACTTCCAAAAGACGTGGTCTGCATTTATGGAACTATTACAAGCATAAGGTGCAATAGTAATTTAAAATATAAATGGTACCAGGATCTGGTAACGGGGGGTATAAAATAAATAAAAATTTAAAAAAAACACGGTTGTTATATCCTTTTTTGCGAGTTTTGTGTTACAATAGAGCGATTGTTTTTCCTTTTTTTTCTTTTCTTTCTAAGGTCTTATTTCATTTCTTTACTTCCTTCTCTAACTTCTTCCCTAAGGGGCTCTCTTCTCCCAACACTTTCCTGCACCTTCACGATTCTTGCTCACTTTCCTTACTTCTTTTATTTCTATCTTTTTTAAAGCTCGAAAAACGAAGTGGTACAACAAATATAATATGATATATCTGTTGTGTATTATTGTAATTTACTGTACTTCTAATAAAAATTAAAAAAAAAAAAAATTAAAAAAAAACTTCCTGGTGTTGCTTGCAATCCTTCTGCATTCTAACAATGTTTCTTATTTCTCAGATGTTGTTAAATATTAATACCCACTCATGTCCCTTTGTTCCAGTCCAAATAATATAAGAGCTGTAAGACCCCTGAAGGAATTCAATATCCCTCCAGTCAGAAAATATAGTTTCTAATAACCATCTAATTTTGCAGTTAACAATATTCTGATTAACACGATATGCCTCAAATTCATCACAATCTTTCTTTATGTCATGCCCAAAGAGAAAATCACAAGAATTACAAAGCGGAAAAAGTGAAAAATCCATCAACATTGCATTCCTTTGTCTGTAAATTCTATTATATTTTCAAAATATTTTGTTGGAATTGATGGATGTAATATTTAATCAATTTCATAGAAAGTACAACAGAGAAAGAGATTCCTTGGCCTGCTAGCTTCATCATGGAATGTATACTTCTCATAAACTTCATATTACCCTAGTTCATGTAATTCTGACACCAACATCTAGTTCTTTCTATCTTATATGCTTAGTAAATGTTAATTTGACTCGAATACTAATTCTTGCAAAGTGCATCATTTTAAATGTTATTTTGTTCACCGTTCCCCAATTTAGTTTCTTCTTTCTTTCTTGTATCCAAACATGATTTCAATAAGTTTTTTAGATGTATGACTTTTATATCATGGCTAATTTATAGACTGTGGCAGGACCTTCAAACACTACCTCTTTGATTTTGTCCCTGTACTCCAGAATACAAATCATCAAAGCCTGGTGTCTTTTACATTGAATGAACCAGGAGCATTTTAAAGACATTCCTTCTCATCTGGAATGACATTTTCCTCCAGATCATGCAACTTTATACAACTTCATGATTTTGAGCAAATCTAGAAAAATCACCCTGTTAAACTCTACTCCACCTTTGTTCAAAGGCAAGATTTTCTTCTTAATTTACAGTTGATCCTATCATTGTGCTAACTGTTCTTTTGCTTTATAATTTTACATTACCAACAACCATCTCTTTGTATCTGCTTAGCATTTATTTTGCTATTTCTTAGCTAAAGGGCCTGTCCCACTTAGGCTATTTTTTAGGCGACTATGCTGTTGCCACATGGTCACTGGGGTATCATTGTATGGTCGTGAGTAGTCTCCTCAGACACCCAAAGAGTCGTAGCATCTTTCTTGTCGCCGATGGATTTTCAACGTTGAAAATTTTTCGGAGAGAGTCGGCGACAATGGGTTTGATGCCAAGGAGCGTAGCTTGACTTCTCCTGACTTAGGTGCTGTCGTAGTTGTCGCCAGGTTAACGTCGGTTGTCGCCAGGTGACGTAGGTTGTCGCCATGCTGACTTATTTTCTTTTTGTTGTTAAAGTAATGATTCTATTTCAAATTTTACATCGAAGGGGGGTCCAGTCGCTGTTTTTTCAGCGACCTGCTACGACTATGACAGTCGCTGGCAGTCGCCTAAAACTAGCCTAAATGGGACAGGCCCTTCACTACTTTCGGTTATTATTTGCAAATTGTACGACATAGGTCTCAGATTTAAATATCATCTTAATGTTTATCATTCATCCAAGGAATTTCACCTTTGTTGTGCCTTCTCTATTTCTGAGAAAATGCAACTCACCTAACAGTTTTATCTCCAATATACCCACTATCCTGGATGTTGCCAGGGCTAGAGGGTGTGAGCTATAGGGAGAGGTTGAGTAGGATGGGTCTCTCATCCATGGAGCGCAGGAGGATGAGGAGGGATCTTATAGAGGTGTATAAAATCATGAGAGGAATAGATCGGGTGGATACTCTTGCCCAGGGTAGTGGAATCGAGGACCAGAGGACATATGTTCAAGGTGAAGGGGAATTTTTTTTAAATGAATCTGTGGAGTAACTTTTTCACACAAAGGGTGGTGGGTGTATGGAACAAACTGCCAGAGGAGGTAGTTGAGGCTGGGACTATCCGATTTAAGAAACAGTTAGACAGGTACATGGATAGGACAGGTTTGGAGGGATATGGACCGAACGCAGGCAAATGGGACCTGTGTAACTGGGTCATTGTTGGTCGGTGTGGGCAAGTTGGGCTGAAGGGCCTGTTTCCATACTGTTCGCTCTATGACTCTATGGCTATGACTATCCGTCCAAGACACATTTTCCTATGATTATCTAATTTAGCTACACTATTCCTCTGCTCGCTTTATTGAAGCCTGTTTTCTTCCAGTCAAACATCTTCACCCATAACTCTTGCTTTTCTTTTTAATTTTAAGTCTGAAACGAATTACATTATGATTTATATTCTCTTCTTGCTTTTTCCCATTATATTACTTCTTGTTTACTTTCATTTGAAGTAACTAGATCCTGAACGGCTTCCCTATTTTAACCTAAAGGAATACTGATCCAGAAGCATCCTTAACACGATGAAAAATACCCCCTCCTTCCCCAAATACATCACCTTTACTTGCCTATCTTCACAAAATTACTCATCCATTAATACCACTCTATTTACACAATTTGCACTACCTATCTCATAAACCTCTATGTTTCTATTGCTTGATGGTCTATAATAAACTTTGTTAACAATTTGGGGCTTTAATTGCAGTCAAATGGATTCATATTTTACAGAGCGCTTACATCTATGGATTTTACAACCATTATTCCATTATCAAATGAATGAGTCTGAAGAAGAGTCTCGACCTGAAACGTCACCCATTCCTTCTCTCCAGAGATGCTGCCTGTTACTCCAGCTTTTTGTGTCTACCTTCAATTTAAACCAGCATCTGCAGCTCTTTTTTACACATAAAATTACTGTACTTTGGCCTCCAGAATTTCATGCCACAATTTTGGAAATTTACAACAATTGTAATATTGTAATATTTAAGAGAATCACATACTAAAATTGGGGTTTTACACTACTATAGTAACTATATGTATCTGGCATGTAAAGATATCTGTATAAGTTATTTAAAAAATGTGGAGTACAGAGACACATTGGAGCCATAGAATCATGTAGCGTAGAAACAGGCCCTTCAGCCCAACTTGCACATGCTGCCCAGCAATGCCCCATCTGCACACGTCCCACCTGCCTGCATTTGGGCCATATCCCTCTAAACCTATCTTATCCATGTACCTGTCCAAAAAGTTTTAAAAACATTTTAAACACTAACTACGCCTCAACTATGCTTTCCGGAAATTTGTGCCTACCACACTTTGTGTAAAAAGTTGCCCGTCGGGTTCATAATATATTTTTACCCTTCACCTTAAACCTATGTCCTCTGGGTCTTGATTCCCCTTCACTTGGTAAATAACTGTGCATTCACCCTATCTATTCCTTTCAACATCTTATACACCTCTATAAGATCACCCCCCATTCTCCTGCGCTCTGGACAGTTTTATTAACATCAGTTTTTATTGATTATAGGTATAGTAAATATAACATTTGCACAAAATGCAAGAAAAATAAAGCTCAATAATATGAAGATAAACTTTTCAGTTCTTTGTGTGAAAACGATACCTTCCACCATAAGATTGATGGAATTATCTGAACTATGGACTATTATTTGGCACTTCACATTCAGAGATCATATTTAGTTGATAGTTATAGAGTCATAGAGTGATACAGTGTGGAAACAGGCTCTTCTGCCCAACTTGCCCACACCGGCCAACATGTGCCAGCTATACTAGTCGCACCTGCCAGTATTTGGTCCATATCCCTCCAAACCTGTCCCATCCATGTACCTGTCCAACTGTTTCTTAAATGCTGGGATAGTCCCAGCCTCAATTACCTCCTCTGGTAGCTTGGTCCATACACCCACCACCCTTTGTGTGAAAAAGCTACTCCTCAGATTCCAAATAAATTGTTTTCCTTCACCTAAAACCTATGCCCTTTGGTCCTCAATTCACCTAATCTGGGCAAGTGTATGCATCTACCTGATCTATTCCTCTCGTGATTTTATACACCACTATAAGATCACCCCTCATCCTCCTGCACTCCAAGGAATAGAGTCCCATCCTCCTCAACCTCTCCCTATAGCTCAGACCCTCTAGAACTGGCACCATCCTCGTAAATCTTCTCTGTACCCTTTCCAGCTTAACAACATCTTTCCTATAACATGGTGCCCAGAATAGAACACAATACCCTAAATTTGGCCTCACCAATGTCGTATACAACTGCAACATGGCCTCACAACTTCTATACTCAATACTCTGACTGATGAAGACGAATGGCCATAAGCCTTTTTGACCACCCATTCTACCGTGCCTGCAACTCCACCTTCGAGGAACCATGCACGTGCACTCCTAGAGCCCTCTTCTCTACAACACTCCCCAGAGCCCTACCATTCATTCACTGTGTGGGTCCTGCCCATGTTAGACTTCCCAAAATGTAACACCTCACATTTCTCTGTATCAAATTCCATCAACCATTCCTCCGCCCACCTGGCCAATCGATCAAGATCCTGCTGCAATTTTTCACAACCATCTTCACTATCTGCAAAACCACTCACATTTGTATCAACAGCAAACTTGCTAATCTTGCCGTGTACGTTCTCATCCAAATCATTGATATAAATGACAAACACTAACGTGCCCAGCACCGAACCCTGAAGCACACAGCTAATCACAGGCCTCCAGTCCAAGCCAATTATACGAATAGGCTGCGAGCTGCACTGTGGCAACTCAGCAAGATTACTTTAACAGCACTTCTCAAATTCTTAACTCTCTCACTAATGGCAGCATGTCCATGGGAGTCCACCTCTTCCAAAGTTCCCTTCTGAGTCACACGAAGTATCATGCCCTCTTTGTTACCTGTGGGTTTAAATCCTAAGTCTCCCTCCTAACATCCTTGTGGAGTGTGTTTATCTCTTAGACTGCAGGGATTCAAGAAGGTGTCTCAATAACTCCTCAAGGAAAAAAATGGCTTGTAATAATGCCCCAATTTCCAGCGATGTCCTCATCTCAATGAGTAACAAAAAGAAAATCACTGTTGCAGATGGAGGAGGGAGTTGGGGGTGTGTGTGTGGTTGGTAAACGCAATCCTATCCGCATCAATAGAGTTACTGTAGAGATGGCCAGTAGCTTTGAGTTCCTCTGTATTCATATCACCGACAACCTAACCTGGTCCCTCCATTCACATGGATGTGGTGCTCATGAAAGCACATCAGCCTGTTTATTTTCTTAGGTGTTTGAGAAGACTTGGCATGCCCATAAGCATTCTTTATAACTTCTACAGGTATGTTATATGAAATATTCTGACGGGATGCATCTCAGCCTGGCATGGCATCTACTACCTTCTACGCCACACTCTACAGCATTCAATAAGCATTGCATGTAAGTCATCCAATCTGGTTAATCAGTGTGTAGTGCAGCATTCGGGTCTTGGAGCTGCACGCCAAGCATTCAATTATGGATTATTGGCATTCTTCTGATTTTCCCCCCATTAAATGCTCCTTATTTCAGTCCTACACGAACCTGCAGTGAATGGGCATTTGGTATTTCTAATCTCAACACCTAAAGGCTGGTTGATATCTTCAGCTTTGTTTTTTATTTTATTGTATTTGGTACCAGTAACATATAGGCTGTTATATTACTAAATGCTTCAATTTCTTCTCTCCAGTGATGCTGTCTGTCCCGCTGAGTTACTCCAGCATTTCGCGTCTATCTTCGGTGTAAACCGGCATCTGCAGTTCCTTCCTACATGTTACTAAATGCATCTGATCCTCCGATGCTGATAATCCCCATGACTTGTAGTTAAGCATCATAGGGCTTTGTAATCTGTGCAGTGACATCATGCATTTCTATTGAATTTCAAATAGTTTGGCTTCTGTGATTTTGCATATGAGGGACTTGAAATAAGGAGCAATGAATGTGAAAAAACTCGAAGGAGCCAATAATCCCTAATTGTCCAGGTATGTGAACCAAAGGTGGATTGAACTGATTGACCAGATTGGTTCACTTCCATGCAATGTTTATTGGGCGCTGTACAGTGGCATAAATATTCGGAGAGTCTTCAATCAATATTCATCAGGTGGAGTACTAGACATAAGCATTCACATGTATATCATCACATCTCCTTTACAAACGGGTTGCCTGTAACTCAGATGATCAACAAGTTGCAACTGCGATTTATTTCCCTTAATTCACATATTTATTGTTGGCGTTGGCAATAAGATCAAAGATTGTGTTAATAGACATCTATTTTACCTCGCGTTACGTAACTCGGGGGAAATAGCATACCAGTTTGTTTTTTTTTCTGTTTATAAAGCAAATATTATGTCAACATTAGAAGGGGGGGGGGGGGGTAACCTGCACATACACGTTTTTTTTTCTCATCAAATTCTCATTCATCGATTCGGGGCATACTGTTTTTGAAGGAAACGTCAGCATATGACAAATAGCACCATTGTGCCAGGAAAACGGATACTGCCTTCCAAATGACAAATTCGCGTTTGTACATTTGTGATATTCCAAATCGAATTGGACTGGCGTTGCAAAGTGAAGTTGCTACACTTCGCCCGAAGTTGGCAACAGGGGGTCTTCCAAAGTCGTCGTTCACCCCCCCCCCCCCCCCCCCCCCCCCCCCGCAAAAAAACAAACTGCTACGCTATATCCCCTCTTACACATGGCAAATTATAAATGCGAGGTCCCAGAACGGATTTAGACAATGGGCGGGGTATGACTTGCTGCGCCGATTATTGGTCGCCCCGTTTTACCTTTAAAATTCGGTCTGATTCGGGCGTCGTATCCAGACGTCCTTCCCATCAGTTTATCCAGGAAATCCGAGGGGGACATGGTCTGCGAGGCCGGTTTGGCTGAAGACCTGGAATCATGTTCCTTGGAGAGGGCTAACCTGAAGAACACACAACCCGGCGTTAGGCAGATCCGCGCTGACAATTGGTTTCAGATACACAACATTATGCCGTGTGGGCGACAACAAGGCAGCCCGTTTGAACGGGAATATTTTGGGGGTTTTCCCGGTATCAAATAAAGGATCAATACGTCCAGCAACAGTGTCCCCAGCCTGATTCTCATTTCAATTGCACATACGTTTTCCATGAAGCCCATGTGTTGCAAATTCATGTGAAAGACAGCTTTCACAGGAAGATACACATCAATCATATTTTAATCTACACACGTTTCGTTCTGCTGAGAGCTACATCACCAGAGCTTTTTAATGCATTCGGAATGCATACAAAGTAATACGGAGCTCCATCAAAGAGACCTTCCCAACGTAAAAACACACACAATTGAATTATTGATATATGCGATATTCATTTATAGCGAGATATATGAGGATATTTAATGGCTTCTTCTATTATTCGGAACAATCAACCAATGTATGTCCAACCATCAAGAAAACAAATGAAATTGCGTCGCTACACTTCCAAATATTTACGATTATCTGATGCTGCTCGCAGCTCCGGGCTCAAAATACAATGGGATTTCAAGAACTTTCGCTACACATAGCGTGCTGGTGAAGAGGGATAGTTGTCGCCCCTCCGCTAAAGGACAACAAATAAGGGGTGGGGGTGGGGAGCTTTACGTTAAGGTATCCCCCACGTTTCAGACTACAACTTCCAGCGTGTATGCTATATCGGGCTTCGATCGGTCACAACCCCATCCACGAAGACTGGGAGATGCTTTGTTACTCCAATGCACGCCCAAAGGACAATGATACATAAGAAGTCTTCACTACGCGCTGTGCAATTCCCCATTGTTCGAGTCGCCGACCTGGTTATGCTCGCAACGTGGGAAAAAAAGGCAAAGGAGACCAAACGCACGGCAGGCAGCCCGTGTTATATGCCGACCATACCTGAAGTTGCTGGTTTCCAGGAAGCACGCGAACACTGTTGTCAGGATTTTTACAACTGGTCGATGCATTCCGCCAAACTCTTATCTCTCTGTCTGATATCGAGCGCAGTGTTCTGGAAACAACGTTTCTCCCCACCCCACCCCACCCCCTTCTTCAAATAAAAAACACTCGGCAAATCGTGTGGGGAAGTCAGATCCAACGCTTTCCACCCAAACAGTCGGCGAATGAGACGCGGGCGGAGGGAGAAGAATGCAGGGCATCAGTCCTCAGTATCATCGTGCGCCGGGAGACTTGGAGATCGCGCTGTTGCTGTGGGGAGTGAGGAGCGTCAGAATGGCATCTCTTCCCAAAACCCCTCCGTAAACACGACGTCAGGGGAACGGGAGGAATCAAACTTCATGTTGAGGGAAGCGGTTGAGATTGGGCTCCCCTCCGGGAGGCGCCGGCACCATATTCGCTGGGGTTGAGGAGGGTGGGAGTGGGAGGGGGATAGAGAGCGGCTGAAGTCAGTGAAGAGCGGACCAGCCACTGTATTTCAGCACTTGGACAGCTCCCGGGCTTGCAACTCCAACATCACGCATGTCTACAAGCCTCTATATGGGGACGTGACCGGCTTGCTAAGGAGCTCCAAGTGTTCAGATGGATGGACAAGTCCATGCGATCGAGGATTAGCAATGCGAAGTCATGTAAATCTCTTTCATCATTCTCATTCTGTAAATGGCTGATGCTTGAATGTTTAAGGACAGACTAGTAGACCATACAATGTACCTCCAATTCAAAGGAATCAGTACCATTTTGGGAAACCGAGAGCTCGTAACTGATTGATTAGCCTGACATTTTTTTCAACTGCGTTGTTGCCCACCTGTTAATACAAAGTTGTACCATTCTCATTCTTATGGATTTTTGCTTTGCCATTCACTGCCCAATATGTTCGCCCAGAGTCTAACAGACCAGGAAAATAAACTCCGGATGAACACCGGACTATTTGGGAAACGATGGCCTTATATATAGGAATAAGATGGCTAGATCTGGTACCTTTGCACAAAGTACCTTTGTTTACAAATAGAAAGTTCACCTAATAAGACAGACACAAAGTGCTGGAGTAACTCAGCTGGGCAGGCAGCTTCTCTGGGGAGAAGGAATGGGTGACGTTTCGGGTCGAGACCCTTCTTCAGACTGAGAGGGCTCTATCTTCGGTTCAAATCAGCATCTGCAGTTCCTTCCTACACAAGTTCACCTAATAATGTTGCAGGTGGCCTTCTTAACGTAGAAATTAACTGTTCGGTTACTTTAATGTCTGCCCTCCCGCTGTTGTGATGAATGGAATCTGTACATGTTGCTGTTAGAACAATCGGAATGTGATGAGGGCCGATATTCCTTCGTGTACCATTTCATTCAATTGCTTCGATCATTGTGATTGGCTTTTCGCCCCCTATCTATCTTTCAATCGTAAACCAAAAGTGAAGCGTTTACAATGTAAGAAACGTTTATCTTTTGCTTGCCCGACATATTTCCATCGCTATTGCCCTGAAGCAATTATAAACTGCATGTGTAGGAAGGAACTGCAGATGCTGGTTTAACGCGAAGATGGAGACAAAAAGGCTGGAGTAACCAAGCGGAACTGAAGAAGGGACTCGACCCGAAACGTCACCCATCCCTTCTCCCCGGAGATACTGGCTGTTCCGCTGAGGTACTCCAGCATTGTGTGTCTATCTTCGATGGAATCCAGGGCATGTTGCAGTCAAGTCTCATTGAATGTATCTGTTCGTTGTCCAACAGGAGTGTCGTAAGTTCACTTGGAAGCTTAATGTGTTTACTGGAAACGACAAGCCCAGCGGACCGGCTGAAGATAATTTCAATTATTGAAATTGAGCAACTCAATTATGCATTGCACATACCTAATACGTTCTAGTGTGACTGGTGTGTGATTTCATAAGCAAGAGAATAGAAATTAAAAAATAGAACTTAAAAATTGATTAGCGATCAAATTTTACCCAGTGGGACATTGTTTTCTTGGCACACCTTATACAATACAAAATCTATTTTATAGGATATATCTTCCCTTCCTTATTTTATAGGATATAATATCCTATATATAGAATATATGATATATTTTATATATTCTATGTCTTTTATGGGATATATCTTCCCTTCCATATTTTCAAAAAACTTCCAAAAAACATATTTTCTGGTCTCCATCTATTGATGTGCATCTGGTGCCCACGCCATCAACATTTCTAACTGACTCTTTTTAATTTTACCGGATGGGCCGAATATTGAAAAGTATTCTAGTGTTGAGTTTATCGGCCTTCTTGGCCTTCAGTGTCATTAATTCTGAGATTTTGCCGACTGCAACAATTAATTCACTGCCGGTGCCCCATGTCGCTTTGTAATGTCCACATTTATAGCAGGGCTTCCATCTATATCAGTGGCGATGTGTTGCTAGTTCGCCATTAATTGTCAACCACTTTGGGACTGAGCTTATGGGAACCTGTTTGGTAGGCCTAGCTTCATGGTTATTCGCCTCCTCAAATACAAATCATTCAACACACTGCGCTTGGACCACCATTTGTGCAAGATTTCTGACCAGGTTGGCCAGCACCCACACAACAAGATTCTTGGTTTGAAACATCGTTACCATCATTCTTGCCTCCCCTGATATAAGGATATACCTGTGTTCAAGAAGGAACTGCAGATGCTGGAAGATCGAAGGTACACAAAAATGCTGGAGACACTCAGCAGGTGCAGCAGCATCTATGGAGCGAAGGAAATAGGCGACGTTTTGGGCCGAAACCCTTCTTCAGGCAGATGAGGATATACCTCATCTGCATCCTTCTGCAATGTGAGACACATACACACTTAATGTTTTACACCTTTAAAACCCCTTTCACTCCTTTGAGGATGTAAATGACTCTGTTATTTCCAGATTTAAATTACTGATAGGTATGGTTGGCAGAGGACTTGCGTCACCAGCCATGTTTGCAAGAATAGGTGCTTGTCCACAATTAGCCATCCCCATATGTTCTTACAAGGATGGATTAGTGGAGGGATGAATAGATATCACAGGATGGCGAGCTTCCAAAAGAACATAGGTTTACTTCAATGGTACTTTATGGTTCAGTGGCACTTTATTGTCATGCGTATCTAAGTACAGTGAAATTCTTTTTTTGCATGTAGTTTAGCTTAGTTTAGTTTAGAGATACAGTGCAGAAACAGGCCCTTCGGCCCACCGAGTCCGTACCGACCAGCGATCCCCACACATTACCACTATCCTACACACACCAAGGATAATTTATAATTACACCAAGCCAATTAAACTACAAACCTGTACGTCTTTGGAGTGTGGGAGGAAACCAAAGATCTCGGGGAAAACCCACGCGGTCATGGGGAGAACGTACAAACTCCGTAATGACAACCACCGTAGTCGGGATCAAACCGGGGTTTCCGGCGCTGCAAGTGCTATAAGGCAACAACTCTACCTCTGCGCCACCATGCAGTTCAGTGACAATCCTGCTATAGATTATGCACAATCATAGTAAATATAAGAGTATACTTGAGCCTTCTGAGGAGAGCCACACGACCAAAGAGAAATGTATCAATGAACCAAGAAGATGGTGGAAATTGGCTGTATTTTTTCCAGTTGAATGCAAATCAGATAGAATTATTTCAGAAAATAATATTTTTGCATTTAGCAATAGACAATATTTTTTTTAAATATTTTTTAAATAATTGTATTTATTAGAAGTACACTACATTACAATAATACAAGCCAAATATATCTTATTACATTCATTGTACCACTTCATTTTTTAAGCTTTAAAAAGAGAGAAAAGTTAAGAAAGTAAAGAAAGTGAGAGAGGGTCGTGATATTGTGAAAAAGTGATCAAAAGGAAATACCCATTAATCAAAGAGTTAGGGAAAAGAGTTAAGAAATAGGCCATAGAAAAGAAAAAAGAGAAAAAGAAACAAAAGCTCTATTATGAAGTCTGAGCAGATAGGGATATACCAACTTCGTATTTTTCATCCCCCCTTACCAGATCCTGACCCATTTCTTTTTAAAGTACTGTTGCACCTTATACTTGTAGTAAAGCAATAGACAATTTTAAATGTGATTTAGTGATGAGCCTTGCTTTTAGGAGGAGGAGTTATCTTTGAGCTGATCGCTTAACATGGCGTGAGATTGTCTAGGAAGGCATTAGGAGAGCAGGAACTTGCCTGCTGCAAAGAGGGCTGGCGGAAAGAAACAAGCTTCTACAACTCCAACGGCCTCCATTATCCATTCCCATTTCACCTTGGCTTTTACAAAGGCTTTATTTTTGCACTAAATATTATTCCCTTATCATGTATCTATACACTATAAATGGATTGATTGTAATCATGTATTGTCTTTCTGCTGACTGGATAGCACGCAACAAAAGCTTTTCACTGTACCTCGGTACACGTGACAATAAACTAAACTGAACTGCGGCAAAGACTGTCACTGGAGAATTAGGCTGGTCAGCCACAGCGGACATTGCCAACATGTGTAAAGACCCCGGAGGCATCACTGTGGCGCTGAAGCATGGTCTTTCAAGACTGAGAGCTGCCAATGAATATATTTGAGCTAGTGTTCCCCAGAATTTGCCACCAATTGGTATTTTTTCACTGCATGCCTGAAATTGTTGCAGATTAAATTATCAGGACTGATTGCTATGATCAGTCAACAACTCCACTGGTGCGGTGCGCTGAGCAACTCTCAAGAGGACAGGAGACAAATGAGAAAGATACGTTTTCTTGTCCAACAGTTCCAATGTCTCCATATGGAGGAAGGAAATGCAGCTGCTGGTTTAAATCGAAGATAGACACAAATTGCTGGAGTAACTCAGTGGCAGCATCTCTGGAGAGAAGGAATGGGTAACATTTCGGGTCAAGACCCTTGTTCAGACTTTTTCTTCGACCCAAAATGTCACCCATTCCTTCTCTCCAGAGATGCTGCCTCTCCCTCTGAGTTACTCCAGCTTTTTGTGTCTATCTCCATATGTCGATTTAGTAATAACTTTTTTAGTTTCCAAAGATGTTATGGCCAGGCTCCTCGTGCATTGATACTTTGCAAGTGCAATACAGACTGCTCTGCACAGAAGGGAATCCAAGCAATGTTGAAAGTCACAGACTCTTATATCGACTACAGCTTGCCGTGGGAATGCGGATACATGGGCTCAGGCAATTGGCTTGATGCAGCTGTGAAAGCCTGGGAGATATTCTCTGTGAATACCACAAAAGAGTTCCACTGTTACGCCGATGACACCCAGATCTACCTCAGCACCAAATCACCCCCACAACCCCTCCCTCTCCCATATTAACTCCTGTTTGTCAGCTATAAAAACCTGGTTGCAACATAACTTCCTCAAATTCAACAGCGATAAGACAGAATTCCGCCTCATAGGCTCCAAAGCCACACTCAGCAAAATCAATAACTCCACTCTCACCATCGACGGCACCACTGTCTCCCCATCTCCCCAGGCCCGCAACCTTGGTGTGATCTTTGATTCCACCCTCTCCCTTGAGCTTCACATCCGCCATGTCATTAAAACGTCCATCTTTCATCTCCGCAACATCGCCAAACTCAGACCCTCTCTCACTCCTCCCGCTGCTGAAAGACTCATCCATGCCTTCATCTCCTCCCGACTGGACTATTGCAACTCACTTCTCCTTGGCATCAGCTCCACCTACATCAACCGACTCCAACTGGTCCAGAACGCAGCTGTCCGACTCATCACCCACACCAAATCCTGGCATCACATCACTCCATTCCTCAAACAACTTCACTGGCTTCCCATCTCCCACTGGATCACCTACAAAATCCTGGTCCTCACCTACAAAGCCCTCCACCATCTGGCCCCCACATATCTCACTGACCTCCTCTCCCCCTACCAACCCTCACGGTCCCTCAGATTCACATCAGCTGGTCTCCTCTCCATCCACAAGTCCAACCTCCGAAATTTTGGGGACAGAGCCTTCTCCAGGGCAGCTCCCAGGCTCTGGAACTCCCTCCCCCAACTGATCCGCAATTTCGTGTCCCTCACCATCTTCCAGTCCCGCCTCAAGACCCATCTCTTCACCTCTGCCTATCCTTAGCCCCACGTGCCGTCCCTTTTCATCTGTGCATTAATTGCCTCATATTGTGTTTTGAATTGAATTCTGTCTTTACTTTGTGTACTAGTCATGTCTCTACTATTTATTTCATTCCCCTTACATGTTTTTCCTCTACCTGCTAAATTTTTGTCAGGTGTCTTTGAGACTCTTGAAAGGCGCCCATAAATAAAATGTATTATTATTATTATTATTAAAAGAGCTTAAAGCATAAAAGAAAAATAAACAGGCCAGTAGCAGAGGATAGCTATCTGGACAAATGAGCAGCAGGGCCCAAGAGAGTGCAGCCAGGTCACGGGCCATTCCAGTAAGATACAGTGTGTCGTTGCAATGTGTCTTTCCAAAAACAATCTGAAACTAGGTTACTCAAACCCGTTGAAAGACCTGAAAATGTCCGGGGCAAGTTTTTACACAGACAATGCTGAGGCTGATACAATGCTGAGGCAGATACAATAGTAGCAAGTAGTGAAGAGGCTTTTAGATAGGCACTTGGAAGTGATAGGGCAGGAAGTGATAGGCACTGCAAGGGCCAGGAAGTGAGCAGGCAAGATCATCTCTGACCCCTCTCACCCTGGCCACAAACTCTTTGAATCACTTCCCTCTGGAAGGCGACTCCGGACTGTCAAAGCTGCCACAGCCAGGCAGTTTTTATCCACGAGTAGTTGCTCTACTCAACAGCCAAAAATCTGTAGCCTCCCTTTGATCCGGTATTTTGTTGGTTTACATGCTTGATCAATGGTGTTTTATCATTAATGTCTTATTATTATTAGTGTTTAGTGTTTTCTGAGTCATTCGTAACTGTCACTGTATGTCATGTTGTTACTTGTGGGTGGAGCATCAAGGCAAATTCCTTGTATGTGAATACTTGGCCAATAAACTTACTTACTTATATGGATCATGTACAGGCGGCGCATGAGATCAGTTTAACGAGGCATCATGTTTGGCACAAACATTGTGGGCCGAAGGGCCTGATGCTATGCTATGCTCTTGCATGTTCTATGTTCTATGTTCTATGTTATCTCAGCTTGCTTCTGGAACAAGCTAACATACTTCACATTTGGACAGTGGGCCCTACATATCCTTCAGTGTTCAAAACAGTGAAGGAAAAATGGCACTCAGGAAAATCTGTGACCACTCAATTAGCTGAACTGGGCAAAAAAATACCCCAGTAGACTGGAAGCTTGCGAGATAAGGAAGGACCTTTCCAAATTATGTATACACAACGGCACGCTAAATCCACCATTCATTCACCTGACTGCTGACTGTTACTCTAACAAGCACTTCCCATCAATCAAGCTTAATTCAGTCCAAAGATAGACACAAAAAGCTGGAGTAACTCAGCGGGACAGGCAGCATCCCTGGAGAGAAGAAATGGGTGACGTTTCAGATCTCGAGACACGAAAAGTCACCCATTCCTTCTCTCCAGAGCTGCTGCCTGTCCCGCTGAGTTCCTCGAGCTTTTTGTGTCTATCTTCGGTTTAAACAGCAACTGCAGTTACTTCCTATATACAGTACTTATCTGTAACTTAATCCAATCTTGGCTGTAGTATCAATGTGGCTAGACTACGACAAATTGTTGGTGATAATAACACCTCGGAACCTGAAGCTCTTGACCATCACCACTTCAGTCCCATTGATGCAGACAAGGGCATCTCTTTCATTCTGCTGATGTTGAGGGAGTGGTCAAGGTCGTGATGCCTTGTTACTACCCTATATCTCCTTCTGAGATCTGTCCTTCTACGGTGTGAATGGAGTTAGGGCAGAATTTAGCTGCACAGTCGTGAGTATACAGGAAATATAGAATGAGCTGAGTATTGGCCTGACGGACCATCGGTGTTGAGAATTATTGTGGAGGAGGTGTTTTACCTATCTTTACTGATTACTGCTTAAGGGTCAGGAGGTCAATGATCTAATTGCAGAGGAGGTGCTGAGTCTAATATCCAGGAGTATGTGGATGAGTTATGGTGTTGAAGGCAGAGCTATAGTCAATAAATAGGAGTCTGATGGATTGATCTTGTTATCCAGATGTGGTTCGGGAGATGCTGCTTGTCCCGCTGAGTTGCTCCAGCTTTTTGTGTCTATCTTCGGTTTAAACAGCAGCTGCAGTTCTTTCCTATATACAGTACTTATCTGCATCTCAATCCAATCTTGGCTGTAGTATCAAGATAAGCCATGGACTTGTGGCAGTGATAGGCAAATCGCATTGGATCAAGGTTTTTTTTCGGAGGCTGGGGTTGATGCCTTCAGCAACAGGTTCCACCAAGATGCAGCACAGAACGCCACAGGAGATCCTTTATTCCCTGTGACTATCAAACTGTACTACTCCTCCCTTTTCTGTCATGGGGTAGACTGAGACTTACTCCCCCCCCCACAACCTTTGCACATCCTCAATCCTGGACTTTTCACTCGTCACTTTAAACTTTGTGTTTCATGTATCTTGTCATTTTATGACCGTTGGTAGACCGATATTACTCCTGGGATAAATAAAGTTTATCGTATTGCAACCATTCTCTCACAACACTTCACGATGATGGATGTCAGAGCCACCAGTTAGTAGTTATTAAGGCACGTTCGTTTGTTTGTGTTTGGTGAGAGTGGTCTTCTTAAAGCAGGTGGAAACCTTCGATTGGAATAGGGAGAGGATACTCCTACCAGCTGATTCACACAGGTTCGGAGAACATAGCTGAGGCTCCGTATGGGCCAATTACTTTTCATGGGTTCACTCTCAAGAGGCCAATCAGACATCTGCAATGGTGAGCAAGGCTGTTTAAATTCTGAACTGAAAAGCCCACACACACCAACCATGCTGGAAAGTCCTATCACATATATTAAATGATCCTGGGCATCCCAATTAAATCTAAGAAATAAGCCGTTATGTTGCTCCACTGACATTATGTTCGAAATGAGCATACAATGCATTGAACTCGTTGGAGAGCTCATCAGGTCATAAGTGGTAGGGGCAGAATTAGGCCATTCGGCCCATCAAGTCTACTCCCCCATTCAATCAAAGCTGATCTATCTCTCCCTCCTAACCCCATTCTCCTGCCTTCTTCCCATAACCCCTGACACCAGGGGTGGATTGCCAGCAATTGTGCCTTAAGGGCCTGTCCCACATACAATTTTTTTCGGCAACTTGCCAGCACCCGTCATAGTCGCAGCAGGTCACCGAAAAATTTTAACACGTTGAAAATCCAGCGGCGACCAGAAAAAGGTACGACTCTTTGGGCGACTACTCACGACCAAACAGGCGTCACCACGGCCATACAGCCGACATGTCGCGGCGTGACGCCTGTATGGTCGTAAGTAGTCGGTGAAAATTTTGCGTAAGTGGGACAGGCCCTTTACTTTGCTTGTAGCTCGTAAGCATGCAAGCCTTGCCACACAGTTAATCACAGGGTTTGGTATGCAGCTTTACTTTTGTCAACGTTAGGGCAGTAACTTAGAAACAATTGTTTGTCTCTGGTATTTGAAAAGTTTACAGTGGATATAAATTATATAAAAGTATGAAAAAATCTTACAAAATATGTAATTTAAAGCTGATTAAAAAACTAGGAATTGGTTTTGAAAGGTACAATACCATATTGAGGTGTTGTGTACCTCCCTCTGGTGGTTGGATGATGACATAAAATAAAATGGCTTTGTGCAGAGAAAGTACACAGTTAAAGTTCAGTTTGGTTTTGAGATACAGAGCGGAAACGGCCCACCGAGTTCACACCGGCCAGCGATCCCCGCACATTAACACCATCCTACACACACTAGGGACAATTTTACAATTTTACCAAAGCCAATTAACCTACAAACCTGTACGTCTTTGGAGAGTGGGAGTAAACCGACGCTCCCGGGGATAACCCGTGCAGCACATGGGGAGAACGTACAAACTGCGTACAGACAGCACCCGTAGTCAGGATCTATCCTAGGTCTCTGGCTCTGTAAGGCAGCAACTCTACCATTGTGCCACCATGAGTCTTGTTATCACTTCTTTTGCATATACTGATAGGGGCTGTTATGATAATTGGTGACAGATTTGCCTGAAATGTTAAAAAAAAGTAAGTGTTACTTGCCTTTATGTGAGATTTGCGATGTTTTTCTTCTCCAGAGCAGCATGTTTGGCAGAACCGAAATGGGTCAACTGATTACAGCATTCTGTGCTTGCATTAGTTGTGTCTTGACCTAGTATCAGCCACAATAACCTCAAATGGTACCTTACCATTTTTTAATTATTGAAGTGCATCATGGATTGAATACATAGAATATTTTGAACATATTTTGCTTACAATTACATTGCAGAAGGGAAATAGAGGTCTGGTTTGCTTGAATTTGTAATGCACGAGACATCGCTGATAAAAAATCTTAGCTCCAGCCAAGTCAGCAGACAAGATTTTGAAGTTACTTAAACTAACCAACCTGTGACCACCTTCAGCCCGATTGTTCAACAATATAATTTAACAGTCAGAATCCCCATCCTCTGTGTAATTAGTATCACAGCTTTGAGACGGCAATGAAATTCGATAGGTCTTGACCCATATCTGCGGAAAGATGTGCTGGCTCTGGAGAGGGTCCAGAGGAGGTTCACAAGAATGATCCCAGTAATGAGTGGGTTAATATACAATGATGCGTTTGACGGCACTGGGCCAGTCCTCGCTGGAGTTTAGAAGAATGAGGGGGGACTTAATTGAAACATACAGAATAGGCATGGTCAGTGGATGTGGAAAGGATGTTTCCACTAGTGGGGGAGTCTAGGACTAGAGGTCATAGCCTCAGAATTAAAGGATGTTCCTTTAGGAAAGAGATGAGGAGGAATATCTTTAGTCAAAGGGTGGTGAATCTGTGGAATTCTTTGCCACAGAAATCTGTAGAAGCCAAGTCACTGGATATTTTTAAGGCAGACATAGATAGATTCTTGATTGCTACGGGTGTCAGGGCTTATGGGGAGAAGGCATGAGGATGGGGTTAGGATGGAGAGATAGTTCAGCCATGATTGAATGGCGGTGTAGACTTGATGGGCCGAATAGCCTTATTCTGGCCTAATTCTGCTCCTATCACTTATAAAATGTCATCCATTCCTTATCTCCAGAGATGCTGCCAGTCCCGCTGAGTTACTCCAGCATTTTGTGTCTATCTCCAGTGTAAACCAGCATCTGCAGTTCCTTCCTACACACTCTGTAGGTTTAAGTTGAATGGTTGGGGCTAGCGTTTCTCATGAGATGCAGAAAGAAGGATATAGAAAGAAAAAGGGCGAGTCATAGATGGACAATTTTATAAATGAGTAGGGAAGATAAGATTTTCCACAAAGCTGCTTCTGAAGTTGTTGATGTGATCCCTTTTGGTTTACTCCTGTTGACAATACAATGCAAAGCAAAATGGATATGCAGAAAGAGAGCACATTTCAACTTGTTGAGTTGTAAGGCAAAATAAATAAAACTGCAGATGCTGGAATATGAAACAAAATAAATGGTCGAGGAACACATAAGGTGGTGGGGATATGGAATGAGCTGCCAGAGGAGATCGTCGAGGCGGGTACTAAAACAACTTTTATTAGACATTTGGATAAGTACATGGACAGGAAAGGTTAGAGGGATATGGGCCAAATGTGGGTGAGTGGGAATATCGTAGATGAGGCATCTTGGTTGACATGGACAAGGTGGGCCAAAAGGCCTGCTTCCATGCTGTACGACTATGACACTAATACCCCTGTTCCACTTAGGAAACCTGAACGGAAACCTCTGAAGACTTTGCGCCTCACCCAAGGTTGCAGGTAGTGGAAGCAGGTAGGGAGACTGACAAAAACCTCCGGGAACCGCACGGAAACCTTGGGTGGAGCGCAAAGTCTCCAGAGGTTTCCGTTCAGGTTTCCTAAGTGGGACATAACTCTTCCAATCAAGAAGCATTCGAGAAAGAGAAAAAGCAAAAGATAGACACAAAAAGCCGGAGTAACTCAGCAGGTCAAGCAGCATCTCTGGAGAAAAGAAATAGGTGATGTTTAGGGTCGAGTCCTGTCTTCAGGCTGAGATTCAGGGGAAAGGGAAATGAGATAGGTGGTGTAATGAGAGAGATATAATGGTGGATATAGAGAGACTAAGGTGGGGGAGAGACGGAGAGAGAGGGGATGCAAGAGTTATTTGAAGTTAGAGAAATCACTATTCATACAGTTGAGTCCAACTTCAAGTAACCCCTCTCTCTCCGTCCCTTCCCCACCCGAGTCGTTGTTTTGTTGAGTTTCACTGTCTGTATAACATTATCATCTACCCCACAGCCAACAATGGACCATTGTGGGCTCCACCTTTCCTTGATCATCGTTGCTTTTTGCATATCTTTCATTCATTTGTTCTATATCTCTCTATATCACCGTCTGTATCTCATTTCCCTTTCCCCTGACTCTCGGTCTGAAGAAGGGTCTCGATCCGAACCGTCACCTATTCCTTTTCTCCAGAGTGGCTGCCTGATCTGCTCAGTATACTCCAGCTTTTTGTGTCTATCTTTGGTTGACAACCAGCATCTGCAGTTCGTCCATGCACGAGAGAAAAAAAACAAGCTGATGTACTGTGTGTAGCAGTAAAGGTGGGCGAAGGCAATCAGTGGTGTGTATGTAATTGGCTGAAGCTATGACAGTCATTGAATAGACAGCTAATGCTGCTCTCCCTGTTGAGTTCCTCCAACTGATTGTTTTTTTGCTCTATATTTCAGCATCTTCCACCTTACTACTCCACCACTAAGTCTCAATGTATCTTTGATGAGATTTTCCTCCTCTCTCTGATGTGAGTTCTGTGACCCTCTCTCACTGCTCCCCCTCCCGTCGTTGCTACTGCATTCCTGCTCTTTAATCACAGTCCCACCAATACTCACTTCTACAGCCACATATTCATTCTCACATATGCTGCTTAACCTCCTCTCGCAGGTTATTTTTGCTTGGAAAAGACAATTAAGCTCCTTCGTCTGCGAAACGTGTTCCTGATGTGAATGATGTTTTTTAAATTTTTTAGCTTTAGAGATTCAGCGCGGAAATATGCCCTTCAGCCCACCGAGTCAGCACCGACCAGTGATCCCCGCACATTAACACTATCCTACACACACTGGGGACAATACACATACACCAAGCCAATTAACCTACAAACCTGTATGTCTTTGGAGTGTGGGAGGAAACCGAAGATTTCGGAGAAAACACACGCAGGTCACGGGGAGAACGTGCAAATCTACACAGACAAGCACCTGTAGTTGGGATCGAACCTGGGTCTCCGGTGCTGCACATGCTATAAAGGGCCTGTCCCACTTGGGCGTCATTTGTGCAACATCATTTACGCGTCACGATGCGCAACCCGCTCGTCGTGACGCGCACGTGATGCACGCACAACGTGCTTTACGTGCGCATGGTGCGTGGTGACGTAGGTAGTAACGCGCGATCGCACGCAACGCCCCAGGATTTTGGGATTCACAAAATCTTCGCGCGCCACCTGTGTGACACGCAAATGCGCCCAAGTGGGACAGGCCCTTAACTCTACCGCTCCGCCACTGTGGCCGCCCCATGTTGTATGGTGTGGCCCTCTTAGCTGCACTGAGTCAACCAGAATAGGCGGATCATAGAAAGGCACAAATGGCCAGTTTTGATGCGTTTGTCCTTCGAGTGCCAGCGAGGCTACATTGTAAACAACGAATGCAGTCGACAACATCAGAAGAAGTGCGAGTAAATCACGGCTTTACCTGGAATTATTATTTGGATAGACACAAAATGCCCGAGTAACTCAGCGTCTCTGGATAGAGGGAATGGGTGAAGTTTTTGGAGTGTGGGAGGAAACCGACGATCTCCGTCAAATTCCGTACAGACAAGCACCCGTAGTGGGGATTCTTCAGCAGGGTCTCGACCCAAAACATCAACCATTTCTTCTCCAGTTATACGGCTTGTCCCGCTGAGTTACTGCGGCATTTTGTGTCTATCTTTGTGTGTAGACCAGCATCTGCAATTCCTTCCTACACAAGATTATTTGGATGCCTGGATAGTGGGAAGAGAATGGTCAGGGGTTGCATCTCCTCTGATTGCATGGAATGATGCTACGGGATTGGGATTGGTAGGTGGGTGGGTCAGACCAGAGGGGGGTCACAAAGTGAATAGTCCATGTGGAATGCGGAAAGGTGGGGAGAAAGGAACATGCAACTATTGGGGTCAAGTTGGAATGCACAGAAATTGCAAAGGGTGGCACATTGAATATGAAGGCTACTGGCGTGGAAGGTGAGTATCAGGGGAAATCTACCTATCTTCTAACCCAATGGTGGCACGGTGACACAGCGGTCGAGTTGCTGTCTTACAGTGCCTACAGCGCCAGAGTCCCGGGTTTGATCCCGACTATGGGTGCTGTCTGTACGGAGTTTGCACGTTCTCCCCGTGACTGTGTGGGTTTTCTCCGGGAGCTTTGTTGTCCTCCCACACTCTAAAAATGTACAGGTTTGTAGGTTATTTGGCTTGGTATAAATTTTAAAAGTAAGTTGGCCCCAGTGTGTGTAGGATAGTGTTAATGTGCGGGGATCGCTGTTCATTGGGGACTCGATGGGCTGAAGGGCCTGTTTCCGCCCACAAAACTAAACTAAATGAAACCAATGACGAGAAGTTATGTTTGGAAAATTGAACCCATGTAGTTGGGAGGAGGTGGCTGAAGGGACAAAACGTTACAAGTGTAACTGTGAGTTCTGTCTTCACCTGATGGCTGCATACCCTGGATGTGCCATTGGTATGAAACTGAAGCTTTGTAAATAGTTCCACGTGATTCTGTTCCAGCAGTTTCTAAAATGGTTAAAAAAATAAATTGTCCCAATCATCGTCGGCGGTCACTCGAAACGAGTATGACTGTCCTCTCATGGAGGACCCCCTGTGCGTGACTTTGTTTAACATGGGGAGACTGGTGCACAGACAGCCACCACACAGTCCTCGACAGATCTGGGTCAGGATCCAGTGGCATGGAGTCCAAGCCGACCGGAGACCCTTTTCTGCTGCAGCCTTCATCCGCCTTCCCAGCCGTTGTGACGCTCCACAAAAGTCAGCCATCATTCTCCCCCTGTTCCACCGTTGAGGTCTTGGTTGGATTGTTCTAGGCCAGGGACCTCCCACTTGATCTTACTGCCATGGGTGGTAGGAGGTGCCATAGCTCCAGATAACATCGCTCTCAGGATCTCAGGACCACACAAGCTTCTCCACCACGACAAGGTGACAATCCACGGAGAATCCTCAATCCACGCTCCCACACAATATTATCACTGGAAAAATAAATAGTCTTGATCTACATTTGTGCCGTCCCTCTTTTGCAGAGTAGCGGAGCTGGAGTGATGACAGACCAGGATCAGAGCTTTGTGAATAAAATGCTGTAGCTTTGTGAATCACATAGTTCTGTTATGACATTTGTCACCTGTAAGTGGTAGTGGGAAACACTTTCAATGCAAATTCCCATGAAACAGGTGTCTGTAAGAAAATGGTGGCTAAAGTTTGCAACATAATATTCTGAAGAAGGGTCTCGACTTGAAACATCACCCATTCCTTTTTCTACAGAGTTGCTGCCTGCCCCACTGTTTTACTTCATCATTTTGTGTCTATCTTTGATGTCAACCTGCATCTGCAGTTCCTTCCTTCATACAATACTCTGTCTATTGAGAGAATTACAAATTATGGATTGCAATGAATATTTAAACAACTTTGTGTAGGCCAAATTGCTGACAGTTATTACACCACTCCATTTATGTTGAATGCCAATAATCTATATCCAAATTTGAACATTCAAATTAACACTGAGCTACCACACGGAATTAGATTTCATGCATCAATTGGCACTGATCTGTACAAACTGTGGGCTTCCATTCAGTAAGGTGGTACATCCATGTTCTATATTTGGTGGCTTACTGCCAAACTAAATAGTCACCAGACTTCAGTTACACATTACAACTTGTAAGAGGATTAGATCAGGGTATTATGCTAGAGAGTCGTAAAGAGGTGAGTTATTAAAGAGGACTTCATTGTTACATTTTGGGATTTTCTGACCACAGCTAGATCTAGAAAAGCACGACATTTTAATGTTCCCTGCAGGTTCGAGGGCAGTATGGTGGTGGCACAGCGGTAGAGTTGCTGCCTTACAGCGCTTGCAGCGCTGGAGACGCGGGTTCAATCACGATTATGGGTGCTTGTCCCTACGGAGTTTGACTGAGATCTTCGGTTACCTCCCACACTCCAAAGACGGGCAGGTTTGTAGGTTAATTGGCTTGGTATAAGTGTACATTGTCCCTAGTGTGTGTAGGATAGTGTTAATGTGCGGGGATTGCTGGTCGTCGGGGATCACTGCTTGGCGTGGACTCGCTGGGCCAAAGGTATAGTATAGTATAGTATAGTATAGTATAGTATAGTATATCTTTATTGTCATTTTCCTGAGTACTCACATACCCAGAGGAAACAAAAAAACGTTGCTCAACCAGTGTCCATTCAGTGTGCAGTAAAAAATAAATAGAAATAAAAATACATATATCATGAACAAATTAAACACTCCACTCTCTACTAAACATCAACAGGCGTTCCGATCGGCAGCGGCACGACAGTGGCTCTGCTGCAGTGTGGCCAGGTTGGTGGTTGGTGCGCGATACTTTGGCAGGGGGCAAAGTCCGTTTATCAGTCTTATAGCCTGCGGGAAGAAGCTGAGGAGCATCCTGCTGGTTTTGCAGCTAATGCTCCTGTACCTCTTCCCAGATGGCAGGATGGAGAATATATGATGCGATGGGTGGTAGGGGTCTTTGATGATGGAGATGGCTTTGCTGATACATCTCTTCCAGCAGGAAAGGGAGTGGAGCACCAATAATCCTGCTGGCGGTCTTCACAATCCTGTCTAGTTGGTGCCGTTCGTACGCCTTGCAGCTCCCGAACCAGGAAGTGATGCCGTTGGTTAATGTGCTCTTGATTGTCCCCCTATAAAAAGTTCGTAGGTGTGTAGTGGGGAGACCTGCTTTCCGTAGTCTTTGGAGAGGGTGTAGTCACTGCTGGGCTCCCTTGACCAGTGCTGTAGTGTTGGTCATGGACATCAGGTCATCTGACAGGTGTAGTCCTAGGAACTTCAAAGGTCTTGTTTCCGTGCTGTATCTCTAAACTAAACTAAAGTAAACTAAACGAAAAGTAACTGTGTTATCTCTCTAAGACTGGAGGATAAATCCATACCTATGATTAACAAGTCAGACAACCAGACATAGAGAAGAATATGTATTGCTTGGGATGCCTCAATAGAAAGTCCGGGGACATACAGGCACCTTTTCTGTGCAGCAGTTAAGAGAACGATTCTGATGGTTAACATCGAATGGGTGGATATGTTTGCCATTTTAAAGAGCATCATACTCCAGAATTGGATTTGTTGCTGAATGAAACCAACCAACCACCTGAAAGGACAAACACAAAAATCTGAAGTAACTCAGTGGGTCTGACAGCATCTCTGGAGAAAAGGAATAGGTGATGTTTCGGTTCAAGACCCTTCTTCAGACAAGAGTCAGGGGAAAGAGAAATAAGAGATATGGACAGTGATATAGAGAGATATAATGAATGAATAAGTTTATTGGCCAAGTATTCACATACAAGGAATTTGCCTTGGCGCTCCGCCCGCAAGTGACAACATGACATACAGTGACAGTTAGGAATGACACATAAAACATTAATAATAAAACATTATCGATTAAACATGTGAACCAAATAAAATACCAGAGCAAAAGGAGGCTACAGATTTTTGGCTGTTGAGTAGAGCAACTACTTGTGGATAAAAACTGTTTTTATGTCTGGCTGTGGCAGCTTTGACAGTCCGGAGTCGCCTTCCAGAGGGAAGTGTTTCAAAGAGTTTGTGGCCAGGGTGAGAGGAGTCAGAGATGATCTTACCCGCTCGCTTCCTGACCCTTGTAGTGTACAGTTCGTCAATGGAGGGAAGGTTGCAGCTAATAACCTTTCGCAGCTGATCGGATGATTCGCTGCAGCCTCCGGATGTCGTGTTTGGTGGCTGAGCCAATCCAGACCATAATGGAGAAGGTGAGGACAGACTCTACGATGGCCGTATAGAATTGGACCATCATTGCCTGTGGCAGATTGAGTTTTCTTAGCTGCCACAGGAAGTACATCTTCTGTTGTGTCTTATTGACTGTGGAGTCGATGGTAGCCCCCCATTTAAGGTCCTTGGAAATGATGGTTCCCAGGAACTTAAAAGATTCCACAGATGTGATTGTGGTGTTGTTGATGGTGAGTGGGTGAGGGGAGGGGGAGCTCTCCTAAAGTCGCCACTCAATTCCACTGTCTTAAGAGCATTGAACTCCAAGTTGTTGCGATGGCACCAGCTGTGTACCTTCCTGTCTGAAGGCAGATTCTTCTCCATCCTGGATCAGTCCAATCAGGGCTGTGTCATGCGCAAACTTGAGAAGCTCAAATGAATGAAAGATATGCAAAACTGGTAATGATGATGAGGGAACCAGGCTGGGTGAAAACAAGTTACAGACAATGAGATTCAACAAGATGACGTTGAAACTAGTACAACGACTTGGGTGCCCCGCTCCCTGCCATGGATGCCCTCCACCGAAAACGGTGTCTGAGACGGGCTGGGAAGATCATCAAAGACCCCTCACACCCCAACCATGGACTGTTTGCCCTCCTCCCATCAGGGAGGCGGTACAGGAGCCTCAGGTCACGTACTAGTAGGATGAGGAAAAGCTTCTACAACAACACAATCACACTGCTGAACTCGGAGTCCCGACGATAGATTTCTCTGGTCCCTCCGTCCCCTTTGTTTAATCATTCTGTATTTCCTGATTATTCTGTATCTTCCCTCTTTCTATTTTTTTTTTGTTTTTCTTTATGTACAACTACTACGGACTGACGCAAAACTGCATTTCGTTGTACTGATACTTGTATTTGTGCGATGACATTAAAGTTGAATTGAATTGAATTGAGAGGGACGGAGAGAGAGGGGATGCAAGAGTTACTTGAAGGTAGAGAAATCAATATTCATCCCATTGGGTTGGAAGCTGGAATATGAAGCATTTGAAGCAAAAATATTAGGCTAACAAGAAGGCTTCTCTTTTTTTCTCTAGAAAGATGTGATGAAAGGTTTAACAAACCAGTACATTGTTTCTGTTTTTCTCTCCCCGCAGAAGTTGCCCAACTTGCTGAGTGTTTGGAGCAGTTCCAGTTTTTATTTTGGTTTTCTTACATCTGCAGCGTTTTGATTTTGTTTTTTTTTTCTCTTTCACATTCAAAACAGCTCATGACCTACTTCCAGCACTGAAAATGCTAGTCCTGCACCACACCACTTCACCATCAAACACAAAGAGTAATCTCCTTACGTACACTTCTTCCGAGGTGCCCTCAATGTCATCCATTAACAGTGGTCTTTTTTTTAACCAGGTGGCACTGATGAAGGAAAAATGTTACTTTGATGAATCCTTTCTCATGTTATACAGTAGGTGAGATGCCTGCTTTGCATTCAATAATCACCCAGTCACGCCTGCAATTAGCGTCTTTGTATTGTCCGCTATATAACCACTTCATGAAGAAGCCACAGACTTTGGCGCTCTATTGCAATGAGCACCTCAATAACTCTCTACCGATACCAAAAACAAATTAATAAACATCTCAGAACTCTGTAATCACAGGTTCTGAAAAAAACAAGCTCATCAGAAAGGCTGGCTCTGCCCAGGGGCCAGAGTTGGATTCATGGGAGGTGGGCTTGGAGGAGAGGATGCTCCTCCAACAGCGGAACATCTTGGCCAATACAGCTCACCCCCTCATGACACACTGGGCAATCTGAGGAGCACCTTCAGCAACAGACTGGTTCCACCACAATGCAGTACAGAACGCCACAGGAGATCCTTCTTCCCTGAGGCTATGAAATAGTACAACTCCTCCCTCTTCGGTCGTGGGGTAGACTGACCCCCCACCCC
Source organism: Leucoraja erinaceus (assembly GCF_028641065.1). NCBI lineage: Eukaryota > Metazoa > Chordata > Chondrichthyes > Rajiformes > Rajidae > Leucoraja > Leucoraja erinaceus. Next base: position 7,375,502 of record NC_073389.1, read on the forward strand.
CTCCAATCTTTGCACATCCCTCATCCTGGACGTTTCCACGATTGATTTAATTTCATGTTTGTGCAATATGTGCTGTGCAGTAACTGGTCACTTAAATGTCATTATTATTAGAATGCACATGACACTTTCAATGCCTTGTAACTGTATCTATTGACTGTTGGCAGACCAATTTCCCTCTGGGATAAATAAAGTGGTATTGTACCGTATCGTGTCGTATCCTGTCGTAATAATAAAAGAATAAAAACGCTCAGCAGGCCAGGCAGCACCGTGAAATAAATATTTCAGATGCTGTTCTCCCAACTCTGCCCCTAATGCCCCTGTCCCACTTAGGAAACCTGAACGGAAACCTCTGGAGTCTTTGCGCCCCACCCAAGGTTTCCGTGCGGTCCTGGAGATTCCTGGAGATTTTTGGCAGTCTCCCTACCTGCTTCCACTACCTGCAACCTCCGGCAACCACCTGCAACCTACGGGAACAGCACGGAAACCTTGGGTGGGGCGCAAAGTCTCCAGAGGTTTCCGTTCAGGTTTCCTAAGTGGGACAGGGGCTTAAGTCTTTTTTGGAAAATATCGCTCAATAACACTTGAAGGCATAGAAAGACCAGGCAAGCTATCAGCGGCATGGCAGACACAAACCAAGGTGGGCAGGGTTTAAACTAAATAGAATGATGCCAGCAGCTGGCATTCTTTTCACCATCGACAATAATCATTTGTTCTTCTGCTTATTTAACTTATTCTGGATTTTCTCTATGAAAAGATCAGAAGAGGATGACTTTGACAAAATGTCCATTTGTTTGACTTTGCTATGATACATCTAGGCTTAGATTTGACTTTCCAGTTTAGTTTAGTTTACTTCAGTTTAGTTTAGTTTAGTTTAGTTTAGTTTAGTTTAGTTTAGTTTAGTTTAGTTTAGTTTATTGCCACATGTACTGAGGTACAGTGAAAAGCTTTTGCTGCATGCTAACCAGTCAGCGGAAAGACAATACAGGTACATGATTACAATTGAGCCATTTACAGTGCATAGATAAGGGAATAATGTTCAGTGCAAGGTAAAGCCAGGAAAGACTGATCAAGGATAGTCTAAGGGTCATCAAAGAGGTAGATAGTAGTTCAGCACAGCCCTCCGGTTGTGGTTTTGAAGCTGGTATTCTGTTTAGGTCTGTCCCTCTGATGTCAGGTGGATCGATGTCAGGTTACATAGAATTAACTTTCTTCAGGGAGTTGTCATTCCAGCAAAAGCTCCAGTGTTTTTTGTTGAAGTCTCTCCCACAGTGAATTCTTCGATTTGAGTTGCAATCCTGGTGTGGCAAGACATTTCATACCAAACAGAGGGAGCAGATGTAGCAAAAATGACACCGTGCAATTGGATTTACACTGATATTTTGAGGAACAAAAGTTTACACAACTGTCCACCAAAATAGTAAAGTGCCTAAGCAAAGAAAACAGACCCAACATTGTGCTCTGAGAAAAGGAAATTAACCATTGTGGCATCGGGATAGACGCTGGTTTGACAATGACTGCACCGACACTCCCCGTAGGGTGAACTGACGTGATATGGTTTATTTATAGTGAATGGCAATAGTGGTGAGAAGATCAGGGTCCACATGGGGGCACGGACCCTTATCGTCAGTATGCAAGTAAGGGGCTTGAACACGAGCTTGGCCCTGCAGCTCAGTCCTGGTCTCAAAGGAGGACAATAGACAATAGACAATAGATGCGGGTGTAGGCCATTCGGCCCTTCGAGCCAGCACTGCCATTCAATGTGATCATGGCTGATCATCCCCAATCAATACCCCATTCCTGCCTTCTCCCCATATCCACTGACTCCGCTATCTTTAAGAGCCCTATCTAGCTCTCTCTTGAAAGTATCCAGAGAACCGGCCTCCATCGCCCTCTGAGGCAGAGAATTCCACAGATTCACAACTCTCTGTGTGAAAAAGTTTCCTCAACTCCGTTCTAAATGGCTTACCCCTTGTAGTGGCAGATTTTTAAGAGATTTTTACTCCCTCTAGCCACTAAATGGACAGCATGGTTAAGGGATTATGTCTCCACATGCATGCAAGCTCACCATCAGAGACCTTCAGAGCTTCTTCACAGATAAGTCTTCCAAAACACAGTCTTTTGATTAATAAATTCTTTATTGTTGATGAAAAACAATAAGGTACATCCAAACTTCTTCCGACTCGCTACTATAATCTTCATCGAACTCTAGCTTATCGCTTTAAAGGTTAGAAAACTCCACGTGTCTCCGTTACACTTCACATGGTCAAAGGGTAAACTTTCTCCATGCTGGTTCTAACCTAAACTTTAAACTAAGCTTCTGCGCACGACACATAGCCCAAAACACGCCCCAAAACACGTCATAAATCCCACCCACAATATAACGGGCAGTCTAAAATTTAAAGACACATGACATCATCAATGACATGCAAAACAAGCCAATGATCACTACACCCCTTATTCTTTAACTGTGGCCCCTGGTTCTGGACTACCCCAACATTGGGAATATGTTTCCTGCCTCTAGATACCTGTCACTACATACCGGCCCTAATTGTTTCGAGTATATAACGAGGCAATTATTAATAAACATGGAAGAAGTAGCCATGAAGGCTTGACATATCAAAAGCAAAAAGTCAGTGAATTGAACCCCGTGGCTCCTCGTCGGCTAATTGAACCCCAGTCTACCGCGTGACAGGTGGGGATACTAATCACTAGACTAACGAGGAAAAAATAGCATGCACTTTATATCCAAATTCTTCATCACTTCTTCCATCTTCAATTTTGCCTCCTAGAAGCAAAGCATAACTTGATTATTAATCTTATTAAAACCTGCGTTTTAGTTCAAATTCGTACCGTCTGCACCAAACCCTTAAAATCAGGCATGATACCCAGTATATAGTCCAAAACATGACAGTCCAAAGCTTTGATAGCATGAAATTTCTTCCTCCATGTCCAATCAATTCATGGATGTGTTGTAACAGCAATGTTGAAGTGTGAAAATCCTTCAAAAGGATAACAGGATCTTTAGCAATAAAGTTCACCGTTAGGTTTGATTTAATTTCCGGATCATTAGTACAGATTTCAAATCCCAGCTCAAGCTTTGGCAATTCTCTCTGGCTTACAGAGAGACTCTAGTTCATTGATCCATCTCTTTTCGCTTAAGGAACGATTCACTGTCAGTTCTCTGGAAACTTCATTTGCAGAATTTTCTTTTGTGTTAACATATTTCAGTTGTGCAACATTAGTAACTCACGATGCTCCTTCCATTGGCAGATTGTCTCTGTCCAAATCCAACTCTGGTTTCTTATGGCTCCATCATCTAGTGGAATGCTTTCACAATAGTCACTGATCCACTTGGAAAGTGGGAATCCTCCCTTTTCGCAGAGGGAAGTCAGATGTTCTACTGGTTGAATTGCCTCCTGCTCAGTAGACATCGATTTTAAGCAATCATCCATGTTGAAATTATTCTTCAAAGAGATTATTAATTCATGAAATTTAGTATTCTCGTCAAACTTGCGTTTCAGATTCTGGTTGCGTTGCTCAGCCTTATGACGATTTTTCGGCAGACTAACACTTTCTTGTTTGAATGGTAAGTCCAGACAATAGTGTCCGTCAGTCTTTACTGAGTAGTTCAAAATATCCATGAACTCTTCATTCGACATCTCTTCAGATTCCTTGCTGGTACTTTCATTGAAGTCATGATTGTATTGCTTCATCATCGGCTTTTCTAATTTATCAGGAGATATTTGATTAACAGCAATGGTAGGATAGTTCCTCTGATTCTCGTTTTCATGGTTCCTTTTCAAGGAGCCATAGAGAACCCATCCAAGTCGGGTTTTCGTAGCATAAGGTCGATCATCTTGGTTCCTAACAATCTGTATAGGCTCCAATGCCTTCAAAACATTCATTCTGATAAGTAGATCAACACTAGAATTTATTTCAGATATCTTGACATCCTTCAGGCAAGGCCATTGTTTCAAGTCTTCATGTCTTGGTATAATTTGATGACCAATAAGCATGGTTCCATGTGTAAACACTTCAGATATTGGTATAAAATTATCTTCATTCAGACTGGATATCTCCATACTCGTAATGTAATGACTCCTGCTCTCTTTATCTTTAGTCATGGTACATAATCGAATCTTAGTTTCTTCTGTAATGTTCAACCTTCTCATCAGGTTTTCTGTGCAAAAGGTAGTCGAACTTCCATGACCCAGAAAAGCATATGTTTGCTTGCAATGTCTTGCCGTTCCTCACCTGTACTGGTAAGATAGACAAGTTACAAGCTTCGACCCCGGCCCCAATATTAGCTGTTACTTGAGGCGAGATGATAGCATCACTAGTAGTTGGCTTCTTCTTCTTTTCTGTTTGCTCTGGTTCATCCTTTTCTATTTGCTCTGGTAGCTTATCATCCGTTTGTTCCAGTTCTTCTTCTTCCCAATAATCTGGTAGCTCTTCTTCAGTGTGAAATGCTTCAGGATGTTATTGCCTGCATTTATAACAAATTATAGGACTCTTACAGTCTCTCACCATATGTCCTTTTTTCCAACATCCAAAACAGCTTCCCTTCTCGTTCAAGAAATCCATCTTGTCTTCATATTCTTTCATCTTGAATCTTTGACACCATTTGATGGTGTGGCCAACTTCATCACATAACAAACAAAATACTATTTGCTTGCTAGTAGACACATTTCCTTTCATTCTATCTGTCTTTTCCGCAGGACTGGTTGTGGTAGCAAAACTACTTCTCATAGGTTCTGATATTTCTTCAGTTTTGGTAAAAGTAGAGCCTTTGTTAGTTGCAACTGGTTTATAATCTTCAATAGTCCCGTATTGTGGCTCTAATATGTACTGTACCAGTCCAAGAATTCCACCAGGTCTGGTAGCCTGGCTACTTGTCAAGTCTTTAAATTTAACAAACAGTCTTCTGCATGTAGTTCTAATTTTGTTTTGTCAATATTTCCATCAGAACCATAACATACTGATATTGTAGAGAACATCTCTCCAACATCCAAGGGCTTAAAGATGACGATAATTCGAAAGGAATGCGTGTTTATCAAAAGATTCAATACAATCCAAGGTCGGTCTCCTTTCTCCAGACAGACTGGAAAAAACACCTTCTGGCTCGTCTAAAAGAAGCCGTTTCAAATGAAAGATTGTAGCTTCAAATTCAAAGAAATATAGTCGATTTCTACTCACAATTCCTGTGATATTGTCTTGATAAGTCTCGATGCTGTCGATAGACTTCAAGGCCTTCTGTGGCCGAGATCTATTTTCTTCAGTTCCTCGACTGGAACCGGACTTCTGGCCAAAACCCCTCCGAGATCTTAGCCAAATCTTCTGTCCCAATTCCTGGGACTGCTATTTACCCCTCTGCTGGAGGTCTCCTTCGACTTAATGTAGCGGCAGATTTTTATATCGTTCAAGAGATTACTCCCTCTAGCCGCTAAATGGACAGCATGCTCCGTACGCACGTGAGCTCACCATCAGAGACCTTCAGAGCTTCTTCACAGATATGTCTTCCAAAACACAACCTTTTGATTAATAAATTCTTTATTGTTGATGAAAAACAATAAGGTCCACCCAAGCGTCTTCCGACTCGCTACTATAATCTTCATCGATTTAAAGGTTAGAAAACTTCTCGTGTCTCCGTTACACTTCGCATGGTCGAAGGGTAAACCTTCTCCATGCTCGTTCCAAACTAAACTAAAAACTAAGCTTTTGCACAAGATACATAGCCCAAAACACGCCCTTAAACGCATCATAAATCCCACCCACGATATAACGGGCAGTCTAAAATTTAAAGACACATGCCACCATCAATGACATGCAAAACAAGCCAAATGACCACTACTCCCCTTATTCTTAAACTTTGGCCCCTGGTTCTTTACTCCCCCTACATCGGGAATATGTTTCCTGTCTCTAGCGTGTCCAAGCCCTGAATAATCTTATATGTTTTAATAAGATCCCCTCTCATCCGTCTAAATTCCAGAGTTTACAAGCCCAGTCGCTCCATTCTCTCAGCATATGACAGTCCCGCCATCCTGGGAATTAACCTTGTAAACCTACGCTGCACTCCCTCAATAGCAAGAATGTCCTTCCTCAAATTAGGGGGCCGAAACTGCACACAATACTCCAGGTGTAGTCTCACTAGGGCCCTGTACTAGAGGAGGCATGGAAATCTCAGGCTTTTCCCTGCAATTCACTCTTGACTCGGAAGACGAGGCGCTGGCAGTCTCAAGCTTATTCCTGTGGCTCATCCTTGGCCTGAAGTGGTCACGGGCTTGGCCTGGCAGCTCCATCTTTGCTCTGAAGTGGAGGTTCTGGCCATCACAGATTTGTCCCTGTTGCTCAGCCTTTGCCATGTAGAGGAGACACTGATAATCTTAAGCTTTTCCCAGCCACTCGCTCTTGGCCTCCAAGGAGGCGCTGATAATCTAGCCTTGTACCCGGCACAATATATCACTGTCACAGATTTTCTACCTCGTAATCTTTTGCCAATTTCTTTAAGTCTCCGTCCTCTGATTCTCTCCTTGAAGATAGTTTATCTATCACTACCAAATCGTTCAGCTCTCTCTTCTTTAACAAGAGCAGATCCAGCCTCTCCAGTGTCCTCACAGTGCAGAGAATTCTCATCCCTTACACGATTCTGGCAAATCTCTTCCAAATCCTTTGTGTGGGCTTGAAATCCTCCTTAAATCTCCAACCATCATGCAACCTTCTGTATCAAATCTGATAGTTGACACCATTTACAGCACGTAGCATGTATAGAAAGCAAAACCTATAGAAATTGCATGAATTGATCAGAAATGTACAGGCAGAAGGTGAATGGGTAACCCTGGAATGATGTAGTAACATCTATACATGATCACACTTACTGTGCCCTTTTCTTGATAGGTCTATAAATAAATGTCCCAAAACAATACAATTTTTTCACTCCGCGAAGAGGGCGGTCATGTGGTGCAGCGGTAGAGTTGCTGCCTTGCAATGCTTGCAGCGCCAGAGACCCGGGTTCGATCCCGACAACAGGTGCTATTTGTACCGAGTTTGTACATTCTCCCTTTTTACCGCGTGGGTTTTCCCCGAGTTCTTCGGTTTCCTCCCACACTCCATAGACGTCAAGGTAAGTAGGTTAATTGGCTTGGTGCATGTGTAAATTGTCCCCAGTGTGTGTTGGGCAGTGTTAATGTGTGCAGGGATTGCTGGTAGGTGCGGACTCGGTGGGCCGAAGGGCCTGTTTCCCCACTGTATCTCTAAACTAAACTAAACTTAAAAGTGTAGGACATGTAAAGCTGTTCTGATCAATACCTTCAATTTGAGTCTGCAAGACGGTTGCCTTTACAGAGGTATTTCATCGCCACTCTTAAAGCATAATAAAGTGAGACATGGGGAACAAATGGAAATTACGGAGGTTGTGTAGTCTAGATGACAAACAAGGGCCTGTTTTCACCAAGGTTGAATGTAATATCTAAAATATGGTGAAGGAAAGGAAGGAAATAAATAAATACTGTTCTGCCTTAAGAGAACGCAGGTCTATCATAGTCCACTCGCTCATGAATCAATAACAGGTTTTCCTCTGCTAATTTCAGTTTAGTTTAGCTTCAAGATACAGGGTGGAAACAGGCCCTTCAGCCCACCGAGTCCGCACCGACCAGCGATCCCCGCACATTAACACTATCCTACACACACTAGGGACAATTTACAGTTATCCCAAGCCAACCATCCTACAAACCTCCACGCCTTTGAAGTGTGGGAATAAACTGAAGATCTCGGAGAAAATCCTCGCAGGTCACGGGGAGAAGTTACAAACTCTGTACAGACATGTACCCGTAGTCAGGGTCATACCCAGGTCTCTGGCACTGTAAAACATCAACACCGTGCAGCACTGAATAAAGCTAATGAATAGATCTGGAAAAAAATATAATAGACTTTATAGTAGTTGGAAAGGCTGCAGATAAATGTTACGAGGATGTCACCTGGTCTCGAGGTCCTGAGCTATCAGGAGAAATTGAGCAGGCAAGATCTCTATTCCTTTTGATGGCAGGAGAATGAGGGGTGATCTTATAGAGGTGTACAAAATGATGAGAAGAATAGATGCACAGTCTCTTGCCCAGAGAAGGGAAATTGACGACCAGAGGACATAGGTTTAAATTGAGGGGAAAATAATTTAATAGGAATCCGAGGGGTAACTTTTTCACGCAAAGGGTGGTGGGTGTATGGAACAAGCTGCCAGTGGAGGTAGCTGAGGCAGGTACTATCACAATGTTTAAGAAATATTTAGACAGGTACATGTAAGGTTTAGAGGGATATGGACCAAACCCGGCAGGTGGGACAAGTGTAGATGTTGGCATGGGCCAGTTGGACCAAAGGGTATCCATACTGTATGATTATATGACTATGTTAAACCTAGTGATGTAAAGGTGCAGACACAAACAGTTAAATCATTTACCTACACCCATTAATGGAAACATGAGTGGAAAGACCCAGAATCAGAAGGAATATACAAAATATTTCAACACCAAGGAGAGTAGTAATAACATCAGTCTCGTCAGTTTTTGAGTTCATTTTTCCTTTTGCCACTCACTGGGGAACAGGCAAGATTTGATTCCAGTCTACCTTAGTTTAGTTTAGTGATCTGAATGGACTGATAATGCCTGTATGGTATCACAGACACTGCTCAGCCATAGAAAATACCTGTGGGGTTATCATTCCCTCATGCATTCATTCATTCATTCATTCATTCATTCATATTCATTCATTCATTCATTCATTCATTCATTCATCATTCACATGCATTCATTCATTCATCATCATTCATTCATTCATGCATTCATTCATTCATTCATTCAAACATTCATGCATTCAATCAATCATTCATTCACATTCATTCATTCATTTCTCCATTCATTCATCCATTCATTCATTCATACATCCATTCATTCATTCATTCATACATCCATTCATTCATCCATTCATTTCACACATTCATTCATGCATTCAATAATTCAATCATCCATTTCCTCATTCATTTCTTCATTCATTTTTTCATTCATCTCTTCAATCATTTCTTCATTCATGTCTTCATTCATTTCTTCATTCATGCATTCATTTCTTCATTCATTCGTGAGGTTGTGTATTCCCTGGGCTGCTTTTCATGAGGCTTCTGTGTGCTCCTTCTCCAACTTGACTGGTCGTGGATCAGCTATGCCCAATAGTCAGGGGGATCTTACATGCCTTTCGCATTTCATTTCTGGAATTTCTTGGCAGTGTTCGGCCATTTATGCAACTTCTCAGTTAAACATTGGAAAGTAACAGGCTAAATATTGCATTTACATGAGAGTGCTGAGCATTCTAATTAAAAGCTGAATATAATGCTGGAGGTTTGTAGGTGGATTGGCCTCTGTAAATTGCTGCCAAGAGTGTAGGGAATAGATTATAGAATAGGATAATCTAGAACTAGTGTGAATGGGTGATCGATTGTTAGCCTGGTATCAGTGGGTCGAAGGGCCCATTTCCATGCTGTATCTCTAAACTAAAACAGTGAAATTCAAAACAAGATATTGCTGCCTCGGGCATGGTGTGATTTTGTGGTTTTAATAACTTGAGGAGAACTCCTTTAGTTTAGTAATGGTTGCATTTTGGGCCTGGTTGGTGATGCCATCCATGAAAGTCATGTCATCTCTGCCCCGTTTACACGTGATGCTTCAACAATGCAGCTTATGTGTATCCACAGGGAATTGCTCAGCAGAACTGCACCAAAGTGTATCAAATGAAATTGATACCGGAATGACAACAGGAAAGGGACAGTTTTAGATTTTCTAAATCACTTTTTACAATATAGCTTCCTCGGTTGGAATGATAGGCCCGGTAGTAAGATCCTGCTCAAACATGGGTAGGTAGGACCTGTGTGGATGAGGCATCTTTGTCAGCATGGGCAAGTTGGGCCAAAGGGCCTGTTTCCGTGCTGCATGAGTCTATGAGCCTAATGTGTTTTGAGAGGTCCCGAAGATATGAAAAACCTTCATATGAATGTTAGTCACTCTTTGCATGAGAAGACACACGCCCCTGTTTAGTTCACTTTAGTTTAATGTCACCTATACCGAGGTTCAGTGAAAAGCTGTTGTTGCATGCGACCCAGTCAGCGGAAAGACAATACATGATTACAATCAAGCCATTTACAGTATAATAAAGATTTAAGAGTGTGGAGCGATTGTAATATGTGATTGTAGATCTGCTTCTGTGGCAAGCACACAAATAGTTGCCTGGGTTGGTCTCCATCTTGGAGGCAAGGGATAAGGATCTGACCTGAGAAATTTGATCGTGGGTCATATTTAGAGGAGAGTTTGACATTGGATGCCACCTGGGTTTCTGCCATTACCAACCAACTCCGCAGTGGCATATCCATGTGGGATATCAGCATAGGATTAGGCATAAAATTATGGTTAATTGTGAAGTCCATAATCAAAGTTATTAAATCCATCAAGATGTCATCAATTGCTAAGAATTAGATAAAGGCCTGCCATCAAACCTGGAATCTTCTTCATTAATAAGGCCCAAGTATTGTTCAGTAAACCCCCTGGTCTATATGAGACATTAATACTCCCTGAAGTATTTATGACATTAGTACTCCCTGAAATATATATGAGATATTATTACTTCCTGAAGTATGAGACAGTAATATTCCATGAAGTATATATGAGATAATTACTCTCTGAAGGATATATGAGACATTATTACTCAAGTATATATGACATATATTGCATAGGATGAGGGAGATGCCAGAGGAGGGAGATGGCAGCCCTGCCGGCAGTCTGTTTGTTTTTTCATCCTTTTTGTTATTTTTAGCGTTTGTTTAAAGCTTGTTTTAATGTTCTTCTGTTTGTTTTATGTGGGGGGGAGGGGGAAACTTTTTTTTCAGGATCTTACCTTCCCAGAGAGGTGATCAAGTTTCGGATCACATTCTCCGGGCTCTGCGGCCTACCATCAATGGAGTTGAAAAGCCGCCTCGGACTGTCGTGAGCCCCACCGCGGGGCACGGACTTAACATCGGAGTGGATCCCTTGCCTGGGATCGCTCCCACCGCAGCCTGCGGACTTGCGATCAAGGGCTCACAGTCTCGAGAGAGGCAAGTCGGGAGCTCCAACGGCACAGAAGGTTCGTCCAGCCCCGACGCGAGGTTTGATCTCCCAGCGCGGGAGAGCTGACAACCCCCCGATGCATGAGCTGAACGCCTCGACGCAGAGGGCCCGACGCCACCGGCAACGGGAGTCAAGATCAACCCGTCAACGGGGGGGCTCGGGGCCCCCCACCAAGGAAGAACAAAAAGGGAAGGACTTGAACTTTATTTCGCCTTCCATCACAGTGTGGAATGTGTAGGAGTCACTGTGATGGATATTTATGTTAAAATGGGTTTTTTGAGTCTGTTGCTTTTTTAAAATTGTATGACTTACCTGGCCAGTGAATTTCACTACACCAATTGGTGTATGTGACAATAAATGAACCTTATGAACATTATTACCCCTGAAGTATTTATGAGCCATTATTACTCCCTGAAGTATATATGAGCCATTATTACTTGCTGAAGTATACATGAGACATTATTGATGTTTTACTACAAATCTAGTATGTCTGTGAAGAGCTTCTCTTGTCGGAGAGCAGGGTGGAATGTCAGAACAATGTTGTAACAGATAGACACAAGTGTTGGAGTAACTCAGCGGTTGAGGCTGCATCTCCAGAGAAAATGGATAGGTGATGTTTTAGGCCGGGATCCTATTCTTTTTCTCCCGAGATGCTGCCTGACCCACTGAGTTATTCCAGCACTCTGTGTCTATCTTCGGTATAAACCAGCATCTGCAGTTCTTTGTTTCGCTAGGTTGTCATTGTGTTTATGAACTTTACTAACTTTTAACAAAGATTCCCCCGGAAAAAATATAAGATCATAAAACTATTCAGTATATTTGTCACTAAAGCTGTCCAGAGATGTTGTTAATATTGTTGCTATATCTATATTGGATATTAAGTCTCATATTATTTATTATTAATGTTTTGTGAATCAAATGAGACTGTCATATGGAAGTCCTAACATACCATAGGTCTGTGACATTTAATTATTTGACATGTGACATTGGCATCGCCCTGGAGCCCAGTCATTGCGTGTTCATGCATATTATGATTTGTCAAGTTCTATTGTGAAATGGTGGTGCCAAAAGGAGTGATGCCTGACTAACCTTGTTTGATGATGTGATCACGTCACAACATGAAAATGAAATTAGACCTGACACATCCACTGGCACTCGAGCTTTTGCTGACAAGTGAGGAGAAACATCTTGCAACGGAACAGAATTTGTGGCAAATAATTAAGTATCCAAATGATCTTTGAGCTTAGACAAGAAATAATTGCACTATCCGAGCTGTTGCTACTGCTGACAATGAGCGCTAGTCACCTGAAGCCAGTGTTTTGAACTGACTTTGAAGGAAGGATTGTCATGATGAAACGCACTCGATTTTTGCCTGAATGTCAATAATATTTTTTTGACAGGTTATTTTGAGAATTTGAAGGATAACAATGACATTGATGTTTGAGCTCTAAACCTGCATTTCTAAATACCCCATGGGTTGAAATCGTTCAGTACACATTAGCACACTGACATATTGACACCTTCTGTTGAAATTCTTCTCGTCATCAAGAGCTTCAGTTTGCTTAAAATCAATGGGCCAATAATTTTTGAACTAAAATTGGCACAGTGATTTTTTTGTAAAAGCCCTGGTGAATTAATATGCTAATATCATATAGTTCGTTTAGCTAGAGATTAAAATGCTGAGTTAATTACATTCTTCAGGTTACACTTCAGCAAAGCGAGAAAAATATTGAAGCAACATAAAAAACTACTGAATTGAATAAATACTTTGGAAGTGTGATTTGAAAGGTAGGTCATAGACTCTTCCAGCGTGGAAACAGGTGCTTTGGCCCAACTTACCTACACTGGCCAACATGTCCCATCTACTCTAGTCCCACCCACCCTCGTTTGGTCCATATCCTCTAAACCTGTTTATCCATGTACAGGTGAGGATACAAAATGAGAACTAATCTCATGAATCATGTTAATGTACATTCCTGCTGTGCGCACATTTATTGGTTCTTTGTTTTATTCCCCTTTGGCAAATAGCAAGTTATAATGGAAGCAAGTTATCTACATTCTATCTGTCTGCATCCTATCGGAATCTATCTACATTCAACGATATATTGCCGAAGAACCATTATGATGCTGACATGGGAGTTAAGTTGCTGCTCTTACTAACCAAGAAGATCCCAGATTTGGTCATTATCATTTCACCGTAATAACGGCAAATGAGGAGTGAAAAGCCGAGGGTCTCTCCTGATCTCACAGAAGTTGTGGTGGGAACTGTAAGGCACTCCAGCCAAATTTCCAAAATATTACAAATTTCGCAGAGAAAGTTTCTAGAGATACGGCATGGAAACAGGCCTTTCTTCCCACAGAGTCCATACAATAATACAATATTTATTCATTGTCGTTTGAACCTCAGTGAGGCTCATGCTGACCATAGATTATCCATTCACACTCGTTCTATATTCGTCGCCATCCATCACACTAGTTTACACTTTATGTTTTAAGTATTTAAATCCAGACCAAGTCTCGGGCGACAAGGTGACACAGCGGTAGAGTTGCTGCCTTACAGCGCTTGCAGTGCCGGGAACGAATTCAATCCCAACTACGGGTGCTGTCTGCGCGCAGTTTGTACGTTCGCCCCGTGACCGCGTCGGTTTTCTTTGAGATCTTCGGTTTCCTCCCACATTCCAAAGACGTGCAGGTCTGTAGGTTAATTGGCTTGGTGTGAATGTAAATCGTCCCTATTGTGTGTTGGATGGTGTTAATGTGCGGATATCGTTGGTCAGTGCAGACTGGGTGGGCCGAAGGGCCTGTTTCCGTGCTGTATCTCTAAATTAAACAAAACCAGAGAGAAACTAGATTTCAACCGGGAAAACTAATGCTTTAGGATTCTTTATTACTTTCCACTGAACTAACAGCTATGCTGTTATACCCAATAAATTTGTGGTCCTGTTAAAAGATCATACATCGAATGTTTAGACTAATGATCCAATGTGCTTAAATTTATAATAGAGTTTAAAGATCATCAAGAGAATTGAGAAATTTAAATTCAGTTAAGTTAGAAGATCGGGAATAAAAAGATGATATCAATACAGTAAACACTCGTTGTAACAGACCATAGGCGGTGAATGGTGTCCGTTATTGTTGAATGTCCACTATAACAGAGTAAGGTATTATTATTGTATGTAGTTGAAACAAAGAACTGTAGATGATGGTTAATACACACAAGGGCACAAAGTGCTGGAGTAACTCAGTGGGTCTGGCAGCAGTGCTGGAGAACATGGATAGGTGACGTCAGGATCCCTCTTCAGGCTGATTCAGTCTGCTGAGTTAAGGGCCTGTCACACTTTCACGACCTAATTCACGACCTTTGCCGAGTTTGCCCTTGGCTCATACTCGCTGCATGGCCATCACAAGGTCGTAGGAGATCGCAGCAGGCCGATGCTAGTCGTAGGTACTCGTGGCATCAAGTAGGTCGGGCGTTTTTTCTACCCTGATGAAAAATGTCAATGAGTAAAAAAGGTGGTGAATTAGGTCGTGAAAGTGACACAGGCCCTTAACTCCAGCTCTTTGTGTCATTTCACCATAAAACTGGGCGCTGATGCTGCTGGTCTGCACCAGCGAGCCCTTCTTCACCAGCTACTGCACAGTCCGGTTGATGCGGCTGTTGTTGCAGCTCACGTTGTAGCCCCTGGCTGTCGGCTCATGTTTCAGGCCTTTGACTAGTTGACTGGTGGCCTTTGACTAGTGGTGTGTCTCAGGGATCTGTGCTGCAACCTTTGCTCTTTGTCATCTATGTCAGCGATTTGGATGAGAACGTACATGGCATGACTTGTAATTTTGCAGATGACACAAAGAAGACGGCAGAAGGGACAGCTGAGGTGGCCAGTATCCAGCCAGGAGGTGGAGCACAGCAGAGAAGTTGCAGTATTTGACGCCTTGAGAGGCAAAGCTGTCATTAATAAATAGGGAAGGTAGATGTAAGAAGGGTATCGACCCAAAAAGTCACCCATTCCTTCTCTCCAGAGATCCTGCCTGTCCCGGTGAGTTACTCCAGCTTTTTGTGTCTATCTTTGGTTTAAACCAGCATCTGCAGTTCCTTCCCACACAAGATAGACACAAAAAGCTGGTGAAACTCAGGCGTCACTGCTTCCACAAACACAACATCCAGGTAATTCGCCCCATGGCTGATGTGCCGCAGCGTTTTTAAGCTCAGACTCCATGTCGCCAACTTTGTGCCTGAGTTCTTCGATCAGCCAACATTTGCTGCAGATTGTGGTCACCAGGACTGACCAAGGGGTCCACTAGCTCCCACATCGTGCATTATCCTGCATGCCTCCTTTATGTGTTGCCAACAGCAGCTATTTACACTGCCTGCTTGCTGCTGCTGCTCTGGGCTTGACACATCAGCGCTCTTCCCCTCAGCCCTCTCATCGAAGCCTCTGGAACCAAAGCCTCTCAAAACAAAACCCCGAGTTGCACTTTTCTTCAACACGACACTTCACCTCTACATGGCTGTTCTTAACAGGCCGCTACGCTGTACCTTGCCTTTTATTTATTGACTACTACGCCTCTATATGAACCAATATTGTGGCTGCTTCAATTTAATATCCTGCCTCTTTAATCACTCCTTTTACCCAGAGTAGAGGAGCCGAGAACCAGAGGCTACAGGTTTAACGTGAGGGGGAAACGATTAATAGGTACCTGAGGGACAACGTTTCCACACAAAGGGATTGTGAGTACATGCAATGAGCTGCTGGAGGAGCTAGTTGAGGCAGGTACCATTCGAACATCTATATTACTAAAAGGCTGATCTTGACCACTTCCTGTTGTCCTGTATATTGATTTTAGAAAAAACGCTGCCACTAACGGCTGTGATTTTTGGCCATCTTACTCAGAGTCCCCCTCCGCTGCGCAGGGCAAGAGGATTTTTCCCATCAATGAAAATTAAAAGAGTTATTAGTGTTTAAAAGATGTGGAGATTCTCTCTCCTGAAGGACACACCCCTTCCGGAGGGAATATGAAACCCGGAAGTGTTGAGTGCCTCAGTCAGTCTCTGCAAGATGGGGGAAGCAAGAAGGTCACGTCTCTCAGTCTGAGCTGTGAATAACACTGAACACATGTCTACTAAACTGTGAGTTTGGTTTTACTGAACTTGAGTGCCCTTAATGTGGTTTGAAAATGAAAATGTGGTAAATAAAGCACAGCAAATGGTTGGTGGTGGTGGGTTTGAAATAAAGCACAGCAAATTGTTGGTGGTTGTTGGTTTGAAATAAACCACAACAAATGGTTGGTGGTGGTTGGTTTGAAATGGCAAATGATTAAAAGTCTAAACTTGACTTCCTGTTTGCCCTTTATATTGATTTTAGATAAAACGTTACCACTTACGGCTGTGATTTTTGGACATCTTACTCAGTCCCTCTCTGGTCATCAGGTGCAGAGGATTCTTCCCACCAATTAAAAATAAAAGTGTTATTAGTGTTTAAAAAATGTTGCAAATCTATCTCCTGTCAATTACGCCATGAAGGCCACGCCCCTTCTGGCGGGAGGGCGGCGAGATTATAAAACCCGGAAATGTGGGTGTGGCTCAGTCTCTGCAAGATGGGGGAGGGAGAGGTCACGACTCTGTCTGAGCTGTGAATCAAATGGACACATTGAATGACTTCTGAAGTGTGAGTATGGTGTTTATGTGGTGTTTTGTGTGGTTTTATGGTGGTTTTATGGTGGTTTTATGGTGGTTTCACCTTGCTTGAAATGGTATGAAACTGCATTTCAATGTGGTGGCCTTGAACCCTGCATGAAATGGTATGAAACTGCATTTAAATTTGGTGGCCTTGGACCCTGCTTGAAATGGTAAGAAACTGCTTTTGAATTTGGTGGCCTTGCACCCTGCTTGAAATGGAATTTCAAGGAAAAGCTGTGAGTCAATTGCCAGCCCAGCAGCCGTGAGTGAGCTGCCAGCACATCAGGCTTGAGTGACTGAGTTGCCAGCCCAAGAATCCATTTGGTGCACAATGTCCATACTAGCCCTCTGGAAACCAATCCCTTCAGCCCACAACACCCATACTAACGCTCCAGAAAGCGCCCCCCCTCCCCCCCACTGGCCACCAATATTGGAATTGGTGGAGAGGTGGATTATTGCATTGGGGGCCAGCCAATGTGTCCCACTTAGTCTAGTATAAAATACATTCGCACAGGTACATAGATAGGATAGGTTAAGAAGGATATAGGCCAAATGCAGGCAGTGGGACTAGTCTGGAGGGGGCATGTTCATCAACATAGACATGTTGGGCCGAAGGGCCTGTTTCAATGCTGCATGACTGTCAATCTGAAGCACCATAATTTTAATCATTCTTCTTGCTTTGTTGAAAGCCATGGCACAATCTAAGGGCATCTATCCCTCTTTTCAACTTAGGATGTTCATTTGGATCACTTCCCCATATGACTCTCAACCTGAAGAAGGGTCGCGACCCAAAACGTCACCCATTCCTTCTCTCCAGAGATGCTGCCTGTCTCACTGATTTACTCCAGCATTTTGTGTCGATCTGCTTTGTTTCAAACCCATTGTTAATTATTTTTAATCAGGCTGAGGTTGAAGAATCAAGCTTCGGAATGACTCCTAATCAAGAAATAACTTCCTCCTATTCATATTCATTAAATCCTTTTAGATGTCTTGAAAGTTATACATGCTGTGCTTCAGAAGATTACTTTGGACTAGAAGCTGTGTTCTTGTCTTTCATTGTTTAATGGTGCAATGCTGCTTTTATTGTTATATTGTCAAATGCACAGTGAAATTATTTCTTACGAACAGTCCGGAGGATATTGCCATACATAAGGACATCCCTGAATAGTAAATTGTGCAGAGATGGTCTACTGATTCCACATGCAAGAGACGCCATGTTTGATGCCATTTTCAAAGTCTGGTCCGCCCTCTAGTTGTTATGAATGGCTCCCGATCCAGGCGAGTCCCAGGCTGCTGCGGGCCTCCAGCCATTGCCTTCATTGAATGTTTGGATCGACCAGCAAACGACGTCCCTCTCCTCTCCTACCAGCCTCGCTTCTCGCTGATCCCACCCGTCATCATCGCCAGTCAGCTCCATCCTCCCTGTTTCTGGTCTTCAAGGCACGAGCAGGGCCCGGCTCAGTGGCTCCCCCTGTAGGCTGCGGCCTTCTGGGAGCTTCTGACATGCACGGCCCTCAGAAGTGCCCTCGAGCGGAGAAAGCCCATGTATGGTTTGGTATAGTATGGAACCTGTACTGAGGTACAGTGTCATTCATTTTTGTATACAGTTCAGTACAAGTAAGCACTTAGAGACATCTTAGATAAGTATCTCTGATACAGTGCAAGTGTATAACAGTAGTGCACTGAGACAGTATACAGAGGCCCCAGTCCAGCGCCATTTTCACATCCCAGTTGTGGTAAGTGCAGGGTTCTTTCTCATGACGGTCTGTTGTCCTGGTGGTGTTGCAGGGCCGGCATAGCCAAGCATAGCTGCGGTGTCCTCCTCCGCTGTTGGCCGCATCCAGTCCACGTGCCCGGCTTCTTGGAGCAGGGAGCCAGGAGCAGTTGAGTCCCAGGCTGTCGCAGGGCCTCCAGCGGCCCACTCCCTTGTCAAGGCAGTACACTCCCATCCGCAGACGGTCTTCTTACCGGCCCTCCGTCCGACATCATCCGCTCTGGGTGGGGAGCTAGGCCTTCCAGGTGGGTTCCCGGTCCTTGATCCATGGCGGGAGAGCCGGGCCTACTGGGCGGGTCCCCCATCTATGGCGGGCGAGTCTCTGGTCTGCGGCGGGCTAGGGCTGGTTGGCAGCATATTTCAGGAATTGTGACATGCATCGTCTATGATGTTCCAACCATTCCTTGTTAAGAGGTGTATAAAAGCATCAAGAGAATAAATAGGGTGAATGTACAGAATGGTTTTTCTAGGATAGAGGAATTGAGAATGAGAGAGCATGTTTAAGGTGAGAGGGGAAAGATTTAGTTGGAAACTAAAGAACAACCTTTTCACAGTCGATGGAACATTCAGACAAAATAGGCACTCAAAGCTGGAGTAACTCAGCGGGACAGGCAGCATCTCTGGAGAAAAGGAATAGATGACGTTTTGGATCAAGACCCTTTTTCAGACCGAGAGTCAGCACCTCATATTTCGCTTGGGAGGCTTATAACCCAACGGTATTAATATTGATTTATCTAACTTCAAGTGACCCTTGCATCCCCTCTCTCTCCGTCCCTCCCCCACCCTAGTCATCTTACTAGTTTCACTGTCATCCTGTTGAGTTTCTCTGTCTGTGTAACTTATTATCCTACACAGCCATCAATGGACCATTGTGGGCTCCACCTTTCCTTGATCGTTGTTGCTTTTCACGTATTTGCCATTCATTTGTTCTATGTATCATCCATATCTCTGGTTTCCATTTTCCCCTGAGTCTCAATCTGAAGAAGGGCCTCAACCCAAAGAGTCTCCTAATCCTTTTCTCCATAGATGCTGCCTGATCTGCTGAGATACTGCAGCTTTATTATGTTTATCTATGGTTTAAACCAGTATCTGAAGTTCCTTCATACACAATCAAACAAAGTATTTGAGGCAGGTACAATAACAAGATATAAAAGATATTTGGATAGGTACCTGGATTGGACAGGTTCAGTGGGAAATGGACCAAACAGCCGCTAATGGGATTAGGTTAGATGGGTCATCTCAATAGACAATAGACAATGATCTCAGGACAAGTTTGGCAAAGGAATCTGTTTCTGTGATGTACGCCTCTGTGGCTCCTTGACTGGAAAATCATATTGTTCCCAAACATCTTTCATTTTTGTGTCAAAATAAATTTATTTCATTACCATATTGATACAAAACCAAACGATGGTAGCACACCCAGCACCATAATACAAAATCACTAAATTATTCAGACACCATATTTTCAGACAACTATGTTACAATCCTTACAAATATACTAAATAACTACGAAACAACTGTCTTCTTGCGAATGAAACATAAATAAACCAAAGGAATAGTTAGATCTCAAGCCGAGTGTTGAGCAGCCAGGTTGTTGGTTCTGTGTCAATGTCTGCCAGGCCCTGAGCTCCATTTGGTGGGTGTTAGAGCGGGGTGGTTGGCTGTCTGTTGTTCTGCTGTTGAAACAACTGTGTCCCTTTCTAACATCACCCGGGTTCGAACATAACCCCGGTAAAGGGGCAAGCATCCGGCTCGGACAAAGCCCTCTTCCACCTCATTCGCGGATGGCCAGGCGTAGGAGCAACCCTCGAATAAGGGGTAAGCCATTTAGAACGGAGGCGAGGAAACACTTTTTCTCACAGAGAGTGGTGAGTCTGTGGAATTCTCTGCCTCAGAGAGCGGTGGAGGCGGGTTCTCTGGATGCTTTCAAGGGAGAGCTAGATAGAGCTCTTTAAAATAGCGGAGTCAGAGGTTATGGGGAGAAGGCAGGAACGGGGTACTAATTGGGGATGATCAGCCATGATCTCGAAGGGCTGAATGGCCTACTCCTGCACCTATTGTCTATTGTCAACCCAACCAGGACATCTTCAGCCCTACCCACTCCCTAGATCCCATCAACAGTCCTCCGGTCGCTGACAGCAGAGCCGTTCCTCCCCCTACGGACCCTAGTGGAGTGGCAATGCTCCTTGCCCTCCGGACCTTGGCTCTACTGGACCCTAACATCTCATCTGTTTGGTGCTGAATGGGCTTCTCCAAGGATCAGGTGGTCTTACAGGGATGAATATTGCAGCATAAAGATGTAAAACTATCATCGGTTGCCATCACTAGAATTGGCAAGCAGCTGCACATGTTCTGGATGTACATATGTTAAGCCGTAGATTGCTTTCAGCAATTCAATGCTCAGCAGCTGGCTCAAGCTGGGGTTAGGCTATATGGCCAGATGTATGGCATCCACTGCAAAATCCTGCCAGCTCTGTGAATGTGCAAAGGATCTTCTCTCCCTAATTGAAACCAAAGGCAACAGCTGGCTGCAGGTGAAATTTGCTGATCTAAGATGACTGTTAGAAAAAAGTTAACAATTTAAATAGTGTATAAACAAAGAATTGAAAGCCAGTTTATAACAAAAACACACTGAAATGGGATGAAAGATCCTGACCCAAAACATCACCTCTCCATATTCTCCAAAGATGCTTTCGAGTTTAGAGTTTGATCCGGGTTTGATACGGTGTGGAAAAAGGCCCTTCGGCCCACCCAATACATGCTGTCCAGTGATCTCCATACACAAGCACTATCCTACACACCAGAGACAATTTACAATTCTTTTACCAAAGCCAATTAACCTATAATCCTGGACGTCTTTGGAATGTGGGAAGAAACAGGAGCTCCCAGAGAAATGCCATGCAGCCACGGGGAAAATGTACAAACTCCATACAGACAGCGGCGTTAGACAAAGTTGAACCCCGGTTCTTGGCGCTGTAAGGCAGCAACTCTACCGCTGTGCCACCTGACCCACTGAGTTACTCCAGCAGTTTGTGTCATATATCTTTCCGAGGATTGCTCCTGAAGTTCACTATTGTTTTATCAATTGATTTTTAACAGAAAGTATTTAAGCGTATATTAAAATGTTTTATGTTTGAGAGTATGTTTGAGTTTCTTAATTTATTTAAGTGTATAGTGGATTATTATATTTTAATGAAAAAAGTTAAGGAACTAATGTCTCAGAAACATTAAGTGGTTTTTGACTGAAGTTGAGGCCAGTTTTCTATTTTTTAAATTCAATTTTGAGCAGTTCCTTTTTGGATACCCCTTGTTCTGCTTAAAATGACACAGAAGGACTTAGCAGTAATGCAAAGCCTTCGAAGAAAATCTCCTCTCAGTGATTTCAATTGGGACTAATGAAAATCAGGTTTTTTCATCAAAAGCAGCAGCAAAGCGACAGTGCTCATCACTGACCTTAAAATCAGCCCTTTAAAGTCTTTGTTAGTTGATTGTTCATTGTTGGTAGTTTATTGTCATGTGTACCAAGGTACAATGAAAAGTTTTTTTTGTTGCGTGCTATCCAGTCAGCGAAAAGATTGTACATGATTATAATCAGGCCGTCCACAGTGTACTGATGCAGGATCAAGGGAAAAACCTGTAGTGCAAGATAAAGTCCGATAAAAGAAGTCCAAGGGTTTTCCAAATGCGGTTGATGGTAGGTCAGGAACGCTCTCTGGTTGGTGATAGGATAGTTGCCTGATAACAGTTGGGAAGAAACCGTCCCTGAATCTGGACTTGGGTGTTTTCACACTTTCTATCTCTTGCCTGAAGGAGAGGGGCGAGGAGAGAGTGACCGGGGTGAGATTCGTCCTTGATTATGCTGGTGGCCTTGCCGAGGCAGCGGGAAGTGTAGATGGAGTCAATGGACGGTTGGTTTGTGGGATGGTCTGGGTCGTGTTCACAATTCTCTGGAATTTCTTGCGGTCCTGGATGGAGCCGTACCCAGACCAAGCTATGACGCATCCTGATAAAATGCTTTGTATGGCGCATCTGCAGAATCCGCTGAGAGTTGTAGGAGACGTGCCAAACATCCTAAGCCTTCTAAGGAAGTAGAGGCGTTGGTGTGCTTTGACATGGCTGGTCCAGGACAAATTGCTGGTAATATTGTGTAGGAAGGAACTGCAGACACTGGTTTAAGCCAATGGTCGACAAAAAAAGCTGGAGTAACTCAGCAGGACAGGCATCATTACTGGAGAGAAACTTTCCTCACTCCTTCCCTCCAGAGATGCTGCCTGTCCAGCTGAGTTACTCCAGCTTTGTGTGTCTATTGCTGGTGATATTTACTGCTAAGAACTTAAAGCTGTCATCCATCTCTGCTTTGGCACGGTCAATGTATACAGGAGTATGTGAACCGCTTTGCTTCCTGAAGTCGATCACAGTCTCCTTTGTCTTGCTGATGTTGAGGGAAAGGTTGTTGTCTTGGCGCCAGATCACAAGGTTGGGGGAAACTCTTTTATCTCTTTTATCTCTTCCCTCGATGGAGATGCGACTTTTTCCGTATCGTATCTCCGTCCGTACTGCGGCCTTAACATCGTGGAGCCGGCGGTCCCTTTGTTAGGGAACGACTTCTGGAGCTCCAACCACAGGAGCTTCAACCGCCCCGATCGTGGGAGCTTCGACCGCCCCGATGCGGGGGCTTCGATCGCCGACTGCGACCGCCCCGACTGCGGGAGAAAAGGAGGAAAAAGGTTAAAGTTATTTGCCTTCCATCACAGTGGGGAATGTGAGGTTGCCAAGAAACAAGATGGACGTGCTGCCTGCGCTGGTGGGGACTCGGAGCGATTGCTGTGAGTGCAGTGATCTCCGTGTTTGTGGGGACATCGCACCATGAGAATATCCTGGACTATGGTGCAAATGTGGACGGCTTTCTGACTGTTGGGGCGGACCGGGACTGCAGAGAGAGTGACAACGGTCGGTACAACTCTGGTCACATCATGGTGAAGGAGCGTGTGTGTGGCCTGGACATTGAACTGATGGCTGTGGGTCTCCGCTTATGCTGTGTGGATTCTCACATGCCACTGTGGTGGCTGTTCATGTTTAATCTTTATGTAGTTTTGTATCTCGTTGCTTTTTTGGTATGACTGTATGGTAAATCAAATTTCAATGTATCTCGGTACACGTGACAATAAAGGACCATTGAACCATTGAAGGTTCTCCACCTCCTTCCTGTACTCCATCTCATCATTATTTGATATCCAGCCCACTACGGACATATTGTTTGCAAATTTGTAAATTGAGTTGTATTTGTATTTGAGTGCATAATCATGGGTGTATAAGGAGTAAAGAAGGTGGTCTTGAAACAGTCTTGGGGATGTCTTCAGGACATTACAGTCGAGGAGATGCTGGATGTCCTAAGACATATCCTTGGCCTGATCAGATCTATCCAAGAATACTGTGGGAAGCTAGAGGTGAGATTGCAGGAGTCTAGCTGGGATATATAAATCCTTAAACACGGGTGGAGTGCCTGAAGACTGGAGGGTAACCATTATTGTGCCCCCTATTTAAGAGGAACAGCAATGGAAAACTAGAGAATTATAGACCAGTAAGCTAACCCATTGTGGTAGGAAAGTTACTGGAGAGGTTTCTCAGAGATAGGACAGACATGCATTTGGGCAGCCAAGGGCTGATATCAGCATGGTTTGTGTTTAAGTGGGTTGTCAAGCCTCACAAATAATATTATGTTTTTTGAAGAAGTAGCCAAGAAGGCAGAAAACTCAGGGTCTTTTGTAATGTCTTTGATGAGGTTCCTCATGGTAGGTTGCTCAGGATGGTTGGATCGCATTGGGATCCAGCCAGAGGTAGACAGAGGATTCCAGACAAGGTACGGAATTGGCTTCATGGAAAGAAGCTGAGGAAGCTGGGTGCTGAGGAAGGTTGTTTATCAGTCTGGAGGCCTGGGATTAATGGTGTGCCTCAGCGACCAATGTTGGGGCCATTGCTTTTTCTCATTTATTTGGACCTGAATGCACAAGGAAAGTTTGCAGACTTCATTAAAAGTCAGTTTACCAGGGAGTACAAATGCCTTGGAGTGTACCTGGACAGTATACTGGACTGGTCCAGGAATGCTGAGGCCCTGTACAAGAAGGGACAGAGCCGCCTGTACTTTTTTAGAAGGCTCCGCTCCTTCAACATCTGCACTAAGATGCTACAAATGTTCTACCAATCGGTGGTAGCCAGTGCCATCTTCTGCACTGTCATGTGCAAGGGCAGCAGGGCGAAAGCTGCAGACGCCAATAAGATTAAGAAACTCATCAGGACGGCTGGCTCCGTCCTGAGGGTGGAGTTGGATTCACTGGAGGTGGTCTTGGAGGGGAGGATGCTCCTCAAACTGTGGAACATCTTGGACAATACAGCTCACCCCATCCATGACATGCTGGTCAACCTGAGGAGCACCTTCAGCAACAGACTGGTTCCATCAAGATGCAGTACAGAATGTCACAAGAGATCCTTCTTCTCTGTGGCTATCAAAATGTACAATTCCTCCCCCTTCTGTCATGGGGTAGACTGACCCCCCCCCCCCCCCAACCTTTGCACATCACAAATCCTTCATCACGTTAATTTAATGTTTCATGTGTATGGTGTTTTATGACAGTTGGCAGATCAATTTCCCTCCTGGGGTAAATAAAGTTCCATTGCATTGTATCGCATCGTAAAATAGGTCTTATGGTAGATAGTGAGATAGTGAAGAGCAATATCAAGATGTACAGTGGGATTTTGATCAGCTGGGGAAGAATGCCAAGGAACGGCTAATGGAGTTTAATTGTGATAAGTATGAGTTGTTTCATTTTGTTTCATTTTGTGAAGGCTAACTAGAGCGGGGCTTCACAATTCAATGGCCCTGTAGAGCAGATTGATCTAAGAATACAAATACATAGTCCCCTGACAGTGGCGCCATAGTTGATGAAGAAGGTATTTCATCAAAGACAGCTCCCATCCTGCGTTTGGACTGTTCGACCTGCTGCCCTCTGGAAGGCGCTATAGGTGCATCAAATCCAGGACAAATAGACTCAGGAATAGTTGCTTTCCGAGAATTATAACTACTATTAATTCTAATTCACACATGCACTGACTACACCGCCCAACACGGACTTCCATCTGTATATATGTATATATGTATGTAGCGCCGCAGAAATTGTGCATCTATTCCCGCCCCCATCCCCCCCCCCCCTTCTCCCTTCTGTTTTTTGTTTTTTCTGTTTCTTGTTTTTTGTGCTAAATTGTATGTATGCACTGAGTACGAGCAGCTTTCATTTTCACTGTACATGTATAGTGACAATAAATGGCATATCTATATCTATTTGGCACGTTAGCTATCATAAGTTATTGTATTGAATATAGAAGTTTGGTTGAAGATAGACGCACGGTACTGGAGTAACTCAGCAGGTCAGGCAACATCTCTGGAGAAAAAGGACGGGTGATGTTTTGGGTCAGAACCTATCTGAAGAGGGTTCCAACCTGAAACATCACCCATCTTTTTTCTCCAGAAATGCTGTCTGACCCACTGAGTTACTCCAACACTCTCTGGACTCTATCTACGGTTGAAACCAGCATCTACAGTTCCTTTCTATACATAGAATTTGGGTTGTGATGTTATGGTTGTACAAGATGTTAGTGAGGCTGTGTTCGGAGTATTGTGTTCAGTTTTGGACAATGAAAGATGCCTAGCTAGGTCTAGCTTGTATGGGGCATCTTGGTCAGCATGGATGAGTTGGACTGAAGAGCCTGTTGCTGCGCTGATTGATTCTATGACTCGAACTATATTATCTTGTCCTGGATTATATGTCCTAAACAATAATTCACAAGTATTAGCCTCTAAGTTAAGGGCCTGTCCCACTGTACGAGGTAAGAGTTCTCCCGAGTTTCCCCTGATTCGAACTCGGAGAATTACTGTAATAGCCGCTCGTAGGTACTCGGGGCTCTCGTGGACATTTTTCAACAAGTTGAAAAATCTTCACGAGCTTACCGCGTATCCCGAGCACCTGCCGTTAGCGTTACGAACCGCTAAGAGACGTTCCGAGCTCCGACGTACCCGCTACATACATTCTAGGTGCTTACCACGAGTTTGATTTTTTTTTTAACTCGGGAGAGCTCTTGGGTAAACTCGTATAGTGGGTCAGGCCCTTTACAGACATTTTTAGGACGTTGGATAGCTATCATCTGGAGCCTTAGTCCACTGAAATTGCAAGAATCAGGAGTCTGCAGAGCTGACAAATTAATTCATCAAACATCCAAAAGTGTTAACAACTACCAATAATTTATGTAATCTGTGAAATTACATTTCTCAATTGTTTTCACTCTAACGATGATTGCCAAGAAGTGGCATGAAAGCAAGGAATGGATGTGGCAAGGTGACAAAATAACAATAGCAGTAACAAGAAGGGGAAGCATAGATTTACATGAAAAGATAAAATAATTTACTGAGATTTTTAGAGATTGTATTTGTTTTCTGAAGTAAGCCTGGGTATAAAATAAATCAATTTTAATAGCTAGGGCTGCTAGACTTTTATAGCTTTATGCTTCAGCAAATAAATTAATTATCTTGATTAACTTATTTTTTGTGAAAAAATCAACTATTTCAGAAATTATGATTCATGATCTAATATGATATTCAAGAAGGTTCCATCTCAGGATAGATTTAAACAAGCAAATAGTTATGCTTTAAATATGATCTTTCTGGAGTAGTGGGCTATATGTTAGAGTGAAGGGCAAGGCAGTTGAACGTAAGGAAGCTTGGAGGACTAGGGAAATAGAGGTCTTACGCATGTCAAAAGGGCCTGTCCCATTTGCATGCAATTGCGTGCGTTTGGCGCGACCAAATGGAAGCGGAGTTCACGCAAAGTTCTCGCTAAGTACGCGTTAAGAACGCGCTAAATTTGCACGTGACGTAATTTGCGTCATGCTGACAAATCAACTCGGCAGGAGGTGGGCCGACTGAATTTTCGCGTCGCACGGCGTCGGGCGGTGACGTCATCACGGAATGCCAGGCCGGGCGGTGATGTCACCGCGCAACACCACTCGCTAGGCGTATGCCGTCAAGAAGCTGCGTACGACTGCAATGCGCCTGCATGCCGACAGGCCGTTGGCACGCGAAGATTTATGGCCACTGCCAAATTTTCGGAGCCCCACGCGATGTCGGGAGTAGCCCCGCACAACTCCGCGCTTCTAAGTGGGACCGGCCCTGCACGGCCATATACGGTGCCATTCGCCTCAAGCGACCACGAGGTTGCGTAATTTGTGAGCCAAGATCCCGCGTAAATGAGACAGGCCCTTAAGAAGGTGTCAAGGGTTGTGGGGAGAAGGCAGGAAAGTGGGATTAGGAGGCAGAGATCAGCCATGATTGAATGGCGGAGTAGACTCGATGTGCCGAATGGCCTAACTGTACTCCTCTAATTTGTGAACATAAACCTGTGAGGCATGGGGCAGGTAGAAGCAGCTGGGATCAAGTGTATCACTGGGGGAATTTCAAGAACTAAAGAGCAAGTTGAAAAGGGAAATGAGGAGGGCAAACAGGGGACAGGAGATAGCGCTGGCAGATAGCATAAGGATAATCTGAGATTTTAAGTACATAAAGGGAAAAAGGATAACCTAAGAGAGAGAGAGTGCACCTCAGGAATCAAAGTGGTCAACTCCAGCACTTTGAGTCTATCTTAGGTGTTTTTTAATGCATTAGCCTTCATCAATAATACCGGTGCCCAAAGTGACAACTTCTCGCCAACAGTAAGGTGACATGGCTAGCGCCCGGTGGCACTAACGTCTGTGGTGATGAAGTGCTTTTGAGAGGTTGGTTATGATGCATGGCAACTCCTACCTAAATAAGAACCTGGACCCAATACAATTTGCCTACCGCCACAACAGGTCAACAGAGGATGCAATCTCACTGGCTCTCCACTCTGCACTAGACCACTTGGATAATAAAAACGCTTACGTCAGGCTGGTATTTATAGACTACAGCTCGGCATTCAACACCATCATCCCCTCCGAACTGGTTACCGACCTCACAGAACTGGGTCTCTGCACATCCCTCTGCAACTGGATCCTCGACTTCCTCATCAACAGAAGAACATTCGTATGAGTGGCAGGAACTCTTTCTCCTTGACAACCAGCAGCATGGGAGCACCTCAAGGCTGCGTGCTCAGCCCCCTGCTCTACTCACTCTATACTCTCGACTGTGTAGCCGGACACAGTTTGAACTCCATCTTCAATTCTGCCACGATGGCACCATTGTTGGACGAATTACAGATGACGATGAGTCAGAGTATAGGAGGGAGATCGGCCGACTGACCGAATGGAGCCAGGACAACGACTTTGCCCTCAACATCAGTAAGACCAAGGAACGGATTGTGAAGAGGAAGACCAAGGGTCCAGAAACCTGTCTTTAATAACGGGACAGTGGTGGAGAGAGTCAAAAGCTTCGTATTCCCATGCTTGTGTTTCTCTGAAGATCTGCCCTGGACACAACACACTGCCATCATGATACAACCATAAAGAAACCCCAACAATGCCTCTACTTCCTTTTAAGATTGAGGAGATTCGGTATGTCAGTGAATACTCCCTGGAACTTCTGCAGGTGTACAGTAGAGACCATATTGGCCGGTTGTATCACTGCCTGGTTCGGCAATTCGAACGCCCAGGAATGAAAAAGAGGGGTGAACACGGCCCAGTCCATCACGAGTACTGACCTCCTCACCATTGAAGGGATCTACAAGATTCACTGCCTCAAAAAGCCAGCCATCAGAGACACACACACACCACCCTGACCACGCTCACATTTCATGCCTGCCATCGGGAAAAAAGTACAGGAGCCTGAAAACTGTAACGTCCAAGTTAAAGAGCAGCTTCTTCCCCACAACGATCATGCTATTGAACACCACAACCTCAAATAGGCTTCAAACTATAAAGACTTGTGGGCATTATTTTTGACTTTGCATTATTATTTATTTATTAGTCTGTTTTTTTAGCATAGAAACATAGAAACATAGAAAATAGGTGCAGGAGTAGGCCATTCGGCTCTTCGAGCCTGCACCGCCATTCAATATGATCATGGCTGATCATCCAACTCAGTATCCTGTACCTGCCTTCTCTTCATACCCCCTTGTCCCTTTAGCCACAAGGGCCACGTCTATCTCCCTCTTAAATATAGCCAATGAACTGGCCTCAACTACACTCTGTGGCAGAGAATTCCAGAGATTCACCACTTTCTGTGTAAAAAATGTTTTTCTCATCTCAGTCCTAAAAGATTTCCCCTTTATCCTTAAACTGTGACCCCTAGTTCTGGACTTCCCCAACATCGGGAACAATCTTCCTGCATCTAGCCTGTCCAAACCCTTAAGAATTTTGTAAGTTTCTATAAGATCCCCCCTCAATCTTCTAAATTTTAGCGAGTACAAGCCAAGTCTATCCAGTCTTTCTTCATATGAAAGTCCTGACATCCCAGGAATCAGTCTGGTGAACCTTCTCTGTACTCCCTCTATGGCAAGCATATAATAGATTTAACATTTTTGTTGTTTTATTTTGTCTGAATATAGCTCTTCCTCCTGGAAGAGAGTGCTTGTGTGAAAACAGTGTTTATCAGCTTGAAAGGCTCACACCTAGAGACTTGTGAATCTGTGGAATTTTCTGCCACCGAAGGCAGTGGAGGCCAATTCACTGGATGTTTTCAAGAGAGAGTTAGATTTAGCTCTGGGGCTAAAAGAATCAAGGAATATGGGGAAAAAGCAGGAACGGGGGGAAGTGATTGGGGTAGATGATCAGCCATGATCATATTGAATGGCAGTGTTGGCTTATAGGGGCGAACGGCCTACTCCTGCACCTATTTTCCTATTTTTTCTATGTTTCTGTTTCTAACTGACCAGGAAGGCTGTACCTTGGATGTGATTGATAATGCAACAGAAAAGGAAACTACTCGCCATCCACAATTGTGCTGTGGGAAGGATCAAGGACATATTATTGTGTGCCATATTCCATGGGAGTGGAAGCCAGTCAGGAGGTGGAGTTTGTTTCTGGGGCGTTTGTGCCCGATAAACGTCAAGTTGCAGCTATGCGATCTGTTCTGCTTCTGATTCGTGCTACTAATTGGATCTCAACAAACAGCAGCGCTAAATACTGTTTAAGAAGGAACTGCAGATGCTGGAAAATCGAAGGTAGACAAAAATGCTGGAGAAACTCAGCAGGTTTGGCAGCATCTATTTCCTTCGCTCCATAGATGCTGCCTCACCCGCTGAGTTTCTCCAGCATTTTTGTCTTCCTGCGCTATATACTGTGTTGTATGCTTATTGCAATTGTCTGACAGGAAATTTCTATAATGCTGAAATGAGGCCCAAACCCACAATTTGTGATATTAAACCCAACATGGCCATTGGGTATTATAAATGGTCCTCGAGATTGAGTAACAGAAGAAATCCTCACAATATATCTAGAAATTTAATGTAGGATAAGTTAATAATATCCACGGAAGGATGAGGCAGTAAAACCAAATGACACTGTAATCTGTGTAGGAAGGAACCTCCGAAATGTGGTTGCAGCCCACACCAACACACAAACCAACCTCCCTTCCCTTGACTCAATTTATACCTCATGCTGTCTCGGAAAAGCCAACAGCTTAATCATGGAGGAGTTGCACCCTGGCCACTCCCTCTTCTCCTACCATCTACCATCGGGCAAAAGGTATGGAAGTGTGAAAACGCACATCCCCAGATTCAGGGACAGTTTCTTCCCAGCTGTTATCAAGCAACTGAACCATCCTACCCCAACTTGAGAGCAGTGTTGAACTACTATCTACCTCATTGGTGACCCTCAGACTCTCTTTGATTGGAATTTGATTTGGGGGGGGGGGGGGGGGGGGTTTAAAGGAGATGTGTGGGGCAACTTATTTACATAGAGGGTGGCAAGTGCCTGGAACATGCTGCTGTGCAGATACAGTAGTGGCATTTAAAATACTTTTGGAAAGGCATATGGATATGCAGGGAATGGTGTATTGTGTGCAAGTAGACAAGACATGGTCTTGGCATCATGTTTGGCACATATATTGTGGGCTGAAGGGCCTGTTATGTGCTATACTGTTCTATGCCCTCGAGTGTTTGATATTTCCATCCTGGGCACAAGGTTCTGACCACATACTCTATCTACACCACCACCCCCCTCACCCCCACCCCCAGCCCTCACCCCTCACCCCCACATCTTACCTGGCTTTGTGCCACTTCCACATCCCTTGTCCAGTTTTCTCCCCCTTATTTGAATCGATCTGAAAAAGGGTCCTGACCCAAAATGTCACCTGTCTATTTTTCCTGCCAGTCCCGCTGAATTCCTCCATAACTATTTTTCTGCTCAAGATTCCAGCGTTTGCAAATCCATGTGTCTCCAGTAAACTTACCTTGAAAACACTTGAGGATGAATCTCATCCAATAAAATCTAATCGGCGCAGAAGGACGGGGAACAAAATAAAGACAAAATCTACATGAATTACAGTAGCCTTTACAGCAGATATAAATCAGAAAATATAGCAGAAATACTCAGCAGGGCGGGCAGCGTTCATGTAGAGAACAACAGAGTTCATATTTCAAGTCAATGCCTTTTCACAGATGGGGGTGGGTGGGTTTTACTAGGTGCAGGAGGAGGTCATTCGGCCCTTCGAGCCAGCACCGCCATTCATTCATGGCTGATCGTCCCCTATCAATAACCCGTGCCTACCTTCTCCCCATATCCCTTGACTCCACTATCCCCTAGAGCTCTATCTAACTCGCTCTTAAATCCATCCAGTGACTTGGCCTCCACTGCCCTCTGTGGCAGGGAATTTCATAAATTCACAACTCTCTGGGTGAAAAGGTTTTTTCTCACCTCAGTCTTAAATGACCTTCCCTTTATTCTAAGACTTTGGCCCCTGGTTCTGGACTCGCCCAACATTGGAAACATTTTTCCTGCATCTAGCTTGTCCAGTCCTTTTATAATTTTATATGTTTCTATAAGATCCCCCTCATCCTTCTAAACTCCAGTGAACACAAGCCTAGTCTTTTCAATCTTTCCTCATATGACGGTCCCGCCATCCCAGGTATCAATCTTGTGAACCTTCTGCTTCAATCACAAGGATGTCCTTCATCAAATTAGGAGACCGAAACTGTACACAATACTCTAGATGTGGTCTCACCAGAGCCCTATACAACTGCAGAAGAACCTCTTTACTCCTATACTGAAATCCTCTTGTTATGAAGGCCAACATTCCATTAGCTTTCTTCACTGCCGGCTGTACCTGTAAGCCAACTTCCAGTGACTGGTGTACAAGGACGCCCAGGTCTCGCTGCACCTCCCCCTTACCTAACCTAACCCCACTGAGATAATAATCTGCCCCCTTGTTTTTGCCGCCAAAGTGGATAACCTCACATTTATCTATATTATACTGCATCTGTCACGCATTTGCCCACTCACTCAACCTGTCAAACGTCACCCTGCAACCTCCTAACATCCTCTTCACAGTTCACACTGCCACCCAGCTTTGTGTCATCCGCAAACCTGCTAGTGTTGCTCCTAATTCCCTCTTCCAAAGCATTAATATATGGTAAACAGTTGCGGCCCCAACACCGAGCCTTGCGGCACTCCACTCGCCACTGCCTGCCATTCTGAAAAGGACCCTCCCACAATCCAAGGACGTGCACGTTTACAGGTTAATTGGCTTGGTATCAATGTAGATTGTCTCTAGTGTGTGAAGGATAGCGTTAATGTGTGGGGATCGCTGTTGGGCGCGGACTCGGTGAGCCGAAGTGCCTGTTTCGGCGCTATTTCTCGAAACAATCTCTAAACTAGACCGCAAACTCATGAGAATAATGAAAATGCTTCGGGCACATAGTGTGGATCATTGAACATCTCACAGTTCATTTTTTTTAAACATTTGAACATGTGAAGGTAGAAGAAAGGAGGGGCAAATTATCCCACCACTAAAATACAGTCCAATTACTTTAAGGCTGAGTATTGGCTTTAACACAATAAAGGTGACAAGCGAAAAATAATCTTATCAAATTAAAACTCTGGGCATTTTTACAAAACTTACAAATTAATTTTGTTTTTAAATTGCATGGTGGCAAAAAAATTAATAAGGGCAAAATTCAATTACTCTGGAAATTGATTCTTCAAACCATAATAGATGTAATCATTTGTGGAAATTGAACATTGCCCCCATGTTTTGTGCAAGCCTAATTGTGCCTGAACTGAGGAAGCAGTTAATAGCTAACACTATTGATGGGTCTGGAGTCATATATTCAGTCAGACCAGGTAAGGAAGGCAAATTTCCTTCCCTGGAAAACAAGATGAGTTTGTCCAAATGTCATGGTTACCTTTACTGAGATTAACCATGGCAGGCAGCACACAGACATTATATTATCTGCCACATTGCACATGGCTCACAACTGTAGATGCAGCAAATATTCTCAGGCTTTCTCGGGCTCAGTCCGACATTGGAGCTATTGAAAAATTGTCCAATGTACGACATACAGTGGGTGGCAGGGATTTTAGGGCAGTACAGTGGGCACAGCTGCTGCTGACTCACAACACCAAGTCTAGGTTTCAGTTTTGTTCATCAGTTTAGCTTATTGTCACATGTACAAAGCTTTTGCTGCATGCGAACCAGTCAGTAGAAAGACAATACGCGATTACAATTGAGCTATTTACAGTGTATAGATACATGATAAGGAAATAACGTTTAGTGCAAGATAAAGCCAGCACAGTCCGATCAAGGATAGTCCGAGGGTCACCAAAGAGGCAGATAGTAGTTCAACACTGCTCTCTGGTTATGGTAGGATAGTAGACGTGGTAGGTTTGACAGTCTCCCTGTGACCTTGTTGGTTTTCCCCTGGAGCTCCTGTTTTCTCCTCCATTCTAAAGACTTACAGGTTTGTATGTTAATATTTGCTACTAGTGTATAGGATGCAAAATTGAGATGGAATAGAATTAGTATACCAGTGATGATGGTCGGCATGGACTTTACTGGGCTGAAGGGCCTGTTTCCATGATGTATCTCTAAACTGAACTAAACTAAGCACATGTACAAAGAGTTTGCTGTGAAAGTGAGACTAGTGTTCATTTTCAGAAAACATCAAGACAAATCTCTGAGGAGAATGGTCTGGATGTTGGGCTCATACCTCATATCAAAATTTACACTGCAAGGGGTGGCACAGCGGTAGAGTTGCTGCTTTACAGTGCCAGGGACCCGGGTTCGATCCTGACTACAGATGCTATCTGTATGGAATTTGTACAGCGTGGATTTTCTCTGGTGGAGCCGGTATCCTCCCACATTCCAAAGACGTAGGTTAGTTGGCTTCTGGAATTTGTAAATTGTCCCCAGTGTGTTGAGAAATGCTACTGTACAGGGCAATCATTGGTTGGCCCGGACTCGGTGGGCCGAGGGGCCAGTTTCCACGCTGTATCTCTAAATTCTAAACTAAAACCACAATTTACAGCTTGCGCACACTTTCAGTTATTCAACCAAGGCACCTCACCCCAACACATTACACAATACTGACAATGGTGCCTCCACCTCAGTTGCAGGAGTAAGTGAGCTCAACTAGAGGTAGCTAAATGGCAGGAGATGAGCACATCTGCATCATCCCGTTCCCTTATTAGAGTGGGCATTGCTGGGTCTGTGGTCAGCAGCAACAATGAACCTTATTTCACTATCTTTTCTGTCCTAGGCCTCCTCCATTGTCAGAGAGAGGCTAAATGTGAATTGGAGGAACACCATCTCATATTTCGTTAGGGCAGCTTACATTCCAGTGGTATGAATATTGATTTCTCACTCACCAGTACATCTGTAGATTGCAAATGTCACACTCCTGACAGCAGCAGACCAAAATATCTTTGTTACTGGATTAAAAAAACTGTTGTTTTTTTGCTTAGAATACAGGTGTCATAATTTTGAAATAAAACTTATATACTCCATTCCCAGAGAAGGTTTTTCCTAGCCAATGCATTTAACAACATTAATATCTCTGAACCAAAATTCATTGATAATCTGCTAATATGATTCTAGTCCACTAGATTTTAATTAGCTCACTGGATATCAGAACTTGGCCTGGATTTGAACTGACCTTTCTTTATGAATTATTATCTGCAATATACAGAGCAATGTATAATGAACATAGAATGCAAAATGCATAATGAATGTAGAATGCCTTCTCCGCTGCCTCTGTGTGTGTCAAGAACACCACAGAGACAGCGGAGACGGCCTTGAGATGGCTCTGGATCAGGAGAGCAGGTCCATGGGGAGGAACGAATGTCACCTGAACACAAGTCGTGGTCTGATCAACCACGGCTAGGTCGTCTGGGTGAGGGTGTCTGATATTGAAAGACCCGAAACACCCAATGACCCCAAGTTACATCGCTGATGATGTGTTCAGCAGCATCAATGGATGTATTTTTATCAATCAGAGCAATGTATAATGAACATGGAATGCAAATTGCATGGTAAGTCCATTGATGTAAACATTTTGATAATATATATTAAGTATGAACTTAATTCATAATGAAATAATGTTAATGAAGTTGTTTTGTTTGTTAACTCAGTGTTGTCTGTTTATGAGTAGGATCAACTGCAATAGTGAGTCACCGTGTCCAATTAGTTTGCTTACAGAAAGTGACATTGCAGAAATTTGTTTGGAAGTTCAGCTCAAATATTATAGTTTGATTTTTTTTTACATCAAGAATTTTGTTGTATTGAAAATGTACCCCGAGTGCATTGTCACCGTTAGGCTAAAATAAGATCTTGTGGAGAACATGAAGAAACAGTGTGATGGAAGCTATTCAGTTTTGATCTTGAGACAGGTGCCTATCACTCTCTGCCATTTTAATATGTTATGGCTGGGCAATTTTCCTCAATGCCCAAGACTCAACGGTATTCATGCCTACTATATTCTGCTGTGCTGAGGCAAAGCAAGAATTTCATTGTCCTATCTGGGACACATGACAATAAACTCTCGTGACTTGACTCGACTCAACAGTACTTAATTGTCGAATGCACCAGGATCAAAACAATGACTTTATTCGTTTTTGCAGCTTTATAGACTCTTTAACTCAATAACAGAAAAAATAAATATACAATAATAAACAATACAATAATTACTCAGTACTCAATTACTCAGTAACCAGAACACAATAGTGCAAAATTGAAACATGAAGTGTAACCTTAATTCCGACGGCATGGTGGCTTAATGGTAGAGCTGCTGCCTCACAGGGCCAGAGACCAGGGTTCGATCCTGACTTTGAGTGCTTGCCGGTACAGCGTTTGTACGTTCTTCCCGTGATCTGGGTGTTTTTTTTCCCAAGATCTTCCGTTTCATTCCACACTCCAAAGACATACAGGTTTGGAGGTTAATTGGCTTGGTATAAATTGTAAATTGTCCCTAGAATTAGTGTGCTGGGATCGCTGGTCGATGTGGACTCTGTGGGCGAAGGACCTGTTTTCACGCAGTTTCTCTAAAACTAAAACTAAAACAAAAAAATACGAAAACAAAGTCAATGGTGGATCATTGCTGACTGTTTTCATTAGTGTTGTGCAGTGTGGTTCAAGAACCTGATTGTTGCTGGGAAGAAACTGTTCTTCCACCTCAAAGTCATGGTTCTCATGGCTGGTTCTCACGGTGCGACCTGACGCAAGATGTCACCAGAGTGAAGTGGTCGTGGTCCAGCACGATATCACACGATATAACGGGGGGTAGATAAAGAGTTCCCACGGTACTCGGCAATTCTGTCATTTGTGCGAGTGACTTGTCCGTCTCCCGATCTTTCCCGTTAATCGTGAAAGAACATCGTGGACTGTAGTGTAGTTAATCACGTGGCACAAATGATGTCACTTTTTTTCACACACTATATAAATATCCTCCGGTCGTAGAATTGGCTCATTTGCAGACATGCCTATACTAAGTTGGTGGCTCTTAGAGACATGATTCCTACTTCAAACAAAGAGGATGTAAAAGCTGTCTGCCACTACTTTTACATTGCAGCTGCAGGGAACAGATAGACATAAGATAAATTAAAGGTAACTGCAAAAACAGCACTTTTACATCTGTAGCATTGTATGTTTTTAAATCATGGATAACATTAAATTGTTCTCCTGTACGTAAACTATATATTTTGTTATAGATACTCACATGAGCACCCGGGATACTCCGCAGCCTTCGTCTCCAGCAGGTTGCGCTTTCTCTCCCTATTTTTATAATCCTCTCTGGATTTGTCATAGAGAATCTCATTGCATTGGTACCACTCCACCAGTTCCCCCTCTTTTGTTCCCTGTTGAAGTTATATGGCTTTACATTCTGCCATCTTCCCTTTATATTATCGTCTGCTGAGGCTATTGGGGAGGCAACAGCTACTGGGGAGGCAATCTCAAATCCACCTTGATCACCCTCTCCCTGCTCCAAGGAGCTCACAGGCAGTGGTATCTCTGGCATCTCCTCTTGCCTCTCAACCTGTCTCTCTTGCTGAGTCTCCTCCTCATTTACCTGCATGGCTAAAAACGTTCTGACTTTCTTTGACCCCTTTCTTTGTGCTTTTCTGAGAGGCATCTCTGCAAGTCTTACTGTGAAAAAGATTGTCAAACAATGACTATTAGGTGGGACGTCCTCGATGGACACATGGTCCATTGGCGATATTGAGACCACCTTTTTTTACTCACCTTATGTCCCCACTGTCAAGCTTCCGGGTTTACCATTCGCAGGAGTTCCCACGGTACCCGCAAGAGTCATTACGGATATCACACGGATATCGCACTGGCATCTGTGTTCATACAATGTTGCAACGCTCACCAAAAAGTGCTCAAGTCAATCTTGGAGAAATTCAAAAATGTTTGAATTTTCTCCCGACCTTACAAAGTTACACGACTACCTGCCGTAAGCGCCACGGAAGTCCTCAGTGGTCCACAAATGCCGTACTGTTATCGCAGGAGGTTCCCACGATGTTAAACTCTTGTTAAGTCTTGCGTCAGGTCGCACCGTGAGAAAGCCCTTTCAGGCTCCAGTACATTCTTCCCAATGGTAATAATTAGATGAGAGAGTGGTCCGGGTGTTGTGAGTCTTTGATGCCTCAATGAGACAGCATTCCCTGTGGATACCTTCAATGGTGGGGAGGTCAGTACCCAATATAGGCTGAGCAATGCATACAACTTTCTGCAGCCTCCATCATTTATGAGTATTTGATTGACCAAAACAGACTATGCTGCAAATAGTCAGTATGCTCTCCATCGTACACTTGTCAAAGTTTGACAGAGTATTTAGCGATGTACAGAATCCCAGCAATCTTCTGAGGAAGCAGAGGCATTGATGAGATTTCTTTGTAATTGCATCAATGTGCTGGACCTAGACTGGACGGTACACAGTGCCAGAGACCCGGGTTCAATTCTGATTTCAGGCGCTCTCTGAGTGGAGTTTGCACGATCTTCCCGTGACTGCGTGGGATTCTCAGAGGTACTTCAATTTCCTCCCACGTACCAAAAGATGTGCAGGTTTGTAAGTTTGATTGGCCTCTGTAAATTACTTCTGATGCTCAAGGATGTGAAAGACAAATAACATAGAACTAGTGTGAATGGTTGATCGATGCACATGTGGATTCGGTGGGCCAAGGTCCTGTTTCCATGCTATACCTTTAAGGTAAAAATTAAGCTAAAACAGAACTTCACAAATATGCACATTGAGGAATATGAAGCTGTTGACTCTTGCCACTGTTGACTCATTGTTGCCCCTTATTTATCCAACCATGGGGATATGTGTCTTGGTTATAGAAAGACTAGAGCAAGGGAAATGTGCATGAAGGAACTGCAGATGCTGGTTTAAACTGAAGATAGACACAAAATGCTGGAGTAACTCAGTGGGACAGGCAGCATTTTGGAAAGAAGGGTGAGATCTCAGGTCTGGACCCAATACGTCTCCCATTCCTTCTCTCCAGAGATGCTGCCTGTCCCGCTGTGTCTATCTTTGAGTAGGTATGTTACGACACTTACCTTCAGCGGCGCTGCAGTTCTGCCACTGGCCGTATGCGCGATTTTGGCGCGTTTGAGGGGGGGGGGGGTTAAAAGGTGGTTTTCTCCTACCTTGTCCTATATTATATTTTGTTGGAGTGCAAGCTTTTGCTGAAGAATTGTTCCGATGGCCGTTCTGTGTCTTTTAAAAAAAAATTCTCACGACAAGTTCATCGCTGGAGTAATTTTAAAATCAGCTTCTGAAACTGTCAATGTCGACAACGGGGACGGATTTTACGTAGGGGACAGGTAAAAGAAAGTAATTTATTTTTATGTATAAAAGTGTTTCTTAAGATGCCTTTAATTCACATTTTAAGTTGCGAAACAGTGATTTTTTTCCACATACGAACCGGCAGTATTTTTGCTGCCGATATGGGTTTAAATCCACACCAACCGCAACATTCCAATTGATCGCGTTCCAGAAAAACCCACTCGCAAGTTGATTTAAATGGCCATTACTTTACAGTATTAAACATTAAATTCCTTCCATTTGGCCTATAAACCCATGACAATGAGATTTTAAAATTATGTTATACTGTGAATTCTTGTGTGAATGTTATTTGGACATTTAGGCTATTTAAAAATGTTAATTTATTCTTAAGAAATGGATAGATGTTTAGATCTAGTAATCAAATTTTGTAATTAGCTACAATTAGGTAACTAACTAATTATATGGTTTTAAGTCATCTAAGTAAGATTGTTTCATATTTGTTTCAGAATGCTTCAATCTATAATAACTGAAAATGTCTTTCAGTTCTCTTAATTTTTAGGAAAGTTATGGGCTTTTGACTGTCCTCGATCACAGCTTTTGTGTTAAGTCAATGGAAAAGCAATAGGGAACATGATGCTAATTTCCGAGTATGAAAATGGCCATAACTTTTTTAATACTGAAGATATGAAAGTGAATTAGGTGTCAAATTAAACTTCTTGTTGTGCTTTATCTGATGGGATAAATTACAGACTTGATTAATAAAATCTCAACATTTTGTAACATTGCTACTTTGAGTAGAGCAAGGGGACTGAGATGCAGCCATGAGGTGCTCCTATTCTGCTGGTCATCAGGGAGAAAGTGTTGTTACTAATATGTACTGATTGAGGTCTGCCGATGTGGAAGTTGAGGATCCAGTTGCAAAGGGACGAGTGAAGACCCAGTTCCACGAGTTCGATGGTAAGTTAAGAGGGGATGGTGATGTTAAATGCCGAGTCGATGAACAACAGCCAGACTGATGTATTGTCATTATCCAAGAGATCCAATGCAGGGTGAAGAACCAGTCATATTGCATCGGCCATTGATTTGGAGTGGAGGTAGGCAAACTGTAGTGAGTCCAGATCCTTACTTAGGCAGCAGTTTATATGCTTCATAACCAACTTTTCAAAGCATTTCATCACAGTGCCACCAGTTGTGAGTCATTGACGATGTCACCTTGCTCTTTTTGGGCAGTGATATTTTGGATGTCCCTTTAAAGCTGGTAGGGTTCTCTGACCTTAGTAGTGAGTGGTTGAAGATGCCCGCAAAAACTCCAACCCAGTTGATCCGCGAGAGTTTTAAGAATGCAGCCAGGTCCACCACCACGACCGGATGCTTTCTGAGGATTCACTTTCGTGAAGGATCTTCTAACATCATCCTCGGTGACGAAGACCATAGTGTCATCATGGGCTGTAAGGGCTTGAGAAGGTAAAAGGGGAGGAGCCTGAGGAAGGATCTCAACCCGAAACATCAATCATTCCTTCTATCCAAAGATGCTGCCTGTCCCGCTGAGTTACTCCAGCATTTTGTGTTTATCTTCGGTTTAAACCTGCATCTGCAGTTCCTTCCCACACAAAAAATGAGATGGTTGCAGTTTGCAATATTCTTCTAAGTTACAATAATGTGTATCAAACCTCACCCTAGATTTTAATGCACTAATAATTATCATCTTCTGTAAATTGGCTATTTCATACTAGCCAATTATGTTAGTAGTGACTCCGCCTATTATGTGCTTCATATTATCAAGACCCTGCTTACGCTAATTGGAATGAGCAGCAGCTCAGAGATGTGATGACTGCAGATCCTTGCTGTATGTAGATTTAATAAATATGTGTTGTACCTTGATGTGTGTTCGAGTTGATTCATTACATCTTCCTTCAATCTATTATTTAGAAATTGTTGCTTATTCTTTTATAAAATGAATATTTCACCTATCAAATATCTGTTTTAAAATATGACAGGAACAATATTCTGATTACTATGTTAGCTGACCACATGCTGACGTATATCCTATGATATCAAATGTATTTTTTTTCGCAATTATTTCCATTCTTTCAAGTTCTGTCATCATTATTAAGATAAAATAA
The DNA here is from genome assembly GCF_028641065.1 of Leucoraja erinaceus. Lineage (NCBI taxonomy): Eukaryota > Metazoa > Chordata > Chondrichthyes > Rajiformes > Rajidae > Leucoraja > Leucoraja erinaceus. The sequence continues at coordinate 7,417,447 of NC_073389.1, forward strand.
AGATTTGCTGAAAGATTCATACAAGGAAGACCAAGGTAACAGTGAATAGCCTTTCATGTCCCAAAAAGTAAATATTAGATCTCATTATTATCCTAAACTTCACACTCTATAGACAAACTTTTCACCAACACCCTCCACCTCGCATCAACCTATTTCGTCCCATCCCAGGCACCCATTAGGTTTAGTTTAGTTTGGTTTAGTTTCGATTAGTTTACCGGTAATTAGTATAGACAAACAATGTGGAAACGGGCCCTTCAGCCCACCGGCTCTGCACTGATTAGCAATCCCCGCACTAAACACTCCCCATACACACACACACAAGGGACAATTTTACATTTAAGCCAAGCCAATTAACCTACAAACCTCTACGTCTACGGAGTGTGGGAGTAAGCCGAAAATCTCAGAGAACACCCACGCAGCTCAATGGGAGATCGTACAAACTCTGTACCGAAAGCAGCCGTAGTCAGAATCGAACCCGGGTCTTGGGCACTGTAATGCCCCTGTCCCACTTAGGAAACCTGAACGGAAGTCTCTGGAGACTTTGCGCCCCACCCAAGGTTTCCGTGCGGTTCCCAGAGGTTGCAGATGGTTGCCGGAGATTGCAGGTAGTGGAAGTAGGTAGGGAGACTGATAAAAACCTCTGGGAACCGCACGAAAACCTTGGGTGGGGCACAAAGTCCCCAGAGGTTTCCGTTCAGGTTTCCTAAGTGGGGCAGGGGCATTACAAGGCAGTAGCTCTACTGCTACACCACAAGTCTAACTGAACCAGTATCTCTGAATACTGCATTTTTGACAATATTTGCAGGGTAATATTACCTTGGGGAATGTCTTTCATTATTCCCCCAAAATCATCTTTTACCATATGTTGTCGATAGCAATGCTGAGTGAACGTTCCATGCTGGTTAAATAATAGGATTGATTTCAGCAAATTCATACAAAAGAACATTGGTGAGACGTCCTTCATTGTTTTCATTCGATTTACTTTTAGTCCTGAGCCTCAGACACTTATTGCTAATGCGAAATACGTCATACAGCAATTAAATTAATCAATGTAATGAATGAAACTGCGTGAAGACACAATAACAGCAAAGCCTAATATAACAAAAATAATACAGGGATGGATATATTTAATATTGTGTGCAAAATCATTGGAAACTAAACATAACTGAGAGAGCAGATCTTCCAACCCTGTAAATAAAGGTTCCAAATCGCATACATAACCTTTAGCTGTTCGTTTAGCTTAGTTTAGTTTATGGTAAACTATCTGGGACAATAAAACTCTCTTGACTCTTGTATCCTACACACACTAGGGACAATGTACATTGATACCAAGCCAATTAACCTACAAACCTGGACATCTTTGGAGTGTGGGAGGAAACTGGAGATCCCGGAGAAAACCCACGCAGGTCACGGGGAGAATGTATAAACTCCGTACTGATGCACCCAGGTCTCTGGCGGAGCTGTAAGGCAGCAACTCTACCGCTTCCCCACTGTTATTTGTAGCACTGCAAGATTTGTGTGAGGGCCTCAGTTGGCAAAATTCCCATTTCTGTGCCAATGACCAAGATCTTGCTGACAATGTTTTTGCTTGCAACCTGAAACATGCTTTACCTGTTTAAATGCAAACAAATCCAAGGGCTCCAGGAAAGTGTCAGCAAAATAGGATTCCTGAACTTGTGGCATGGTGGCACAGCGGTGGAGTTGCTTCCTTATAACACCGGAGACCCAGATTTGATCCAGACTATGGGTGCTATCTGTAGGTGGTTTTTACATTCTCCCTGTGACTGCGTGGATTTTCTCCGGGTGTTCCAATTTCCTCACATATTCCAAAGATTTACAGGTTTGTCAGTTGGCTTTGGTAAAATTGTAAAATGTAAATTGTCCCTAGTGTGTGTAGGATAGTATTAGTGTACGGGTAAAAGCTGGTCGGCGTGGACTCAGTGGGCCGAAAGACCTGTATATGTGCTGTATCTCTAATGTCTAAAGTCTAAACATATCTTGTATAACTTTCATTTATGTTATGTCAGCATGACATCAATTTTCATTTACATATATTCCTTGAGCAACTGGGGAAACCAGTTTCACAGAGGTTCTGTCCCCTCAACACGCAGTGGCAGAAAGGCCTAATATTATATTCACTATTCACAGAATCAGCGGGGTAGCTGCACCATCACTTGATCCTACCTGATCTCCCGGTTGCTAAACACTTTAATCCCCCCTCCCATTCTCACACTGATCTTCCTGTACTGGACCACTGTCAGAGTGAGGCCCAATGCAAATTGGAGAAAGAGCACCTCATATTTCGCCTAGGCAGCTTTCAACCCAGCGGTATGAATCTTGACTTCTCTAACTTCATGTAATCCTTGCTTTCCCTCTCCATCGTTCCCCCACCCTAGTTCACTACCCAGTCTGACTGTCTGGGACTGCGTCTTTGGATTGCGGGAGGAAACCGAAGATCTCGGAGAAAACCCACGGGGTCACGGGAAGAAAGTACAAACTTCGTACAGACAGCACCCGTAGTCAGGAGCAAACCCGAGTCTCTGCCGCTGCAAGCGCTGTGAGGCAGCAACTCTACCGCTTCACCACCATGCACCGCCACAGGTATAGAAAACTAAAGATGGGCTTTCCCATCAAGAGATTAAAACTGCAGTGAGTCGGAGGCAAGGGAAGGATAACAGTAATTGATGAGGGTAGGACAGTGGTTGTTGCTCACATGGATTTTACCAAGGCATTCAGTAAAGATGGGTCACAAAATATCACTGGCAGACATGCCCTTTTTATTACTATGATAAGGGCAAAAAGCAATCAAGAAAATGATACTGGTCATTTGGGACTATTGTAGCAATCTGTGTGGAGCCAGAATGTATAGGTGACATCCTAAATAAATACTTTTCATTGGTTTTTAGATTTTGTTGGAGGATTCATCAAAGAGGAAGATGAAATTTTACTGCATCTTCATAAATAAAGAAGGGTGCTCAATGGTCCAGCTGGTTTAGGGGTAGATAACCTGCAGGACTGGATTAAATGTATCCAAGGTCACTCCGTGAGGCAAGGGGAGAGACTGGAGCTGGGACTTTGATGAAGATTTCTAAATCTTTTTTGGTCAAGAGCTACCAAGTGACTGGAGGATTGTAAATATCGTTCCCAGGACTTCAGGATGACATGCTCCAATCAGCATCAATGGGGCAAAAGTGGAAATGGTTGAGAGCTTCAGGTTCCTAGGAGTAAATATCACCACCAATTTGTGCTGAACTGACCACCTACAGATGCGCCGTAGAAAGCATTGTGTCAGGATGCATCACAGCTTCAGATTCAGATTCAGATTCAAATTCAATTTTAATTGTCATTGTCAGTGTACAGTACAGAGACAACGAAATGCATTTAGCATCTCCCTTGAAGAGCGACATAGCAAACGATTTGAATAAAAAATAATAAGTGCCCGGGGGGGGTGGTGATTGGCAGTCACCGAGGTACCGAGCTTGGTTTGGGAATAGCTCCATCCAGGACCATAAGAAATTGCAGCGAATTGTGGATGCAGCCCAGACCATCACACAAACCAAGCTCCCTTCTATAGATTCCATTTATACATCACGTTGCCTCGGCAAGGCCAGCAGTGTAATCAAGGACGTCACACCCTGGCCACTCCCTCTTCTCCCCTCTGCCATCAGGCAAAAGGTATAGAAGTGTGAAAACGCACACCTCCAGATTCAGGGACAGTGTCTTCACAGCTATTATCAGGCAAATTAGTCATCCTACCACAACAAGAGAGCAGTGCTGAACTACTATCTACCTCTGATGTCCCTCGGACTATCCTTGATCGGACTTTGCTGGCTTTACCTTGAACTAAAGGTTATTCCCATATCATGTATCTGTACACTGTAAATGGATTGACTGTATTCATGGTGTTTAAGAAGGAACTGCAGATGCTGGAGAATCGAAGGTACACAAAAAAGCTGGTGAAACTCAGCGGGTGCAGCAGCATCTATGGAGCGAAGGGAATAGGCAACGTTTCGGGCCGAAACCCTTCTTCAGACTGATCGGGGGCGGGGACAAGAAAGGAAAAAGGAGGAGGAGCCCGAAGGCTGGGGGATGGGAGGAGACAGCAGGGGGACTGAGGAAGGGGAGGAGACAGCAAGGACTAACAAAATTGGGAGAATTCGATGTTCATGCCCCCAGGATGCAGACTCCCCAAACGGAATATGAGGTGCTGTTCCTCCAATTTCCGGTGCTGCTCGTTGTGGCCATGGAGGAACATGACTGTATTCATGTATTGTCTTCCTGCCGACTGGTTAGCACGCAACACAGAGCTTTTCACTGTACCTCGGTACACGTGACAATAAACCAACTAAAACTGAAACCCTGAAGCAACGACCAAAAAAAAAAACTACACCAATGCCTCTATATTCTCAGGAGACACGTCTCCAAAACCTCTTACCAACTTCTACAGATGCCCCACAGAGAGCACACTGTCAAGTTGCAACTCAGCTTGGTTTGGGAATGACTCTGCCCAAGACCACAAGAAATAGCAGAGATTAACTCAGTCCATCAGACAGAACAATCTCCCCACCATTGACTCCATCTACACCTCACACTGCCTCAGGAAAGCAGCCAACATAATAAATTCATAGGTGATAGGAGCAGAATTAGGCCATTCAGCCCATCGAGTCGACTCCGCCATTCAATCACGGCTGATCTATCTCTCCCTCCTAACCTCTTTCTCCTGCCTTCTCCCCATAACCCCTGACACCCACATCAGTCAAGAACTATCCATCTCTGCCTTAAAAATATCCATCGACTTGGCTCCACAGCCTTCTGTGGCAATGAATTCCACAGATTCACCACCCTCTGATTAAATAAGTTCCACCCCATCTCCTTCCAAAACATCCTTTAATTCTGAGGCTATGATCTCTAGTCCAAGACTCTCCCACTCGTGGAAACATCCTCTCCACATTCACTCTATCCAAGCCTTTCACTATTCGGTAAGTTTCAATGAGGTAATACCGGGCACAATTCTTAGATGTTCATTAAAGAAAGCACCTGACCTAACGTGTATTTCATTTTATCATTTATTACATTTAATTTTATCGTTTATTATGTATGATATGTAATAAATACCGTTTGACTAAAGCCTGAAGTGGAGAATAACATATTGGAATGTACCTAGTGCCTCAGGTCTACCAAACCCTGCAAGAGCAGCAGAAGATGCTCATTATCTCACAAACTACACACCCAACTCACCTCTTCTCACCTCTTGCCCCATATTTAGTTTAGTTTAGTTTAGTTTAGTTTAGTTTAGTTTAGTTTAGTTTAGTTTAGAGGTACAGCACGGAAACAGGCTCTTCGGCCCACCGAGTCCGCATCGACCAGCGATCCCCGCACACTAGCACTATCCTACACACCTTAGGGACAATTACACTCATACCAAGCCTATCAACCTACAAACCTGTACGTCTTTGGAGTGGGGGGGAAACCAAAGGTCTCGGAGAAAACTCATGCAGGTCACGGAGAGAACGTACAAACTCCATACAGACAACACCCATAGTCAGGTCGAACCCAGGTCTCTGGTGCAGCAAGCACGGTAAGGCAGTAACTCTGCCGCTGTGCCACTGTACCATCCTATGTTAAAGAGTCTGTGATTCCCGTGTGAGAGCAAGTCACTTTTAATCCCAGGGGACTGCCTAACAATGGTGTCCCTTTAAGAACCAGTTGCCGAGGCTGAAGCTGAGGGGTCAATGCTGTAGGTAGTTGAACCGTGATCATGCAGCTGATCATAACAGATTAGGAAAAGTTGAGGTGCAATGAGACCTGGGTGCCCTTGTACATCAGTCACTGAAAGTAAGCTTGCAGGTACAGCAGGCAGTGAAGAAATCTAATTGCATTGTTGGCCTTCATGCGAGAGGATTTGAGTTTAGGAGCAAGGAGATCCTACTGCAGTTGTACAGGGCCCAGATGAGACCACACCTGGACTATTGTGTGCAGTTTTGGTTTCTTAGTTTGAGGAAGGAGATTCTATTGAGGTAGTGTAGTGTAGGTTTACCAGGTTAATTCCCGGGATGGCGGGACTGACACATGATGAAAGAATGGATCGACTGGGCTTATATTCACTGGAATTTAGAAGGATGAGAGGATATCTTATAGAAATATAAAATTCTTAGAGAATTGGACAGGGTAGATGCACGTAAAATGATCCTGATATTGGGGGAGTCCAAAATCAGGGATCAGTTTAAGAATAAGGGGTAGGCCATTTTGGACTAAGATGAGGAAAACCTTTTCACCCAGAAAGTTGTGAATCTGTGGAATTCTCTGCCAGTGGAGGCCAATTCACGGGATGTATTCAAGTAATAGTTCAATATAGCTCTCAGGGGAAATGGAATCAAGGGTTATGGGGAAAAAGCAGGAATGGTGTACTGATTCTGGATGATCAGCCATGATCATATTGAATGGTGGTGCTGGCTCAAAGGGCTGAATGGCCTACTCTTGCATCTATTTTCTATGTTTCTATGATCAATAGAGGGATGTGCACTGAAACTGGCACAGTTACTAACATAGTGATCCTGTATAACACTGCTCTGCAAACTTCACAATTAAAGAATGCAATATTCATGAGATGTTAAAAACAACGTTAGGTGCCTAACCACAGTTTTTATGCCACTAAATATGATAAAGTAGTTTTTGACAACTCCCCGGAATAACCCCAAAACTATTAGATATTTATAATGAAACAATGGCGTTTACAATTTCAAAAACCTTAATAGATTTGTAGGAGAAATTTGCAGTGTTTTACAAAATCGTAATAGAAATAATGTATACCTGCAGCCAGGTAATAAAATAAATACACAAAAGAAAAAAAAAACCTTGACAGACATACACATTTGTTTTTGTTTTGTTATGTATCATAGAAACATAGAAACATTGGAAAATAGGTGCAGGAGTAGACCATTCGGCCCTTCCATTCAATATGACCATGGCCGATCATCCACAATCAGTAACTCACCTGTTCCTGCTTTCTCCCCTCGATTCAGTTATATCTAACTCGCTCTTGAATACATCATATTAATATTTATCTTAGGCTCAGCTTGCAGTTATCTGGAATGCTTTGCAGTGAAGTTTGCACTTGGATTTACCGAAAATGCCAGTCTCGATGTTTACTAATAAATAACATACATACATTCACCCTGGGCGAATAAGAAATGTCTTAAGGGCCTGTCCCACTTGGGCCGTCACTTATGCGACAGGCCGGTAGTGACGTTTGCGCGACAGTCCCGCGAGCGTCGCGCGCGTCATCATGCGTCCGCACAGCCGTCTGGAGCGTGTGACGTCATTTGAAGATGGGCACAAAATGCAGGAGTAATTCAGCGGGACTGGCAGCATCTCTGCAGAGAAGGAATGGATGATTTTTTGGGTCAAGACTCTTCTTCACTCCATTCGTCTTGGCCCCGCTCTGGGTGTAGGAGTGGGGGAACATCTGGATCCGCAACGGCCGTGAGCCCCAGGCCGAGTTCGGCGATTGTTTGCCTGCTTCTGCTGCTGTTGGAGGTGAGACGTTGCGTCGCCCCAGGGTCTTGGGCCCGTCCCACTTTGGCCGTCAGTTACGCGACAGGCTGGTGCGAACATTTCGTGCATTATGAAGTCCACACTCCTCGACGCGACTCCATGCACCCGTCCCCGCGCAACCCACAGGCTACCCACATGCTACCCACACGCTAGCAGGTCACGTAAATGGTGCGCGAAGGACAGCCAAGTGGGACAGGCCCTTTATTTGGTGCAATTTGCCATAATAAGGTATTACTTGTCACTGCAGAAATCTGGACAAAATCTAGACCTCCGCCTCATTCAGCTTTGTTCAGCTTTGCTGACATACCATGGTTGGTGCCATAATTATGTAACCTTATCTATTTAAAATCTATCAATCGTACTTGCAAAAATTGTAGTTGATCTCCAGTTTCATCTCATTTATTTTCACCATTGACCATTACCCCAGTATATATCCGGGGGTGGGACGGAACAAGTTAATAATAACACATTCATTTTAAGTCTAGGTACCATCATTTTGGGCTCCCAACCTGAGAAATTAATTAATCTCATTCAATAAACTCCTCTAATATTCTAATACAATAGATCACAATAAACAAAAGAAGTAGAAGTCTTGATATGGAACCTGCCATCGTGCTTTACCAATTTAGCTCCCGGTATCATTCAGATCAATCTGTACTGCATCACTCTCGAACAAGTGTGTCTTTCCTGTGGCATAACGCCCAGAAATATAAACAATACTGCAGTAGAGCTTTGCACAGCTTTAATTTTCATCTCCCTTTGAGGTGAAGGAAAATTCTATTAACGTATTGCAGATTTGGGTTTTTTTTAACTTGTGATGTCCCAACAGATGCAATAAGTTGTGGTTGGACTTGCCTGCAAACTGTAGCCCCTTAAACCAAACACAAAGCAAGGCACTGGGAAAAGCTGCGTGACCTGCTTCAAACTGGGGATTCTCAAATCATCTTTCTGGTGATAGCACACTCAGCAGCTTGAGAAAAAGGTTTTATTTTTAGCTGCTTTCTGGAGTATGAGCTGTTTATCATGAGCCTCTACTGCTGAAGGTTCAAATAGGGATTGAGGAAGCATATTTTTAGCAATGGGGATTCCTGCAGTAGATTTGGATTCTTAGGCTACAAGAGATAGCAAAAGTTTAGAGGTTTATATTTCCTTTCCCTGTAGGTCAAATAACTGAATATTGAAAATAAAGATAATAATCTTACAATCAAACAAACAACACCCTTCAACCCCCCCCCCCCCCCCCCCCCCCCCCCCCCCCCCCCCCCCCCCCCCCCCCCCCCCCCCCCCCCCCCCCCCCCCCCCCCCCCCCCTTTGAGCATACCAAAACGTTTTACTGTCAATCAAATACACTTCAAGTGCAGAGGTGTTTTAGTATAGGAAAGATGGTATTTACCATTTTATGTAAAGTAAGCTCCCACAAGCAGGGCCTTTGGGGAATATAAAGCAAGAAGGGCAGATTGCAAGCCGGCAATTAGAAGGGCCAAAAGGGCCCATGAAATGACTTTGGTGAGTCGGATTAAAGAAAATCCCAAAGCATTTTATAGCTACAGGTACATTTAGAACAAAACAGCAGTTTGAAATCAAGAAGGAGATGGTGTTGGGGCTCTTGAAGAACATTGAGGCTAATTTGAAGAACATTAAGGTTTGTTGGCTAAGTGGCTTGGTGTAATTGTAAATTGTCCCGAGTGTATGTAGGATGGCATTAGTGTGTGGGGATCGCTGGTCAGGGTGCACCCTGTGGGCTGGAGGGGGCCTGTTTCTGCACTGTATCTCTAAACTAAACTAAGGCATTGCCGAAGAAGCTAAAGGTCTAAAATAAATTTCTAACTACATGCTTGTTACTAGGAGCTGCCTTTTAGGTAAACCACAGCTCCATTTGAAAAACACCTTAATTATAGGGTATGGCCAACTTGTTTCCTAATCAGATCGGTATATTCTTTCAAGCCTCGTAACACATTTCTCTCTCTGAGATAGACACAAAATGCTGGAGTAAACTAGCAGGACAGACAGCATCTCTGGGGAAAAGGAATGGGGAAAGTTTCTGGTCGAGACCCTTCTTCAGACATTTCTCTGCCTTGAATTAAAGAGAATATAGGGTTGCATGCAGCGATATGCAAGGATAGGATATGGTAATAGCATAAGCTAATTGCTGTCTGTAATTTGGCTTCCTGCATTAAGCTCTCACTAATGCAGACAGCCTGTGTTTAGCATTTGAAGAATTGTAGATAATTTATTTAACAGGATTTGCTTCACAAAATTAGCTTAAGGTCATTCTTGAAGATCATAATGAAAAGCCCTTAAGTCAATTACCAAGGATAAATCTGAAACTTAAAAACATGCTGGGAATGTTCACCAGGCTCAGCAGCATCCGTGGAACAAGAAAAAGAGTTAACGTTTCAAGTCAAAGGTCCTTGTTCAGAACTGGGAAAGCGATCTTTAATTAAAGCAATAACTCCTTGCACAGATGTTGCCCGACTTAAAAGATTGAAAAACTGAAAGATTGATTGAAATATACAGCATGGAAATAAGCCCTTCGGCCCATTGGGTCCATGCCGACCATCGATCACCCGTTCACACTAGTTACTCACCCCTCCCAATGCACTCAGACAAATTTACAAAGGGCCAATTAACCTGCATGTCTCTGGAATGTGGGAGGAAACCGGAGCACCAGGAGGAAACCCACGCGACCGCAGGGAGAACATGCAAACTCCACATTACCAGCACTCGAGGTCAGGATGGAACCCAGGTGTCTGGCATTGTGAGGCCCCAGCTCTGTGTGTTTACAACATTTCCTGCTTGTATTTCAGATTTATAGCATCTACTGATATGTTTGGACTTTTGTGATTTTTAATCTAATACTAGACTAAGTGGGACCCGTTGGGTCCCAGCATCACACAGGAGGGCTGGTCATCCAACGCAATATACCACCTCTCCACCAATTCTAATATCGGTGGCCAGTTGGGGGGTGGGGAGGGGCTTTCTGGAGTGCTAGTATGGGTGTTGTGGGCTAAAGGGACTGGTTTACAGAGGGCTAGTATGCAAATTGTGCGCCCAATGGATTCTTGGGCTGGCGTCTCAGTCAATCAAGCCTGTTGTGCTGGCAACTCACTCACTCGCGGCTGGTGGGCTGGTAGTTGACTCACGGCTAATCCTTGAAATTCTATTTCAAGCAGGGTATAAGGCCACCAAATTCAAGTGCAGTTTCTTACCACTTCTAGCAGGGTGCAAGGCCACCAAATTCAAGTGCAGTTTCATACCATTTGAAGTAGGTTGCAAAGCCACTAAAGACAGCGAGTCGTGACCTCTCCCTCCCAAGTCACCATTTGCAGTAAGTAGTGCCTTTCAACTTCATGCCACCATTTGCAGTAAGTGGTGTCTTTCAACTTCAAGCCACACCCAAGCCACCATTTGCAGTAAGTAGTGCCTTTGAACTTCAAGCCAAAGCAACCAAGCCACCATTTGCAGTAATAGTGCCTTTCAACTTCAAGCCAAAGCTCCCAAGCCACCATTTGCAGTAAGTAGCGCCTTTCAACATCATGCCACCATTTGCAGCAAGTAGTGCCTTTCAAATTCAAAACAAACCCAAGCCAAGCCAACTAGGAGCGCCAGTTTGAACCATTTTAGAATCAATAGACTTTTTTTTGGCAAGCTTTAGAACCAAAAGACATTTTTTTGCAAGCTTTAGAACCAAAATACATTTTTTGCAAGCTTTAGAACCAATAGACATTTTTTTTGCAAGCTTTAGCACCAATAGACATTTTTTTGCAAGCTTTAGAACCAATAGACATTTTTTGCAAGCTTTAGAACCAATAGACATTTTTTGCAAGCTTTAGAACCAAGCTTTAGAACCAATAGACATTTTTTTTGCAAGCTTTAGAACCAATAGACATTTGTTTGCAAGCTTTAGAACCAATAGAATTTTTTTTGCAAGCTTTAGAACCAATAGACATTTTTGCAAGCTTTAGAACCGATAGACACTTTTTTTGCAAGCTTTAGAACCAATAGACACATTCTGCAAGCATTTTAGAACCACTAAGGGCACTTACATTTGAGTTTACATGTGTTCAGTGTTATTCACAGCTCAGAGAAACGTGACCCTCTGCCTTCCTCCATCTTGAAGAGACTGTGTGGCACACCACTTCCTGGTTTTATAGTCCCTCCCCCCTGCTGCCAGCGGGGGCAGCAGAGAGAATGGGGAATTTTGTAAACAGATTAATATGTCTGTCATTTTTAATCGATGGGAAAAATCCTCGGCACACATGCGGCGGAGGGGGGCTCTGAGCAAGGTGGCCAAAAATGACGGCCGTAGGTGGCGGCGTTCTCTCGGAAATCGCAGCACAGATGGCCAAAACCGGTCAAGAACAGACTTTTAGTAATATAGATAGATTAATAAACCTTTTGTTAACTAGGGGTGCGTTATTACTCATTCACAAGACGCTTGGTGTCTTTGCTGCACTTTGTAGAATTGTCCCCCAAGAAATATTTCTGTCCATCACTAAATGCTTAACCTGTTCATTGCCAAGATTTTTTTTACTTGTATACTCTGGCCTGAGTATACTCAGGGGTGGCACTGAACAGGTTAAAAGTTAACGGCAGGGAGGTAGCAATGTAGAAAAGCAAGGCCAATGTCAATAAGCTATGGACTAGAGGCTGCGTTGATTCAGCCATTAAGGACTCAGATGGAAAAGTGTACTTCCATTACTGCAGAGTCTATTAATCTAGCTTCATCAATCCAAACCCATGGGGAGACACAATGGTGAAATGAATGAGTGGTAGTGCATACCAGCCAGCACCCAGGACTTAACTGAGGCCTTGGGTCCATTGGCAGGAGGACTGACATGACTGACTCAGCTGCAGAGACTTAGCACACTATATACAGTCATAGAGTCAACAGCATGGAGGCCTATCTGTGCCAGGACCAAGGAACAGCAACAGTTCAACAGCATAACACTGCACATTGTGCGAAGCTGATATTAAAACACAATTGTAAATTCTCAGCATTGCAGACAGCCTCTGAGGGGGCAGAAAGAGGACCAGCATTGCAGATTGATGACTTTTCCTCTGACCCTTTACACTGTGGGACAATCGACGTGAAACTTCCTGTCTGTTCCTCTCTCCATAGCTGCTGCACGATTCATTGAACATTTCCAGCAGAGCCATAGAGACATATAGTGTGGAAACAGGCCCTTTGGCCCAACTTGCCCATGCCGACCAACATGTCCCATCTACACTAGTCACATCTGCCTGCGTTTGGCCCATATCCTTTAAACCAATCCTATCCATGTACCTGTCCAAATGTATTTTAAGTGTTGTGATAGTACCTACCTTACCTACCTCCGTTGGCAGCTCATTCAATGTATTCATCACCTTTTGTGTAGAGAAGTTGCACCTCCGGTTCCTATTAAATCTTTCCTCACTCACCTTAAACCTGTGTACTCTGGTTCTTGATTCCCCTACTCTGGGTAAAAGACCGTGCATTTCCTCTTATGATCATATACACTTCTATAAGATCATCCCTCATCCTCATGTGCTTCAAGGAATAAACTCCTAGCTTGTTCTCCCTATTGCTCAGGCCCTCGAGTCCTGGCAACATCCTCGTAAATCTTCTCTGCACCCTTTCCAATGTATGCATACACAATCTGTGTATCTGTGGAATTCATTGCCGCAGAAGGCTGTGGAGACGGTCAATGCATAATTGCAAGGCAGGAATAGATAGATTCTTGATTGGTATGGGTGTCATGGGTTTTGGGGAGAAGGCAGGAGAATGGGGTTGAGAGGGAAAGATAGATCAGCCACGGAGTAGACTTGATGGGCCGATTGGCCTAATTCTGTTCCTATCACTTATGGACATATGAACAATCTAAGCACACAGAAGCATGCCTACCACACAGACATATTAGTCCCTTCTCCCTCCCCATCCTTATCCCTTTCACAGAAACATAGAAACATAGAAAATAGGTGCAGGAGTAGGCCATTCGGCCCTTCAAGCCTGCACCGCCATTCAATATGATCATGGCTGATCATCCAACTCAGTATCCTGTTCCTGCCTTCTCTCCATATCCCCTGATCCCTTTAGCCACAAGGGGCACATCTAACTCCCTCTTAAATATAGCCAATGAACTGGCCTCAACTACCTTCTGCGGCAGAGAGTTCCAGAGATTCACCACTCTCTGTGTGAAAAAAGTTTTCCTCATCTCGGTCCTAAACGATTTCCCCCTTATCCTTAAACTATGACCCCTTGTTCTGGACTTCCCCAACATCGGGAATAATCTTCCTGCATCTAGCCTGTCCAACCCCTTAAGAATTTTGTAAGTTTCTATAAGATCCCCCCTCAATCTTCTAAATTCTAGCGAGTATAAACCGAGTCTATCCAGTCTTTCTTCATATGAAAGTCCTGACATCCCAGGAATAAGTCTGGTGAACCTTCTCTGTACTCCCTCTATGGCATTTCCTCCTACAATATTCCCTTCCTCACAGTTATAACCATATAACCATATAACAATTACAGCACGGAAACAGGCCATCTCAGCCCTTCTAGTCCGTGTCGAACACTTACTCTCACCTAGTCCCATCTATCGGCACTCAGACCATAACGCTCCATTCCTTTCCCGTCCATATACCTATCCAATTTATTTTTAAATGATAACATCGAACCTGCCTCCACCACTTGCACTGGAAGCTCATTCCACACCACTACCACTCTCTGAGTAAAGAAGTTCCCCCTCATGTTACCCCTAAACTTTTGGCCCTTAATTCTCAAATCTTGTTTGAATCTTCCCTACTCTCAATGGATAAAGCTTATCCATGTCTATCCCTCTCATCATTTTAAAGACCTCTATCAAGTCCTTCTGTGCTCCAAAGAATAAAGACCTAACTTGTTCAACCTTTCTATGTAACTTAAGTGCTGAAACCCAGGCAACATTCTAGTAAATCTCCTCCGTACTCTCTCTATTTTGTTGACATCTTTCCTATAAATTGGCGACCAAAATTGTACACCATAATCCAGAACTGGACTCACCGATGCCTTGTACAATTTTAACATTACATCCCAAAGTTGCATTCCCCTTCACTCACTTCCACTGATCCCTCTATTCTCCTCCTCCAACTGAGATTTCACCACTGTCAAATTTTATGTTCATTTACGTTTTTATCAGAAAATAAATTCTAGCACTTAAAAAAATTCTCATCTGCACCCTTATTCATGTAGAACTTGTGACTTTTAAGCTCTGATATCAGTGGGCTGCAGGCCTACTAACAGCTTATTCCGGGTTAGACAGCTAACGATGGATATCCATTCATAACTTTACTGTGGTATTCTTCATTCCCGTGGCAACAAAGAAACATCTGTATTCAAATCCATATCAAAGGTATAGCTAGCAAGCATTACATTAGCATGATTAAAATAAGGGATTACAATTATCTCACCATGGTTCCTGCACCAGTGTTTTCTGCAACTTCAGTTGAGATTCAGTTAAATTAATCAGCTCTGCCATTCAGCACATCAAAGTTAGTAATGATGAGTTGGAAGTAACCTGCAGATGCTGGTTTAAACCAAAAACAGACACAAAAAGCTGGAGTAACACAGCGGGTCAGGCAGCATCTCTGGAGAAAAGGAAGATGTGACATTTCAGGACGAGGCCGTTCTGGACATCTCGGCCCAAAATGTAACCTATTCCTTTTCTCCAAAGTAAAATGAATTTTGCTAAATAAAAAAAAAACACATTTGTGCAAAAGTTGTATTGCAGCGGGTGATTTCAGTTTAGTTAAACTTAAAAGGCTTTCTCACGGTGCGACCTGAAGCAAGACTTAACAAGACTTAACATCGTGGGAACCTCCTGCGATAACAGTACGGCATTCGTGGACCACCGAGGACCTCTGTGGCGCTAACGGCAGGTAGTCGTGTAACTTGTTAAGGTCGGGAGAAAATTCAAACATTTTTGAATTTCTCCAAGAGTGACTTGAGCAGCGTTGCAACATTGTATGAACGCAGATGCCAGTGCGATATCCGTGCGATATCCGTAATGACTCTTGCGGGTACCGTGGGAACTCCTGCGAACGGTAATATGGGTTGAGCACAACACCGGCTGAAAGGAGGCCATCGAGAAGCAGATGTACGCCTTTGAAATTTTTTTGGCATTGGCTTTTTAAAATGTTTTATGTAATTTATGTTTTTATGTGTCTTGAGTTCTATGTGCAAATCCTTTTCAGTTCCAGGTATCAGAGCGTTGGTAAGCAGGATGCCAGAGGCCACTCAGCCACTCTAGCCTGCCCCCCCCCCCACACACACACACACACACTTACCGGGCGCAGGTGGGCATTGGGGAGTCTGAAGACGTCTGCCATGGTGCAAGCCATCTGGAACTTGGTCACCTGCTCAATGGCAGACCAGTGGAAAACCCCACTGACCGAGGAGTCCAGTAGGGAGGTATTCCGCATCAGCAGAGGGAGCGCACAGTAAAGCAAAGCAAGATTCCAGCTGTGATAGTTTACAGTCAACTGTTCTCTCTCTACCCCCCATCTTTCCCCCTCGCTCACTTCCCCACTCCCACCCACCTCCCCTCCCTCTCTCCCGGGTGGGGGAGAGGGAGGGGATCGGGGGTTGGGGCTCTACACCCACAGTGGTCTTTTCATCTTATACAGCCCTCATCTTAACTTCACTGCTCTATTCATTATTTTATTTGCCATCAGTTTACCACCTGAATCAATACAAATCATTGAAAAAATAAGCAGCTAAGATGTTATTTTTTGCAATGGAATGATAGGATCAAGGATGCACTGCTGAAACGATGTGGTGTCTCTCAAAATGGCCACAAAGTGCTGGAGTAACTCAGCAGGTCAAGTCTAGAGAGTCAAGAGTGTTTTGTTGTCATATCTCGCAGAAAGAACAATTACATTCTTACTTTCAAGCAGCAAGCAGCATTGGGTCAAGCAGCATCTCATGGATGGGTGACAATTTGGATCGAGACCCTTCTTCAGACTGATTCCCTATCCATGTTTTCCAGAGATGCTGCTTGACCCGATGAGTTACTCCAGCACTTTGTGTCCATTTGTGTAAACCAGCATCTGCCATTCTTTTTTTCTGTACTTTCAAAATGGAAGTAGCTCGCTCTGAGTGTGGTGGTCACATAACTCCAGACTACCAGTGTGAAGAAGGGTCTCGGCCCGAAACGTCACCCATTCCTTCTCTCCAGAGATGATTCCCGTCCCGCTGAGTTACTCCAGCATTTTGTGTCTATCTTCGGCATCTGCAGTTCCCTCCTACACATCCAGACTACCAGTCATCAATGCAAATACTATGTGAAGTTTCCCTATTCACCCTGTACCCACATGAATGTTTCCGATGCCACCACCCCACACACTACACTGGCTACAGATTTCTCCTGTACAGCATTCCCAAACAGTGGACTATTGTTTGTGGAAAGATCTATTAATTGTCCATGAGCAACAAAGAAAAACATCTTCTGATTTTGGAGGATGGTTTCAGCAGATTATATAAACACAATGTCATGCTGAAGTAAAGCAAATATGTGTATCAACAATGTCATGTGTCCTGGCTTGATGGCCAAGCTGTGCTTAGGTCAGACAGCATCTCTGGAGAACATAGCTAATGGTTGAATGGCTCTTTATCAATGGTTTACAGAGGAACAGTGATTTTTTTATTGTACATAGTTCAGTACCCTACCTAAGCACAATTCCCAATTAGTACAAAGTGTATGGCGATAGTCCACTGAGATGTCCACTGAGATGTATATAATGTAATTAGCATATGTTATGTCTGGTGCAAGGGGACGCATGCGCTGGATGGCGTCCTGCAATAAAGAAACTTGCTAGTTTACTCCTGTATCTGAGAGTTCTTTCGAGTCAGTTCCAAGTACCCAAAATACACTACAATTGGCGACGAGGATGGGATAGAGTGTGTGAGCTCACCCACAGGACTGTTTTGCAACACACAGGATTGTTTAACAGTTTAAACTGTAGATACGGAGTTGTGTCGCAGTTGTTTGCGAGCTGGACAAGAGAGGCCTGCAGATCCCTCTATGCCGGGGACTGCATTTAAAACATCAGCTGTACAAGTCGGCGAGTTTTGTCAGGCTATCTCTATGTTGTGTCTACGTGGCAAGATGTCGTCCTTCGCATTGTTACTCATTTTAGACTGAGTTTTCCTTTTGTCAAATTCCTCAAGCTGAATAGTCTTTGTATAAGTTTTAGGTGAATTGTTACACCAAAATACACAACAACAGCACGAAGAGGATAAAAGAACAGAAAAGGAAAGAAGAAGGACTGTCAGAAAAAAATAAGGTTGTGTTTGGCGCCAAACGGTTTTGGATTGGCGCCAAAGAAAAGCAAGGTCGGAACAGGAAGCAAGGAAAACAAGTGGGGCCGTAAGTAAGTGTCACCGAAGAAAGCAGCCGAAAGCTGGAAGCCTAACCAGCAGGACAGCGATGGTGTCAACTTACCTGGAACAATTTCCAGGGCTGTGCAGCCAAGGCAAAAGGGGCAGAAGAGGCCCAGTAGCCGCCACCGACTTCAGACGTTTTCCAGGGCTGTGTAGCCCACAGCCAGGCCCAGGAGCCACCAACGACGTCGAGTGAGGGCCTAGTACCGGGTACGTCACGGACAGGTCCAGTGAAGCCACCGACGAAACGGAGTCAGCCCGGCTGGGAGAAGAGTCAACCCGGTCGAGGGAGAAAGCCGGCCACGCGTGAGAAGCGGACCGGCAGAGTAAAAGAAAACTGGCCGCGAGAGAAGCGGACCGGTCGTGAAAGAAAGCCTGGTCGGGAGTAGAGTCAGCCCGACCGCGAGCAGAAAAGAGGGTCCAGCCGTGCAAGAAAAGTGGACTGGCCGAGGGGAAAAGCCCAGACGTGAGAGGAAGTCCAGCCCCAAGTAAAGAGTGGGATCCGCACGAGAGAAGCAGGACAGCACTCAAGCACTTCGGCCCGGTCGGGAGTAGAGTCAGCCCGGTCGTGAGGGCTGTGGAGCCAGCGGGCAGGCAAGTCAGCAGAGCAACAGTAGTCGAATTGGCAGCGAGCCAGCAGCAGCAAAAGTAACGGTGAAGCCCAGAGGAGCCAGCAAAAGCAGCAAAAGTGGAGGTCTGGCGAGGCCAGCAGCAAATGTACCGGTGGGGACAGCTCGAGACGTCGAGAAGGCACCGGTGTCCATAGGCCGACAAGCTGGACAAGTGAAATCCATCAAAGTAAAAGCAGGACTGTAGAATGTAATGCGTTGTTCACTATTCCTTCACAGTAAAAGCGGGACTGTTTGGATGTAATGTATTGGTCACTGTTATTAATAGTAAATCTGTGTGCATAGCAGGAATATGGTTAAAATGTTCTAAATGTCTATTAACATGAAATGTTGGTTAATAGTATAAATCTATTATTATAAGAATTAGTAATTGTCAATGGGCTGGATCACTTCTTAGTGTGTAGAAGGATTAAGTCTAGTGCAGAATACACAGTGAGAGAAAAGAAGATAGTGCACCTGAATAGCAACAGGTAGCATGGCTTTTCAAATTGTAGGAAACGTGCCCCATTTAGATTCTGGGTGTAACTACCGTGCAAAAGGACAAAGGTCAAGTGCAAAAGGACAAAGGTCAAGTGTAAAAGGACAACGGTCAAGTGCAAAAGGACAAAGGTCAAGTGCAAAAGGACAAAGATCATGTGCAGAACGACAAAGGTTAAGTGCAAAAGGACAAAGGTCAAGTGCAAAGGGACTCAAGTCAAGTGCAAAGGGACACAAGTCAAGTGCAAAATGACACAGGTCAAGTGCTAAGGGACAAAGGGCAAATGCAAAGTGGCAGAAGTCAAAGGCAAAGAGAAATTGCCATCCAAAGGGCAACCCTAGCTATTCAAGCTGCATTCATGGGTATGAATGTATGGAGAGAGATCTGGAACAAACAGAAGGCAGCAACGGTAATACAAGCAGCATTTAGAAGGCACAGAGTATACCGTCAACACAAGGCAATGAGATTGGCAGCTATAATAGTACAAACCATTATAGGGCACACCTTCAAATGGAAAGTGATCGTAAAACTTACATGAAGGTACGCAGAAGCATTGTACTGCTTCAGGCAACCTACCGTGGAATGCTTGTTCGAAGGCAACTGCGGGGCATGCATAAATCTGTCAAGGTCATACAGACTTATTATAAGATGTACAAACAGCGTCAGTATTTTAAGAAACTACGCTGGTCTGCCATTGCGGCACAGCAACGATACAGAGCATGCCAGATAAGAGATGTCCAAGTGAGACAGTATAAGAGTTTGAGAGAAGCAGTGGTGTGTATTCAGGCCTTATGCCGCGGGATCAAAGCCAGAGTATTGATAGAGAAAACCAAGGCAGCACGCTGTATTAAGTCATTCATAAGAATGTGCATTACAAGAAAGCATTTCTTGATGCAAAAGGTGGCTATGGTCACTCTGCAAGCTACATACCGCGGTTACTGATTAAGGGTATGGTACAGAGCTATTCGACAAGCAGTCATTTCAATCCAGAGATAGTACAAAGCATGTAAAATAGGGCATTCCCAGTTTGTGCATTATCAGTCAATGAGGGATGCAACTATTACCATTCAAACTGCCTACAAGAGTATGGCGGTTAAGCAAAAGAGAGCTACTGTAAAAGTGCAGTCAGTACTCCGTATGAGTTGGTATATGAAAGACCTAAGGAGCCAAATAGACGCACAACAGAAAAGGCTGAAACAATACAAAAGACTTAAACGATATAGGAAAGACTTCCTCAAACCAATTTATACAGCAGTTGTAGTGCAGTATCACTACCGTGCTTATGTAGTAAGAGAAATATACAGAGCGCAAATTAAAGCCACTGCTGTATTGCAAGGACAGTATAGATCCTACTTCTTGATGAATAACCAGAAAGGTGATTTAAGAAGACAAATAGACGAAGAGCAGAAAAGGCTTAAACGTTGCAAAGAACGGTTAAATAAATATGTGACGATGATATATTTTATATATTCTTTTTCCTTAATAGCATTCAATTTTCCCAGAGTGCCAAAAGGCCAGCCAGAATAATTAAGGAAGGTACACAAAAATGCTGGAGAAACTCAGCGGTTGCAGTAGCATCTATGGAGCGAAGGAAATAGGTAACGTTTCGGGCCGAAACCCTTCTTCAGACCTGAAGGAATCTGCAGTTCCTTCTTGAACAGAATAATTAAGGAGTTGTCAAGAAGAAAGTGTTGCGGTGAAATTAAAAACCCAGCATGAAGCATCACTCAATCTAGTTCTGCCGGCGTATCATACAATTCACATACACAAGCAGACGATAAAATTCTGCACAACTCTTGATGGAAAAATACTGAGTCTTGTTCTACCAGATTTGCTTCCAGAACTAAACAGATGCGTCGTCAACATAACAATGCTAATTAGAAAGAACACTATTGCAAGCAAAACAAGTGTGTAGGAAGGAAGCGCGGATGCTGATTTTAAACCGAAGGTTGGCACAAGAAGCTGGGTCAGACAGCATCTCTGGGGAAAAGGAATGGATGACGTTTTGGGTTGAGGCCCTTCTTCAGACTGAGAGTCAGGGGAAAGGGAAACGAGTGATATAGATGATGATGTTAGAGAGATCTAGAACAAATGAATGAGATATGCAAAAAAAGTAACAATGATAAGGGATCACATGTTCTCAGCTCCACCAGAAAGTACACAACTGGGAAGTTGGGACTAAAGTGGAGTTTGCAGGAACGAGAGATATTTACCGGCACATCTCCGCAATCTTTTATATTCATGTAGATCAAATGAACTGAACTAGATGCGAACCAAACCTGGATGGAGAAACATTCTGAATGATAATTCTCAACATCAGTGCCCTTCAAGTCTGCTTTCTCAGTCCCTGATGATTCAGCCATGGCTCTGCTCTAACTCAATTTGAAAATTTGCAGATGACAACAATGTAATGAGCAGGATCTCAAACTCTGAAGAGACAGAGTACCGGAAGGAGATAGAGAGCTGAGTGGCATGGTGACAAAAGGGCCACACTCCATCAGTGTCTGCAAGATGAATGAGCTAGTCATCGACTTCAGGAAACAGAGTGGAGTCACGTCCCCGTCTATGTCAATGGGGCTGATGTGGAGATGGTTCAGAGCTTCAACCTTCTCAGTGTAAATATCACCAACAATTTGTCCTGGCCCAACAGCCCAGAAATCCCACACCAATCCCACTTTGGGTGGCACGGTGGCGCAGCAGTAGAGTTGCTGCCTAACAGCGCCAGAGACCCGGGTTCAATCCTGACTACGGGTGCTGTCTGTACGGTGTTAGTACATTCTCCCCGGGACCTGCGTGGGTTTTCTCCAAGATCTTTGGTTTCCTACCACACTCCAAAGGCGTGCAGTTTTGTAGGCTAATTGGCTTGGTATAAGTGTAAAATTGTCCCTAGTGTGTGTAGGATAGTGTTAATGAGCGGGGATCGCTGGTTGGAGCGGTCTCGGTGGGCCGAATGGCCTGTTTCTATGCTGTATCTCTAAAAACTAAAAGAAAACAACGTCTCTAATTCCTCAGAAGGTGAAGGAAATTAGCATGTCTCCAATGATGCTTCCCAGTTTCTACAGATTCACCACAGAAAGCATCCTATCCAGATAACTCACAGCTTGCATCCAGATACAGAAATTGCAGAGTTGTGACCGCCCCTCAGTTCATTGCACAAACTAGCCCCCCCCCCCCCCCCCCCCCCCCCCCCCCAACGTCTCCCTCAGAAGGTGAAGGAAATTAGCCCCCCAACATAACAGATCACCATCCTTAGATAACTCCACTGTCTCAGAAAGCAGTCAAAACATAATCAGCTCTCACACACATCGCGGTCATTCATTCCTATCCCCTCACCCTCTGGGTGACACGGTGGCGCAGCAGCAGCGCTACTGCCTTACAGCGCCAGAGACCCGGGTTTGATCCTGACTATGGGTGCTGTATGTACGGAGCTAGTATGTTCTCCCCGTGACCTGCATGGGTTTGCTCTGGGTGCTCCGGTTTCCTCCGACACTTCGAAGACGTACAGGTATGTAGGTTAATTGGCTTGGAACAATTGTTAATTGTCCCTGGTGTGTAGAATAGTGTTAGTATGCGGGGACTGCTGGTCAGGGGGGACTTGGTGGGCCTAAACTAAAGGTAAACTACAGATACAAAAGTTTGAACGTACTTACCACCAGATTCAGAAACAATTTCCTGCCACTGATATTTGACTTGTTATATCTTTGGGATGGATTTCCCGATTTCCCAATCTACCTTTGTGCGTCCCATGTTTTTTATTATCTGCATTTTCCCTGTAGGTGTAACACTATATTCCACACTCTCTTTATTTTCTCTATTGCATTTCCTGATGTATGGTATGACTTGTGTGGATATGTTTTTTTCATGATATCAGTACATGTGACTAATTGTCCTTGATGTTACATCCAGTTTGGATCCAGTACAGACAATAGGAAGTTGCATAATCTCAGACACAGAAACTCCTTTGAGTTCCAATGAAGGAGTTCTCAAGAAGCAAGTGTTCCAATAATATTTGAAAGAAGCATGAACCATCATTTGGAATTTTTTTTTAACTGAAATACAAGTCACTTCTGCAGACATCCAGAGTAAATATATCTGCAGAATACTTGATGGAAATGAAATTAACACCCAAAATCTATATAGAGATCTTCAAAAAAGTGGAAACTCAGTTACTGGGGCAGATTTAGAGTTGCAGCTCATTAAAACAAAAATGGAATCGAAGTGGATGGATTTGGTTGCAAATCCTGCAGCGAGCAGAGTGCACTGAGACTCTGTCACAGTGGGCTGCATGCCACAAAAAACTAGCAATCTGAAAACCTGCCAGAACTGCAAGAGGCTCGGGTCAGAAGTCATAATAAATTTATTAGCCAAGTATACATACAACACATACAAGGAATTTGGCTTGGTGCTTTGCTCGCACATAGTAAAAACACGATACACATCAGACAATTAAAAATAAAACATTATAATTTAAACATGTGAATACAAAGTACCAGAGTAAAAAGAGGCTACGGAGGCTGTACCATGCAGGTCTGGAGGCTGAAGGACATGAGGTGTAAATGAAGAAGCATAGCAGCAAAAGGAGCAAGAGAATTAGGAAAACTATTGGCAGAAGACCCAGTGGTACATCATTATACTCATCTCTCAGCAGAGCAGAGGGGAGACAGTGTTGGCTGCACATGCGTTCAGGAGACACTCTACATACAGAAACTTGCAAATATCATAGTTTATAACAGAGACAGAGTGAATGTCTCAGCACTCCCCTCATCCTCTCAGCTCTATATAGAAATACAAGCCGTAATGCTTTTTATAAGCACCTTCCATGTATTTAGTTCATTTTATTTTATTGTCACTTGTACCGAGGTACATTGAAAAGCTTTTGTTGCGTGCTAATCAGTCAGCAGAAAGACAATGCATGATTACAATCGAGCAATTCACAGTGTACAGATACATGACAAGGGAATAGCATTTAGTGCAAGGTAAAGTCCGATCAAAGGTATTCGAGGGTCTCCAACTGAGATAGATGGTGGTTCAGGACTGCTCACCCATTGTAGTGGGATTGTTCGGTTGGCCGATAACAGCTGGGAAGAAACAGTCCCTGTATATATTTCTAATCAACAGGACAAACGGCCTCTACTCTTTGTACTCTCTCCAAACGCTTTGTGTTCCTCCCATTCTGATATCTTACACACACGTGATTATAATCACTGCGGCTATGCGTTCAATTGCCTGGAGATTAGACTTGGGAATTCCCCGCACTACTTCAATGACCTCCTTTAAGAATATTCTTAAAACCCAGCTCTTTAAGCGTGCTTATGGTCAACTAACCCAGCATGTACCCTAGCGGTATGACTCGTAGATTCAGATTCAGATTCAGATTCAAACTTGTCATTGTGCAATGTACAGTACAGAGACAACGAAATGCAGTTAGCATCTCACCCAGAAGAGCGAACATAGAATATGAGCGATAAATATATATATATATGTACATGCAGTCGTCGTAGTGCAATTCTGGGGGAAGGCGTGTCCGGGGGGGGGGGAGATTGGACAGTCACCGAGGTATAGAGTTAAGTAGTGTAACAGCCGCAGGGAAGAAGCTGTTCCTGGACCTGCTGGTCTGGCAACGGAGAGACCTGTAGCACCTCCCGGATGGTAGGAGGGTAAACAGACTGTGGCTGGGGTGAGAGCAGTCCTTGGCGATGCTGCGCGCCCTTCACAGACATCGCTTGCTTTGAACAGACTCAATGGAGGGGAGCGAGGAACCGGTGATGCGTTGGGCAATGTTCACCACCCTCTGCAGTGCTTTCCGTCGGAGTCAGAGCAGTTGCACATACCCTACTGCAGTGCTTCCGGATCGGAGCCAGAAGCAGTTGCCATAAAGTCATAGTACTGTGCCATCATAGGTGGTAAGGATGCTCTCGGGGTGAAAAAAATGTCAGCAGAACGTCACCTCTGTCGGTAGAGGGGACTTGTGTTTTAGAGATGGCACCAAAAAGGCAGCAGCACATGAGGAGGGCACAACCCTAAAAAAAAAAAAATCTGCCATGCAGGTGTTGCCCACCCAGAGGAGGAGGGGCAGGAGGTGATGCCACAGAATCTGAGGGATGGGAGAATGTCATTTGAATTTGAAGGCAGCAAAGCAGCCCTTTCTCCTGTGTCTGACACAGCATCAGAGGCAGATGCCCCATTGGTGGTGAGGGAGGGCTGGAGGAAGGTTATGCCCGACACTTTGACCAGGCAGCAGGAGGGGGACCTTGAGGAATGGTTCCAGCAGAATGCCATCCTGTACGATAAGGAAAATGAGGGGTACAGGAACAGGGACCAGAATGGCATGCTTGCCATCCACTGCCCCACATGTGTGCTTCAAGTTCCATCTTTTGTCAAAGCCCAGCGCCACTCTCTTCCAGTCGTCTGGTGTACTGGGACAGCCCATCATATCATCTCCATTCACCCATTGACACCTCTTCTTGTGCTTTCTCTTGATCTTTGCTCTTCCCCTTCTGCTGAAGCAAAAGGGCCACTGCAAACAGCAGTAGAACGTACATGGTCGAAGCCAGTCTTCAACATAGTCAAAGGAGGTCGAAGGAGGTATTCTTCATAGTCATGGGAGGTCTTCAACATAGGCATAGGAGGTCGTAGACATAGTCGTAGGAGGTCGTAGGTTACCGCAACCTTGATTTTTTTAGGTTGTTTAAGGTCATCAGAGGTCGCGAATTAGGTTGTGAAAGTGGGACAGGCCCTTTACTCCAGCATTTTGTGTCCAACATCATCTAAAGTGGAGATACACACAAAGTAATTCAACGGGACAAGCAGCATCTCTGGAGAGAAGGAATGGGTGACGTTTCAGGTTGAGCCCCTTTCTCAGACATCATGTAATGTGGTTTTGTGTCAAATGTTGTCTAATTCCTTAGAAATACAGTGGTGCCAATGAAAGGTGTTATTTTTCAGTTGTTCAGACACGGTGAGATTAAACAAAACAAATGCTTCCAGGCATTAAAAAAACCCACTGATAATTTAGAGCAGCGAAAAGCTGGTTATACATGCACACAAATACTGCACAATTAGATAGATGTATTTTCTTGGTCATATATTTTTTCCAGCCAGAGCAGTCTAACTTTTAAACGAATAACATGTGGGTTCGCACCCATGAATAATCTTGGAAGGATTGTTACACCGAGTGGCTTGTATACTTGACTAGGTGTCAATGTTAAAATCACATCGTGGTATCCAAGCAGGAGCAGATGGTCGCCCATTGCCATGACTTTCATTAATAACATAATTCTCACCATAAAAATAGAATACTGCTTGTTTATTTAATTAATTTATGGGTAGCGTTCATTCCATGTAAATTGGCTGTAGTTGGTCTCATTGGTGTAACACAGTGGTGCAGCTGGTAGAGCTGCTGCTTCACAGCGCCAAAGACACGAGTTCAATCCTGACCTCGGGTGCTGTCTGTGTGGAGTTTGCACGTTCTCCACGTGTCCAGGTGGGTTTCCGCCAGGTGTTCCGGTATCCTCCCACATCCCACAGACGTGCGGGTTTGTAGGTTAATTGTCTCTGCACAAATTGCCCCTGGTGTGTAGGATGTGTTTGAGAAAGTAGGATACCATATAACTTGTGGGAACAGGTGATCAATGGTCGGCGTCGACTCGGTGGTCTGCAGGCCCTGTTTCCATGCTGTATCTCTAAACAAAACTGAAACGTTTAAAGTTTCTTCATATATTTGATAATCTGAAGAAATCTGTTGTGTGGAAAATTGTCCTAAAATTGCTTCGACTAAATAATGGCATTAATTCAAAAGCAAACATTATGTTGCAACTTCCAGAGTTACCCTGAGAATACAAAGTGGCCTAGACAAACACTATTTCTAATCTTCATTATTTCTTTACTTGTCTGAGGACTAAACAAAAATCTTGGAAGTGTACAGACAAATATTGAGTCTTAGTAAAGGGGTGACCCAAAGGGTAATGATCGCTCTGTAGTAATGCGTCTGAATACAGAATCTGTTGGCTGTGACCATGTGAATTGAGCTTTTGATATTCAATGTGAGTACAGGCCTTTTCATTGTGTATGTTTGAACACTGGTCCACTCATTGCACGCATTGATTCCAATTCCATTGATGTCCAATGCTGAATATATTGCTGGCTGAATGCACCATTTTGTTATTTAATAATTAGTACCATATTGGCAGCTCTACGGTACCAATTCCTATTATTTAGTTTGGTTTAGTTTTAGAGTCATGCAGTGACACAGTGTGGAAATAGTCCCCTGGGCCAAACATGCCCATGCCAACCAACAAGCTTCATCTGCACTAGTCCCACCTGCCTGCGTTTGGTCCATACCCCTCTAAACCTATCTGTACCCGTCCAAATGTTTTTTAAACTTTTACTTACTAAACTTAAACTATTTAATCTCTCCGCCCTCACCTTAAACCTGTGGTTCTTGATTCCCCTACTCTGGGTAAAAGATTGCGCATTCACCCTATCTATTCCTCTCATGATATTATACACCTCGATAAGATCACTACTCATCCTCGTTCACTCCAAGGAATATGGTCTTAGCCTGCCCAACCTCTCCATAAAACCCAGGCCCTCAACTCCTGGAAACACCATTGTTAATCTTCTCTGCACACTTTCCAGTCGAACAACATCAACCAGGAGACCAAAACTGAACACAATACTCTAAAGGTATTAAACAACTGTAACATGACCTCACAACTTCGATACTCAATACTCTGATTAATGAAGACCAATGTGCCGAAAGCGTTCTTGACCACCCTATGTCCTTCTGATGCCACTTTCAAGGAACCATGCACCAGCGCTCCCCAGAGCCCCACCCTCCACTGCGTAGGTCCTTCGCTGGTTAGACTTCCCCAAAATGCAACACTTCACACTTCTCAATCTTAAATTCCATCTGCCATTCCTCAGCCCACCTGGCCAATCGATCAAGATCCTGCTGCAATTTTTCATAACCAAGTCAAGTGTCAAGAGAGTTTATTGTCATGTGTCCCAGATAGGACAATGAAATTCTTGCATGCTGCAGCACAACAGAATATTGTAGGCATAAATACAGAACAGATCAGGGTGTCTATATACCATAGACCATATATATACACATAAATAAACAGATAAAGTGCAATAGGCTGTTACAGTTCAGAGTTTGTTTGAAGTTGTGTTTAATGGTCTGATGGCTGTGGGGAAGTACCTGTTCCTGAACCTGGATGTTGCAGATTTCAGGTTCCTGTACCTTCTACCTGATGGCAGCGGGGAGATGAGTGTGTGGCCATGATGGTGTGGGTCCTTGATGATGTTGGCAGCCTTTTTGAGGCAGCGACTGCAATAGATCCCCTCAATGGTAGACTACCTTCACTATCAAAAATTCCGCCCACTTTAGTGTCATCTGCAAACTTACTAGTCATGACTAGTACCTTCACATCCAAACCATTGATATTGATAACAAACAGCAATGGGTCCAGCACCAAATCCTAAGGCACACCACTAGTCACAGGCCTCCTCAGTCTGAAGAATGACCTTTTCAATCCAGTCAGGTCGTTCTCCTTGGATTCGACGCGATCTACCCTTCCAGATCAGCCTAAAATCAAATGCCTCACTGAAATTTATATATATGTCTACAGTTCTACATTCAAAAAAACCTTTTTGGTTAAATCCTCAAAACATTCAATCAGATTCATGAGACACGATCTCCCACATACAAAACCATGTTGTCTATTCCTAATCAGCCCCTGTCCATCTAAATCCAAGTATATCTTATCCCTTAACTTTACAACCACAGATGTTAGGCTCACTGGCTTGCAGTTCCAAGGCTTTTCCCTGCAGCCCTTTGTAAATAGAGGCACAACATTTGCCACCTTTGAGTTTTCCAGCACCTCACCTGTATTTAATGACGACCCGTAATCCTCAGCCAGGGCACCTGCAATTTCCGCTCTAGCTTCCTGTAGATACATCTGATCAGGCTCGGGAGATTTGTTTTCCTACATACGCGTCAGGACCCTCAGCACCTTTTCGACCATGATACTGACAGCTCTCAAGACACTTCCATTGACTGCCCCAAGTTCCCCAGTCCTCGTGTCTTTCTCCACAGTAAAAACCAAGGAGAAATACTGGTTGAGGACCTTGTCCGTTTCCTGGGGCTCCACGCAGAATTGGCCGCTTTGATTCCCGAGGGGCTCCCTCATTCTCTCTCTGGTTACCCCCTTTCCATGAATGCACATAAATCTCTTGAGATTATCCTTAATATTGTCTGCCAGACTCTATCCAGTCCTCTTTTGACCCTCCTGATTCCCTTTTTCAGTTTGCTCCTCAGTTTCCGAAACTCTTTCAGGGATACACTTGATCCCAGTTGCTTATACCTGCCCCAATGCCCCCATCTTATTCTTGACCAGACCCGCAATTTCTCCCATCATCCAAGCTTCTGCACCTGCTTTGCCCTTCGCTCTAATAGGAACATGCATGTCCTGAGCTCTTTGACAGCACACTTCTAAAAACATCCCCTTTCCAGACATTCATTTTCCTTCAAACAACCTACTCCAATCAATTGAGCGAGTTCATGTCTAATAACTTCAAAGTTGGCCTTGCCCTAATTTAAACTTTTAACTTGTGGACCTGCCCTGCCTCTATCCATAACTATCTTAAACCTGGTAGAACAGTGGTCACTGGTGCCAAAAGGCTCATCCACAAACACTTCTTCCACTTGCTCCTCCCGATTTCCTAAGACTAGAAATCTTCGGAATTTCCTCTCCCATTGCTCTCTCTCATGTGGGGACCTCTACATATTGTTGGAAGAAACCTTCCTGAACACATTTGAGCAATTTTTCCCCTTTCAAACATTTTGCACTATGGCATTTCCAGTCAATATTGAGAATGTCAAAATCCCCGGTTCTTCCTGCAGCTTCCTTAGTCTTTACCGTGTTAGTCCTGCAGGTGTCTCCTGGCATATTTGATCTTCTAATTCCTGGTGACTATTTGGGGGCCTGTAGTACTCTCCCAGCAAAGTGATCATCCCTTTCTTATTTCTCAACCACCAAATAGCTTTGCAGGATGAACAACCAGTATTGTCATCTTTGACCACTGTGGTGGCATCCTGCTTAATCAAGAAACTCCTCTTTTACCCCATCACTCCTGAAGCATCTGTCGCTTGGAACATTAAGCTGCCAGTCCTGTCCCTTTCTTAACCAAGCTTCTGCAATAGCTACAACATCCCAGTTGCAAGTACATATCCAGGCCCTGAGTTCATCAGCCTTACTCATCAGGCCTCTCGCATTGAAATAAGTGCAATTCAAACCAACTCACTCCCTTCCTCACTCCCTGCCATGACCCTGCCTATTCTGTCCACTGAACTTTATTTCACCGACTTCCAGCCTCTTACCTGCCTCGGATGCCAGTTTAGCGATGCAGCATGGAACCAGGCCCTGCAGCCCACCAAATCCGTGCCAACCAGCAATCACCCATACACTCGTTCCATCCTACCTTCTAAGGGCAAGTTACCAAAGCCAATTAACCTACAAACCTACACGTCTTTAGAATGTGGGAGGAAGCTGGAGCACCTTGAGAAAACCCATGTGGTCAAGGAGGACATTCAACTAACTAACTCTGTACTGACAGCACTCATAGTCAGGATCAAACTCAGGTCTCTGGCATGGGCGGCAAGCAGGTGGGCAGCGAGCGGGCAAGACCATCATTAATGTTTTATTATTATTAATGTTTAATGTTTTCTGAGTCCTTCGTAACTGTCACTGTATGTCATGTTGTTACTTGTAGGCGGAGCACCAAGGCAAATTCCTTGTATATGAATACTTGGCCAATAAACTTATTTACTTACTTACTTACTTACTTACTTACTATAAGGCACCTTGTGTTCCCAAGTGGTCACCCATCCAAATACCAACCAGGCCAGAGCCTGCTTAGCTTCTGAGATCTGACGAGATCAGGCTTTCTATGGCTACTATGGCCATAGACTTTGTAGAAGACTGTTCCTACTTTAATCCTACCTTAAATTAATTTAATATTGCTTGAATTTTTTTAATCAATGTTGCATTGGTAATAAAAGTGATAACAGGAAGATTGTAGCTGTTTGAATGGCAAGAATAAAAGTATTATTCACAGGTTTGTGTTCACTGACTGTGTGATCTCACTATGCGGTCTGTCGCTGGATTCAGCACCGTCCATGAACGGAGTCAATCATGTTGAGATCATCATTGTAATCTGCCCTCTCAGCTTAATATCGGGAATGGCAGCTATTTATAGAATCCAGTATGATCCAGACACTCATATTACAATCACTGAACTGTCGGGCTTTAATCCTCTAAATCTCGCATGAAAAATAGATAGGCTTATTTACCATTACCCATACTGAAAATCAGATAGCCAGCAAGTGACCACAATTGTAGGGACCTTGCAAAGGGCATTCATAACTTATACCTTACTGAGAAACAACTACAATCACCGACTGCTTCTGCAGAAAGTGCAAAAGCTTCTAATGATAGAATGGAGTCTTGAACAAAAATCAATAATTTAAAAAAATTATCCCTGGTATACGGTAGTGTTAATGTGCGTGGATCACTGGTCAGTGCGGACTCAGTGGGCCGAAGGGACTGTCTCCATGCTGTATTTCTAAACTCGGCTAAACTAAACTGGAATCCTGCAATTTTTCTGTCAGATCTCCCGACAGTTTAGCTTTGAGATACAGTGCGGAAACAGGTCCCTCAGCCCACCGAGTCCGCACCAACCATCGATCCTCGCACATTAACACTGTTCTACAAACACTAGGACCATTTTATGCTTATACCAAGCCAATTAGCCTACAAACCTGTAAGTCTTTGGAGTGTGGGAGGAAACCGAAGATCTCAGAGAAAACCAACGCAGGTCAAGAGTCAAGAGTCAAGAGTCAATTTAATTGTCATCTTAATTGTCATTTGGACCCCTGGAGGTCCAAACGAAATGCCGTTTCTGCAGCCATACATTACACACAAATAGACCCCAGACACAACATAATTACATTTAACATAAACATCCATCACATAGCTGTGATGGAAGGCCAAATAAACTTATCTCTCCACTGCACTCTCTCCCCCCCCCGATGTCAGAGTCAAAGTCATAGCCCCCGGCTGGCGATGGCGATTGTCCCGCGGCCATTAAAGCCACGCCGGGTGGTGCGAGGTCACACACCGGGTCTTGATGTTGGAGCCCCCGGCGTGCGCTCGCAAAGTCCGCGGCCATTCCAGCCGCGCGGGGCAGTGATGTAGGTACCGCTCCAGGAGCTCTTCGCCCCCGCAACTCGGGCGGGAGAAGTCGCCGTTGCAGAAGCCCCGAAAAATCAGTCTCCCTCCAGGGATTTTGGGCTCCTGTGCCGCCGTCCACAGACCCGAGCAGTTTCCGACTTTCCGGCAGCATACAGTGCGGAGCAGCAGCGGCAGCAGCAGCGCTCCACCACCGCTCCACCCGCTCCGGACTCGTCCAGCTCCGCGACGGCAACGGTGAGTCGACACCTGAGTCCCCGGTCACATTAACACTCGTTCGGCCTCACACACCCGAGACCCGACGAGAAAAGGTCGGGTCTCCAGTGCAGGGAGAGATTCAAAAAGTACACACAAGCCCCAACATAAAATACAAAAACTGTAAAAACACAGACAGAAAATAATAAAAAACGCGGACAGGCTACAGAGGCCGCTGCTGGCCAGAGCCGCGCCGCCTACCGTCACGGGGAGAACGTACAAACTCCATATAGTCAGCACCCGTGGTCAGGATCGAACCTGGGTCTCTGGCGCTGCCAGGCAGTAGCTCCACCGCCAGGCCACCGGGCTGCCACGTTCTCTTGTTGCTGGCAAACTTGGTAGAGTAAGGGATAAGGAGAGACCTCAACACATAATGTAAATGGCATCATCAATAAATGCCACTTGCTGTAGACAAGCAAGACAAATTAATGGCACTGTCCTGTCACATTGAGAGAAATATATATGCAAGGGAGTATATAATGACTACTGACTGTAACTCATGCAGCCAATTGCCACCCTAGTATTAATATTGCTGCCTGTACCGAAAACAATTTATTGTAATTATCGCTTTTATTGCACAATATTAATATGGCCCGTGGTGTGATTTGAATTACCAGGAGGAAGTATATTATGGAACAATCAATCTGCATTTCTGGAAGCAGCAGGCATACTGAACTGATTCACCTTTAACTCATCTCTAATTTTTTTTTTCAAATGCGGAGGAATAAAATGTATTTATCTATACTCAGCATAGATTTTCATACTATAGTTTGCTTGCTTCAACCCCCTTCCTTTCCCATGCATGATAAAATAAGTAGAGGATTGCAATTTTCAATGGCTTTCTTTAGAACGAAAATGTCATTGATTGCGGAAAAGGGAGCCACATGGATGGAGCGGGAACTCCTGAGAGACCATTATTTTCATTATAATATATTCTGCCTCTCAACAGGTTTGCATTTGTAATAGCTCACGGGGTAGGAAGATAATGACGGTAATATGCCATTTAGTGTCACTGACATATGTTTGGAGTTACAGAATGTGTAAGAAGGAACTGCGGATGCAGCGAAGATAGACACAATATGCTGGAGTAACTCAGCAGGACAGGCAGCATCTCTGGATAGAAGGAATGGATGACGTTTTTGGGTCAAGACTGAAGTCGGAAGAAGTGTCTTGACCCGAAAGGCCACAATTTCTTCTATCCAGAGATACTGCCCGACCCACTGAGTTACTCCAACATTTTGTGTCTATGTTTGGAGTTATATGCAGACCAAAATCAGTAGGTAGCCTGGAAAGACATCCCGGGAATTTTAAATGAAATCCTGTAGCTACAGGTTATTTTCTATGGTGTGATTCCACAAATAATTGTTTTTCATAATTTGTTAAGGACCTGTCCCACTTAGGTGATTTTTTCGGCGACTACAGGCGACTAGGCTGTTGCCACATGGTCACTGGGTGACGCCTGTATGCCCGTGAGTAGTCTCCTCGAGTCGCCTAAAGAGTCGTAACTTTTTTCTTGTCGCCGCTGGATTTTGAAATGTTCAAAACTTTTCGACGACTGTGGGCTTGACGTAACTTGTCTTTTCCTGTTGTAGGTGCTGTCATAGGTTGTTCCCAGGATGACGCAGGTTGTCGCTGGGTGACGTAGGTTGCAGCCGGGTGATGACTTTGGTGAATTCCATTGGCAACTACCTACGTCAACCGGCGACAGGTACTGGCGACTGAATTGTCATCAGTTGGCTTCAGTTGTCGCCGACAGGGTCGTAGTTTGTCGTAGTTTGTTGTGGGTGGACGTAGGTTGACTTTGGTTGTCACCTGTGTGGTCGTAGGTGGACGTCCTAATGGGTCACCGGTTGTCAGTAGCTTGCTGTTGCTTGACGCCGACTAGGTGGTAGGTTGTCGTAGACATTGTCGTAGGGAGAGTCCAGTTGCCGGTTTTCCGGAAACCTGCTATGACTGTGATTGTTGCTGGCAGTCGCTGAAAAAAATCGCCTAAGTGGGACAGGCCCTTTACTGTGGCTATTGAGCTGAAAGAGATAGATTTGTCTTTGGCAGAGAGCATAAAAAGGACTATGTTATTTTATTTGCCTGTGTTACACCACTTCTGAATCACAGTTCACTCAGAACAAACAAAATGAAAATGGGCAGAGTTATGAAAGATTGATGTCTGAAGAAGGGTCAAGACTCGAAGCGTCACCTATTCTTTCTCTCTAGTGATGCTGCCTGTTCTGCTGAGTTACTCCAGCATTTTGTGTCTCTCTACTGTAATATTGATGTTGTCCATTGTACACTATCACTTCAAGATTAAGTTTCCTCCAAAAAAATAACAGAAAATGCAGGTCAGGCAGTGTTAGGCGTTGCTAAGAGTGGTTTTGTAGAACATACTGTACCTAGCAAGCAAGGATATACCAATAGAGAGAAACCTAAGCCAAAATCATCGATGGGTCAGGCAGGGACAACTAGTTCCGAGTGAGAATTGTTGTTCTAGTCCTATGATAACTAAGATAACATATCATTAAAAAAAACTGGAGCTTCTATCTCAGAGGTAACTAAATTCATTTTTAGAACTGCAGATGTTGGTTTAAACCGAACATAGACACAAAAAGCTGGAGAAACTAAGCGGTTCAGGCAGCATCAGGAATAGATGACATTTAGGGTCGAGACCCTTTTTCAGACTGTCTGAAGTCTGACTGTTCGGTCTAAAGAAGGGTCTCGACCCGAAACGTCACCTATTCCTTATCAACAGAGATGCTGTCTGACCCGCTGAGTTACTACAGCTTATTCTGTCTATCTTCATTTTCAATGTAACTGAGTGTAGTTTACAAGTGAAGTTAAGAGTATTGCACTTGCAATTCTAATTGTTTTATCCTCATGAATAATGTTTGAAGTACTGCATCTGAATAAATAACATCACCCCATCAATACTGAGAGAAAATTCAATAACATTGTTTATAATTTTATATTCACACCACCGGCAAGCAAAGTACTGCATATTCAAAAGCAAGTTAAAGTTTTAAAGCATTTTTTTTTTTGTAATGTACTTAGTGTAAAAAAACACCATAATAAATAACTTTGTGTTCCATGGCAATGGTGTCTGCAGGCTACTGCTCTATGCGAGGCAATGAAGTAGAAAACTCTAAAAGATATAAGGAATATGAGTAGTTTGAAATCTGTTTAACCAGGGGCGGAAAACCCGGGGAGCCAGAGGGGACACGTCCCCCCCATGTTTTGAGAGGTGGGGGGACATCCCCCCCAAGTTTTTGTCATCCGGATTTTAAAAACCGGTGAAATCTCCGCTTTCTATGAGACAGTGGGGGTGGGACTGATGATCGAGGGCGCTGATTGGACGAGAGAGACGTCGGTCAGCAGGCAATGGGGGCGGGATATGATTCAGCGCGATGATTGGAGGAGGGTGGACTGGGGGGGGGGGGGGGGTGGGACTGAGGATAGAGCACGGTGATTGGAGGAGGGAGACATGGCACAGACCTGCGCCTCATCCGCAGCCAGGATCGATCCCGGCTGGGTCTCTGGCACTGTCCTGTCCCCTCCCGCGTGGCCAGAGAGGTCGGCATCAAAGATCCTCCACTATGGGGTCTTTGGTCGGGAATCAGACGGGCCAGCGCAGAGAAACAGCGCTAAACCCAGCTCAACTCTGCCTGTCCCGCTGTTATCCCATCAGTCCAGACAGGGCTGTAGTTAACCCGGTGAGACAGGCAGAGTTGAGCTGCATTTAGCGCTGGATTGAGCCTCCGAAGCCTCGCGTGTGTGTGTGTGTGTGAGTGTGTGCATGCGCGCGCGGCTGCCAAAAAACTGTGTCCCCCGTCCCCTCCATGTTTTGATAGCGCGTTCCGCTCTTGTGCTTAACCCAAGAGCATACAGACTGGGGATGCACAATGGAAAAAAGAGGGCATCAGTGAAGGGATGTTATGTTAGGAGAGCTATAACAGGGACTCCATTCAAAACATCACCCATTCCTTCCCTCCAGAAATGCTGCCTGGCCCACTGAGTTACTCCAGCATTTTGTGTTTATCTTCAGTGTAAACCAACAACGTGGCAGGAAGAATACTGCTTACACTCTTCTGGGGCTTTCTCACAGGGTGACTTGACGCAAGATGTAACCAGAGTGAAGTGGTCGTGGTCTAGCACGATATCACACGATATAACGGGGGGTAGATAAAGAGTTCCCACGGGTACTCGGCATTTCTGTTATTTGTGCGAGTGACTTGTCCGTCTCCCGAGCTTTCCCATTAAATCTTGAATGAACATTGTGAACTGTGAAGTGTAGTTAAATCATCACGTGGCACAAATGATGTAACTTTTTTCTCACACACTATAAATACTAGGTACATGGAGAAGTGGTGCAACCGAGGCGGAAATGGTCCCTCTGCAGCGTTTCAAAGGTAACTCGGGCACATACAGTGGGAAAGAGCAAAGAGGCCATCTCTGCACTTACTACAATTCACAATTGGGGAGTGTGCCATGGCTGGACAGCTCTATTGATGGGTAGCCGACCACAGGAACACTACTGCATGTTAGCAGACATGCATAGAAAATAAGCTGATAATAATGTCCCGTTGTAATCCTGCTTACTTCTCTTTGTTTCACTTTAAAGTGTTGTCCTCTGAAAAGTGCTTCCTATAAGATGGTTGTCCGCAAAACCTGCCATTTAGCACATTGCATTGTCCCTTTTATTGCCTGAGTTTAGGCTTGTTGCGGAGGTTAATGAATAGAATCTGTTTAAAAAAATCTAGAGTGCCTCATTCATTGATTTTCATGTTTGCGAAGCCCTTTTTTAGACAAATGTTGTTTGGTGTGATGCACCTTCTCTCAATATGTGCAAGAAGTCGTCTTTTTATATTGTCAAATAGGAATAAAGACTTTGTCTCACATTGACCGTGATGATTGTCTTATTTTATTATCTACTGAGAGGTGAAACTTTCAAACGTTTAAATAGCTCAGCAATTTGAGGGACCTGAACACTCAAAAATGAAAAAGAATGAAAATGTGATTATATCACCTCCCTTCAACTATTTTGTGTTTCAGCATGAGAGGGATTATAACATTAGAGACATTCATCTTGTAGTGATGTGTTAATGAAGAATTGCAGACATCAATCTGATAGTAAAAAATATATTTATTTAACAATGAGGTAAACAAGCACTGACAATCAAACTGCTGAGTTAAAAGCTTTATCACACTTCAGGCGTTCGCAGGAGTTCCCACGGTAAACGCAAGAGTTATTACGGATATCGCACTGGCCACTACGTTCATATAATGTTTCAATGTTCAACCACAAGTGTACAAGTCACTCTTGGAGAAATTCAAGCTTGCTTGAATTTTCTCCTGAGTCAACAAGTTACACGAGTACCTGCCGTTAGCGCCACGGTGGTCCATGGTGGTCCGGGAATGCCGTACGGTTATCGTACGAGGTTCCCACGATGTTCAACTCTGGTTACCTCTTGCGTCAAGTCGCCCCGTGAGAAAGCCCCATTAGCCATTGTGTCTACCACAGATGCAATTCCAGTGTAGATTAGCGTCGACAAAGGACATAAATCTTCTGAGATTTATCTCAAAGCTCCAGTGGCTTAACTACTGTTTTATACAGGTCCATTAGAGTTACCCAGTTTATTTACTTTATTTATGAAACCCATATACATTACTAACATTCCTCAGTTTCTACCATGAATGATTAACTACAGTCTCAAAGGCACACACAAATAAACAATATATAAGAGGTATGAATATTGATTTCTCTAACTTCAAGTAACCCTTGCTTTCCCTCTCTCTCTCCGTCACACCCCCACTAGTCTCACTGTCCTCCTGATTTATCTTACTGTTTCTATGCCTCGTTGTCACCTTCCCCTCAGGTAACAATTAAACATTCTACATTTCCTTGCTCATCCCCTGCTTTTGACCTGTCCTTTTCACACCTTACCCTTCAAAATCTTTAGTCTCCCTCTCCCCTAACTCTCAGTCTGAAGAAGGGTATCGACCCAAAACGTCACCCATTTCTTCTCTCCAGAGATGCTGCCTGTCCCGCTGAGTTTTTCCAGCATTTTGTTTTGTATCTTCGGTGTAAACTCACATCTGCAGTCCCTTCCTACACAATTTATCATGGTATTTAGATTCCACAGCATAGCTAAGTTAAGGGAGTGCAGCGTAAGTTCACAAGGTTAATTCCCGGGATGGAGGGATTATCATATGTTGATAGAATGGAGCGACTGGGCTTGTATACACTGGAATTTAGAAGGATGAGAGGTTATCTTATTGAAACATATAAGATTATTATGGGATTGGACATGCTAGAGGCAGGAAAACATTTCCTAATGTTGAGGGAGTCCAGAACCAGGGGCCACAGTTTAAGAATGAGGGGTAAGCCATTTAGAACGGAGATGAGGAAACACTTTTTCTCACAGAGAGTTGTCAATCTCTGGAATTTTCTGCCTCAGCAGGCAGTGGAGGCCAATTCTCTGGATGCTTTCAAGAGAGAGTTAGATAGACCTCTTAAAGATTGCGGAGTCAAGGGATATGGGGAGAAGGAAGGAACGAGGTACTGATTGGGGATGATCAGCCATGGTCACAGTGTATGGCGGCGCTGGCTCGAAGGCTTACTCCTGCACCTATTGTCTATTGTCTATAACGTCTAAGTGATAATAAACATTGGGGATTGTAAACTAAGCTGAGGGTAACAAAACTGATCAGGGAGGAGTAACTTTTATTGTGCCTATTTGCTAGACAAATAGGAGAGTAGTTTTCTAAATAAACGGGAACATATGGTTAAAGATAACTCTGGGGAAAGACAAAGATGACTGACACAGGTAATGTCAAAATTGTTACAGCAAATGCAGCGCCGGAGAACCGGGTTCGATCCGACTATGGCTGCTCTCTGTACGGAGTTTGTACGTTCTCCCCGAGACCTGCGTGGGGTTTCTCCGCGATCTTCAGTTTCCTCCCACACTCCAAAGACGTACAGGTTTATAGGTTAGTTGGCTTGGTAAATGTAAAGAATTGTACCTCGTCTTCAGACTAATTGTAGGGAAGGTAAGAAAGTTGGAAGTGAGGAGGGCAGGACAAAGAGTGGCAGGTAATAGATGACCAGATACCAAGAAGGGGGGGGGGGGGGGGGGGGGGGGGGGGGGTAGGGGTGATAGGCAGATGGTTGGGCACAGGCCAGAGATGAAAAAAACAGGTGTGAGCCAAAGGATTGAAAAGTTGCAAATTGTGAAGCCAGAGAGAAACTAATGTAGATGGAGGGGGGGGGGGGGGGGGGGGGGGGGGGGGGAGAGGAATATGTGTACATCCAGTTTGGGCACAGGGGGAGGGGGGAAGAAAGAGGGGTGCAGGGCAGGAGGGGGTGGTGGTTGTTTGTAGTTACCTAAAATTGGAGAATTCAATGTTCATACCGTTGAGTTATAAGTTACCCAAGTGGAATATGAGGTGCTGTTCTTCCATTTTTTGTATCCCGGACGAGCCCCCATTTTGTTACGACTCCTGAATGCAGGTACTTCAGAGCCTGCTTAAAGAATAGAATAGAATAGTTTCTTTATTGTCATTGTAACATGAACCATGTACAACGAAATTTAAAATGTCAGCCAGTCAGTGCAGCATTCAAACATTTCTAAATGCTAACGATACATACAAGGTAAAATATTAAAGATAAACAACTAAATAAATATCACGGACAAAGCACGCATACACACCCAACCCTTCATCCTTCTGTCGATTCCACAGTTACCACAGTCCCTTAGTCTGTATCACCCCTGCGTTCCTCGGCGGCTACATTTAGTGCTTTTATAGCAGTGGGGTAAAAACTGTTTTTTAGTCTATTTGTCCTTGTCCTTGTAGATCTGTACCGTCTGCCTGACGGCAACAGTTCAAACAGGGAGTGTCCGGGGTGGGAAATGTAAAGAGATATAAACCTGAAACAAAATACCTGAAAACACTAAGGTCAGCCCTTATCCGTCCCAATTCAATATTTGTTAACAAGTAATGGTGAAAGTACAAAAAGATCTATGCCATGTGGCCAGACCTTCCTCAGCTCACACCAGCAGGCTGCACACAAGTCAGGGTCTACGAAGAAGAGAGAGAATTCTGGGAGACTCTGGTATTTAAGCTTCAGATGAGTCACATGATGCAGCTTGGCCAATCGGGTACAGGAGCCTTTAACCCCGTGAATGCCTGCACTCAGGAGAAAACAGAAACAGGTGAGTACCATATAACACCAGCAGAGGGAACACATAACAGTTACCCAAGTGGAATATGAGGTGCTGTTCTTCCATTTTTTGTGTATGACCTCACTAAGGCAATGGAGGAGGCCCAGGACAGAAAGATGAGAATGGGAAGGGGAGTTAAAATAGTTAGTAACCAGGATGTCCTGTAGGCCTTGGTGGACTGAGTGCAAGTGTTTGGCAAAATGGTCGTCATGTCTACACTTGGTGTCACCGACGTACCGGGGGCCACATGGGGAATAGCGGATGAAGTAGATGAGGTTAGAGGAGGTGCACGTGCACCTCTGTCTCATCTGGATGGACTGCTGGGGTCCTTGGAAGGACACAAAAGAGGAAGGATGGGGACAGGTGCCACATCTCCAGACTGATAGGCATAGGGGTAGTGAAGAAAGCTGGAAATGTGAGGTGGGGGCAGGACAAATCTTGGCAGGTGTTAGGTGGAACAAGGGAGAGGCACAAAGTACTGGAGTAACTCCGCAGGTCAGGCAGCACGACTGATTGGAGTAGGGCTGCGGGAAGAAATCAGTCTGAAGAAGGGTCCCAACCCGAAACATCACCTATCCATGTTCTCCAGGGATGTTGCCTGACCTGCTCAGTTACTCCAGCACTTATGTCTTAGTTTTAGAGTCGTAGAATGATACAGCGTGAAAACAGGCCCTTTGGCCCAACTTTCCCACACTGGCCAATATGTCCCAGCTACACTAGTCCCACCTGCCTGCGTTTGGTCCACATCCCTCCAAACCTATCCTATCCATTTACCTGTCTAACTGTTTCTTATATGTTGGGATAGTCCCTGCCTCAACAACCACATCTGGCAGCTTGTTCCATGCACCCACCATTTTTGTGTGAAAAGGTAACCCTCAGATTCCTATTAAATGGTTTCTCCTTCACCTTAAACCCATGTCCTCTGGTCCTCGATTAACCTACTCTGGGCAAGAGACTCTGTGCATCTACCCGATCTATTCATCTCATGATTTTATACATGATTGTAAGATCACCCCTCAATCCCCTGCGCTCCAAGGAATAGAGTCTCAGCCTGCTCAACATTTCCCTACAGCTCAGACACCTCTAGTCCTGGCAACATCCTCTTCCCTAGTGTGTGTAAATCTTCTCTGTACTCTATCTAGCTTGAGAACATCTTTCCTATAACGTGGTGCCCAGAGCTGAACACAATACTGTAAATACGGCCTCATCAAGGTCTTATGCAACTACAACATGACCTCCCAACTTCTGTATTCAATACTCTGGCTGATGAAGGCTAATGTGCCAAAAATGTAACTACTTTAATGAACAGACCTGCCAATGCTGTGAGGAATTTGGCAAGTAGGAAACCTTTAGCAACATGCTTCCGAGGCTCACCTTGCCTTTCATCCCATGCACACCCCATGCAATCTGGCAGCCTTTGACAAGAGCCAAGGCTGTGTGCCAGAGCCTCATCTGCAGTCAAAACTCTGACTATGCAGATTATTTTAATGCCTTTGATACTCTGAGACATTAAAAGAAATATAATGCATTTCGTTGTCTCTGTACTGTACACTGACAATGACAATTAAAATTGAATCTGAATCTGAATCTGAATCTGAATCTAAAAGTTTGAAATATGTTAAAGCATTGTTAACGATTGAGAGCATTAAACTAACTGAACATGTGAATGCAAAAATATCACATAACCTTAATCAGGTGTGAAAGTGTAAATGGTTGAGTGCTTCAGGATCCTCAGCATAAATATTACCAACTATCTATCCTGGACCAACCATATTGAAGTTATGGTCTAAAACGTGAATGCCCCTCAGTTTAGTTTAGTTTAGAGATACAGCGCTGAATGCAACCTTGACTACG
Source organism: Leucoraja erinaceus (assembly GCF_028641065.1). Classification (NCBI taxonomy): domain Eukaryota; kingdom Metazoa; phylum Chordata; class Chondrichthyes; order Rajiformes; family Rajidae; genus Leucoraja; species Leucoraja erinaceus. The sequence goes on from NC_073389.1 coordinate 7,460,076, forward strand.
GGTGCTGTCTGTACGGAGTTAGTATGTTCTCCCCGTAACCACACTCCAAAGATGTTTGTAGGTTAATTGGCTTGGTATAATTGTAAATTGTCCCTAGTGTGTGTAGGGTAGTGTTAAAGTGTTAGTGTGTGGATCGCTGGTCAGAGTGGACTCGGTGTACCAAAGGGCCTGTTTACGCACTGTATCTCTAAACTAAACTAAACTAAACTAAGTTGTTCAGGTTGGTCTGTGATTTCAGACACTGTTGCTAGAGTTATCTCATTAATTGTATTAGATTTGTCAATCCTAATTCCACTTACAATACCAGAGTTTAGTTTAGTTTAGAGATGCAGCAAGGAAACAGGCCCTTCAGCCCACCGAGTCTGTACCGACCAGTGATCCCTGCACATTAACACAGCCCTACACACACTAGGGACAATTTTGTTATATTTATACATTTACACCAAGCCAAATAACCTACAAACCTGTACATCTTTGGAGTGTGGGAGGAAACCGAAGATCTCGGAGAAAACACACACAGGTCACGGGGAGAACATACAAACTACGTACAAACAGCACACGTAGTCAGGATCTAATCCGGGTCTCTGGCGCTGTAAGCGATGTATGGCAGCAACTGTACCACTGCACCACCGTGACTAGATAAATCTTTTGGGAGGCTAAGGAAATTCTGCATGTCTCTGAACCTTACCAACTTCTACAGATGCACCACAGAAAGGGTACTATTGATAGTCTGAAGGGGGAGTGGCGATCCAAAATATCACCCATTTTCTTTATTCAGAGATGCTGCCTGTCCCGCTGAGTTACTCCAGGTTTTTGTGTCTATCTTTGGTTTAAACTAGCAGCTGCATTTCCTTCCGACATGCAGACTAATGAGTTGATTCAATTTCAAGTTTAATTTTAATTTACATTGATTGTCATATGCACCAATTGGTACAGTGAGATTTGAGTTACCATACAGCCATACGAATAAAAAGACCATAATACACAATTAAATTTAACATAAACATCCACCACAGCGGAATCAACGTTTCTCACTGTGATTGAAGGCAATAAAGTTCAGTCATCTCCCGCTTTGTTCACCCGTGGTTGGGGCCCGTGAACCCTCCGCAGTCGCCGCTACGGACGGCGCAATGTACAGGCCCTTTCGCCAGGATGATCAAAACTCTGGCGTCGGAATGGAGGAACACACTCTGTGGCTTGGAGTTTCTGAATCGGCCACTTCCTACCGGAGACCAAGGCTTCAGAAGTCCACAGGCCGAGCTGGGCAGAGCTCCAACACTGGCAATCCCCGGCAAAAGATCCCAGGCCTCCGCGATGTTAATGTCAGTGCCCGCGGCTAGAAGCTCCGCAAACCACAACTCCACGGTGTTAAAGTGAGCAGGCCCATCAGCTGTATATCATCACATGTGACAATAAAAAACAAGCTCTGACAATCCCCGTCCCACTTAAAAAGACTGCAAGAAATTTCCGAGTTGTAGATATAGCCCAGTCCACCACACATAGCAGTCACCCACCTGATAGACTCCATCTACATCTCACACCATGTCGGGAAGGCAGCCAACATAAGCAAGGACCTTTACCATCCTGGTCACTATCTATGATAGTGGTCACATTATATCTCATGAATTATACAGACACTGTTACTCATTCTCTGATCCGCCAAATGGATGAATCACTAATATTCAAACACCAGTCTTTTTTAATTACCTTAGCTTTCAAGCTTAAACTAAAGCAGAAAATAGACACAAAAATCTGGAGTAACTCAGCGGGACGGGCAGCTTCTCTGGAGAGAAGGAATGGGCGACGTTTCGGGTCGAGCCCCTTCTTTAGAGTAGTGCAATGTCCCTTTCCATGACGGTTTCATTGCAACTGCTGAGTTCAATATCATTTCCATAAACCTCCTGCCTACTTTGCCACCGGTTTCTCCTTAATGCATTGACAATGAGCATGGCATTGAAACAAAAGCTGAAGTCTAAACTACAGCGTACTATTCACGTCTCAGTGTCTCCATGCACGGTTCTGCTGCAATCAGGACACTAAAGGCCTTTGTTATCTCTCGTTCCGATGCCTTTCAGTTCTTCTGACATAATGATTCGATTGTTGTGTAGCAGAATTAAACAATAGAGCAATTGCTAAGAAGGGGAAAATTATCAATAGGTTGAGGTCAGCACCATCTAGCACAGGGGTGGGGAACCTGCGGCCTTAAAGCCGCTATGCAGCTTCTAGGCCATTAAGTGCGGCCTTTTGAATGAATCCAAATTTTGTAGAACAAGTCCGGTTATTTTTATTAATATGTTTTTAATCGTGTTTTATTATTTTTATTTTTATCTTAAAATGTACATATTTAAAATACCAAAGATTCAACAAAATAATTCTCCCCGACTGATGGCCACAATTAAAACATTAGAAAATCTACTATTTTAAGTGACACTTTGCAACAAGTTATAAGTATTGTTAACTATATTCGTGCAAATGCATCGTCAGTTTCGTAATGTGCTAAAGTTAGACGATGAGGCATTCAGTGTGGATTTGCCACATCATTGGCTATCGCAGGGACAGATGTTAGCAAAATGTTTATCTTTGCGAGAACAGATAGTTAAATTTCATGAAGAACGGAATCAGCAATGTGAATTATTGAAAGAAGATTCCTATAGAAATACTGCATTTCTGTGTGATATCACGTCAAATCAAAATGTCTTGAATGTTTCTTTGCAAGTTAAAACTAAGTCTATATATGATACGAGGCAAAAAATCCAAGCATTTCGAAAAAAAAACTCTTCTTCTTCAAAATGAAATTTTAGATGAACATTTTCCCCAAGTTAGCGAAGATCATTGATGAGCAGGAGGATTCATGCGAATCATTTGACGAATACGCAGCTGTTATAGACTTATTAATTAAAGAATACAATGAAAGGTTCACTGACTTTGAGAATGATAACATCACACTCAAATTAGCATTTCAACCTCACCTTGTTGATGTCTCCAAGGCTCCTAAAGAACTACAGAAGGAATTGATTGAGCTCTCAGAAGATGACATTTTAAAGTCCTTATTTGACGCCAAGAAAGATCCGATTGAAATATGGAAAAATGCAACAGAATACCCACGTCTTCAGCAACATGCACGAAAATTGCTTTCTTGCTTTTCAACCACTTATTGCTGCAAATCTACATTCTCCTACCTAACCCAAATCAAGATGCCCTTTAGGTCACAAATGACAGATACCCATCTAGAAGATCAGCTGAAACTGTGTACCTCCATGTTGCAACCAAATATTCAAATGCTTTCCCACAAAAAGCAGTCACAACAAAGTCATTAAAAGGTTAGTTAACTTTCAAATTAACAACATTTTTTCATTTTCTTGAAGTTAGTACATGGTAGTTAGATTTTTACAAAATAATGTACTTGAAGTATATCAAATTGAAGTTCCTTGGATGCGGCCTTATTAGATTACAGCTAACTTAATGCGGCATTCCAACATGAAAAGGTTCCCCACCCCTGGTCTAGCAGCAAGCCATCAAGGAACAGTAACAACATCTCTGAATGTCCACATTTCATGCAGTGGCTCCATGGTGTCTTTACCTGGAGGCTAGCCTGTACATACGCAGGGAGGGTCACATATGAAATACCGCCTCCTCTGTTTTACACCAGACGTCCCAAGACAACCCACTGTCGACATCTTGAAAACAACTAGACTTCATGGAAACATATGAATAGGGCTGGTAGTTTGTGAGCACTTCACGGGAGCGTTTGTGATATATATATTATCATGACGTCAATGGAGACACAAAGTGCTGAAGTAATTTAGTGGGCCAGGCAACATCTCTGGAGAGAAGTTTGGGTGATGTTTTGGGTCGAGTCCCTTTCATTGCCTCTCCTAACATAACTTCCCTTCACTGATGGCCTATTTTTTCATTATGCTTCCCCAGTATGTAAGGGCTTGGGTTAAACAGATTACAAACTACTTATCGCTGGAGGAAATGGACGGGCGACATTTCTGGTCGGAACTCTTCTTCAGACTGACCAAACTGGCCAGTCTGCAGAAGAGGTCCGACCCGAAACACCTATCCATTTTCTCCAGGGATGCTGCCTGGTCCATTGAGGTACTCCAGCATTTTGAGTCTATTTTTGGTATAAACCAGCATCAGTAGTTCCTTTTTATTACAGAGGTTGGTGAGTTGTATTGGTGAGTACGTTTGTGATACTAAAATTGTATGATTTGCAGCCAGCGAGGAAGGCTGTTCGAACTGGCAGTGATATCAGAACATAATTGTTATATGGTTATATGGTTATATGGTTATTATATAGATAAGCTGCAGAAATGGGCAGAGAAACTGTGATGGTGTTTAATCCGAGCAAGTGTGAGGTGTTGCACTTTGGGAGGTTGAATGGAAGGAGAGAGTATACTTTAACATCAAGGAGCTCGCAGTCTCGGGTAAGACACCGACGTCGGGAAGCTCCAAAAGTTGCTTGAAGTTCGACTAGCCCCGACCCGTGGTTGATCCCCCGGTGTGGGGGAGCTGAGATTCCTCCCCGATGCAGGAGCTTGATCGCCCCTACGAGGAGGCTCGCCGCCGGCTACGGTAGTAAGATCGTCCCGTCAATGGAAGGTTAGAGGCTCCCGAACGCTGGAGGGCAAAGAAGGGAGAGATTGAACATTTTTTCGCCTTCCATCATAGCGAGGAATGTGGAGGAGTCACTGTGGTGGATGATTATGTTAAAATGTATTTTGTGTGTTCTGTTGCTTTTAATTGGTATGACTGTAAGGGAGCGACCAGAACTGCATGCAATACTCCAAACATGGCCTAAACAAACTTCAATAGAGCCGCATTTTTAAACCTGACTCGATACTCATGCCCCACCTTGTGAAGCACCCATACAGAACTCATGGACTTCATTAATTTCGCTACCAAATTCCATCCTGCACTCAAATTCATGTGTAGGAAGGAACTGTAGATGCTGGTTTACACTGTAGATAGACACTAAAGGCTGGAGTAACTCAACGGGACAGGCAGCATCTCGGGAGGAAAAGAATAGGCGACGTTTCGGGTTGAGACCCTTCTTCAGACTGAGAGTCAGGGGGGAGAGAAACAAAAGATATTAAAAGGTACATGTAACAAATTAATGAAAGATATGCAAAAAAGACAGATCAAAGCCAGCAACGATGTTCACTGTTGACTGTGGGGAAGGTAAGCACGAGTAATGCAAACAGTGAAACTCAGCATGACAACAGAGAAACTATGGTATGACTAGTGCGGGGGAGGGTCGGAGAGAGAGGGGATGCAAAGGTTACTTGAAGTTAGCAATATTCAACATCATACCGCTGGGTTGTAAGCTGTAAAAGCGAAATATGAGGTGCTGTTCCTCCAATTTGCGTTTGGCCTCACTCTGACAACGGAGGAGGCCCAGGACAGAAAGGTCAGTGTGGGAATGGGAGTTAAAGTTCACGTTATAGGAGTAGAATTAAGCCATTCGGCCCATCGAGTCTACTCCGTGGCTTCATCCAATCGTGGTTGATCTCTGCCTCCTAATCCCATTTTCATGCCATGTCTCCATAACCTTTTTACACCCGTTCTAATCAAGAATTTGTCTATCTCTGCCTTAAAAATATCCACTGATTTGGCCTCCACAGCTTTCTGTGGCAATGAGTTCCACACATTAACTACCCTCTGACTAAAGAAGTTCCTCCTCAGCTTCTTTCAAAAAGAGCGCATTTTAGTTCTGATCTCTGGTCCAAGACTCTCCCACCAATGGAAACATCCTCTCCACATCCATTCTATCTATGCCTTTCATATTCTATAGGTTTCAATGAGGTCCTCTCTCAACCTTCTAAACTCCAGTGAGTAGAGACCCAGTGCTGTCAAACGCTCATTTCTGGGATCATTCTTGTAAACCTCCACTCGACCCTCTCCAGAGCCAGCACATCCTTCCTCGGATATGGGGCCCAAATTTGCTCACAGTAAACTATTTGGCAACCGGTAGATCACGTGGGCCAAGGCAGAAATGTTCAGCGAAATGATCCCCGAGCCTGCTCTTGGTCTCACCGATATAAAGGAGTCCATACCTGGAACAGTGGATATAGTGGATGAGGTTGGAGGAGGTACAAGTGAACTTCTGCATCACCTGTAAAGACTGTTGCGGTGCTTGGACTGTCGAGGGGGGAGATATGTGTTGCATCTCCTGTGGTTGCTGGGGAAAGTACCTGGGGAGGGGGTCGTTTGGATGGGAAGGGATGAGTTAACCAGGGAGTTGCAGAGGGAATTGTCTCTGCGGAAGGCAGAAAGGGGTGGAGATGGGAAGATGTGGCTAGTGGTGAGATACTGTTGGAGGTGGCAAAGATGTTGGAGGATTATGTGTTGTATGTGACGGCTGATGGGGTAAATGGTAAGGACTAGGAGGGCTCTGTCCCTGTTGCAACTGGGGGAGGGGGAGCAAGGGCGGAGCTGCGGGATACCGAGGAGACCCGTGTGAGGGCCTCATCTACTCTATGATGGGAGAGGGGAATCCCCGTCCCCTAACGTATGAGGGCATCTCGGATGTTCTAGTATGGAACACCTCATCTTGGGCTCAGATGCGGTGTAGATGGAGGAAGTGAGATTTGGGGATAGAGTCTTTACAGGAAGCAGAGTGTGAAGAAGTGCAGTCGAGATACTTGTGGGAGTCAGTGGGTTTGTAAAAGACGTCAGTCCATAGTCTATCTCCTGTGATGGAGACGTGAGGTCAGGAAAAGGGAGGGAGGTATTGGAGATGGTCCAAGAGAATTTGAGTGCCGGATGGAGATTGGTGGTGAAGCTGATGAAGTCCATGAGATCTACATGGGTGCAGGTAGCACCAATGCAGTCATCAATGTAATGGAGATAGAGTTCGGGGATAGGGTCAGTGTCAGTCTGGAACAGGGATTGTTCAATGTACCCTACAAAGAGGCAGGCATAGCTGGGGCCCATGTGGGTGCCCATAGTTATGCCTTGGACTTGGAGGAAGTGTGAGGAATTGAACCGTATGCCTTCATTGCCACACGATGTACATGTGTTGCCACTTTCAGCTAGTTACGGACTTGGACCCCAAGATCCTTCTGCACATCTATGCTGTTAGTGGTCACGCCATTAATCATATATTTTCTCCTTACATTTGTCGTCCCAAAGGGCAGCACCTCACAATTGCTTGAATAAACTCCATCTGCCATTTTTATGCCCATTTCTGTAGCTGATCTATATCCCATTGGACTCGCTGGGCTGAAAGACCTGTTTCCACGCTGTATCTCTCAAACTAAAAGTAAAAACAAAAAAAACAGCAGAGGTCGTAGCACAGATCCCTGCGGATCTCCACTGGTCACAGACTTCCAGCCTGAATATTGTTCTTCCACCACAGCCCTCTGTCTACTGGTATAATATTTGATAGAAACCTGAGGAAAAACATGTTCACAGGTGTGTGTGCAATTTATGCAAAGAGGTGCCTGATGAACTAGTAGAGGCAGGCATCATAACAACATTTAAAAGATGCTTGGACAAGTAACTGGAAAGGGAAAGTTAAGAGGGATATGTGCCAAATGCGGGTAAATGGAACTAGCTTAGATGGGAGATAGACACTAAATACTGGAATAACTCAGATGTGCAGGCAGTATCTTTGGATAGGAATGGGCGACGTTTCGGGTCGAGACCCTTCTTCAGACTGAGAGTTAGGGGAGAGGGAGACAGAGGTAAGAAAGGGTAAGGTGTGATAAAAACGAGATAAAAAGAGATGGGGATCAAGGAAAATGTAGAATAGATTATTGTTAGCCAGGAGAAAGTGACAACAAAGCAAAGAGATAAAATGTAATCAGGGAGACAGTCAGACTGGTCGGAGAACCAGGAAGGGGGGGGGGGGGGGGGGGGGGGGGGGGGGGGGGGGGGGGGGGGGGGAGGGGAGGGGGAAAGCAAAGGTTACTTGAAGTTAGAGAAGTCAATATTCACACCACTAGTGTGTAAGCTGTCCAAGCGAAATATGAGGTGCTGTTCCTCCAATTTGTGATTGGATATCTTGGTCAATATGGGCAAGTTACTCAAAAATTAATGTTGCTGCTTATTTGTAGATAGTTGAGGTTATTTCTTATAATACCTATGCTGAGAAATTCACTATTGACTGCAGATGAACTTCTCTGCATCAGTGTTATTAGAATTACCCAACACATCCTTCATCCCACAAAATACAGCAATAACAATCTTGTCATGTAAGGATTTTGCATTAATCTTTCATAAACTTTTTCTTTACTCTGTTGAAACAATTTAATGCATAGGCCAGTTATTGAAAGCCTTTAAATAGTAGCAATGATTTCTAAAGGTATAAAAAATGGATCTTTACCAATTTAAGAAGTAAAACATGGGTTTATGTTGCACCTTTTATGGGATCCAAAACCCAATGTAAAAGTCCTTTTCAGATTTAGTTAAAGTTACAATTGGGAAACACGACAACCAAGTTATATTCAGCAAGCTCCCATCATCTAAAATGTAATAATAACCAGAAAACCATGACTCCGATGAAAATGAAACTAGGTTGCAATAAGGATGTCAATTCTGCTTTTGGAAATCACTTTTCAGTCACTGACTATTTTACAACTATTTTAGAGTCGTTCAGCACAGAAACAGGCCCTTTAGTCGAACTCGTCTTAAACAACCAAGATGGTAGTCCTGATTAAAGCTAGTTTAGTTTAGAGATATAGTGTGGAAACAGGCCCTTCAGCCCACCGAGTCCACACTGACCAGCGATCCCTGCACATTAACAATATCCTACACACACTAGTGCAGGGGTTCCCAATCTTTTGCATCCCGTTTACCCCAGGCAACTTTAATAGCACATAACAATGTTATTTCACTTACTTATGAACAACTAATGATGGATGGAACTAAACACCGTCAGTCAATGAGACAAAATGTGTACAAATCCAGAATCAACAAATTTACCCCCTGGGTAGATGAAATTTACCCCAGATTGGGAACTCTTGCACTAGAAACTATTTATTTTTATACCAAGCCAATTAACCTACATACCTGAACGTCTTTGGGGTGTGGTAGGAAACCGAATATCTTGGAGAAAACCCACTGGGTCACGGGGAGAACGTTCAAACTCCGCACAGACAGCATGCGTAGTCGGGATCGACCATGGGTCTCTGGTAATGTACGCGCTGTAAGACCGCAACTCTACTACTGTACCACGGTGCCACCCTATACCTACCTCTACCACTTCCTCCGGCAGTTTGTTCAACACCTGCACCAGCCTCTGTGTGAAAACGCGGTCATTCAGTTTCCTATTAAATCTTTCCCCTCTGACCTTAAACCTACACCCTCAAGCTCTTCATTCCTAACCCTGGTAAAAAGTATATGCAATCACCCTGTCTATGTCCTTCATGATTTCATGCACAAAATCACACCTCCATCTCTCATCCTCCAGTGAATAAAGTCCTTGCATGCCCAGTCTCTCCCTATAACTCAGTCCAGTGTATTTATAGAGAGAATACTAATAGCTCAGCTAAAAACAAAAGACCAATTCTGGAATGCTGTTTCTAGATTGGATTGCTGCAACAGGGATAAAATTCAGAAGCACTCTCAAAGATGAGGGAGCCTATTATCTTCTGGGCTCCAATCTGCAATCTTCTGCATTTTATTTATTAAAATGCTGGGTCATGATTTTATATTTTCACTTAAACATAGTGGAAGTGGATAGACATCATTAATATTTGACTATTGTACAAGATTTCCGATTCCTTCCTTCTCTCCCACCCTTGAGAATAGGGATTGAAATTCTTTCTCCACAAAGTCCACATCAGCACCCACTGCAGTGTTGAAAGGGTACTGATCTATTCAAAGTATCCCCCTTTGGATGAGATATAAAATCAATAGGAAGCAGCCCAGACCATCACACAAACCAACCTCCCTTTCCATTGACTCCATTTACACCTCCCCGGCAAGGCCAGCAGCATACAAGGATGTTTTCTCCTCTACCTGCTAAAAGGTTTGTGAAAGCACAGCTCCTTCCAGAGACAATCATAGCTGTTAAAGGCAACAGAATCATCCTAAATAAAGAGCAGTGCTGAATTATTGTATTAGTCATTACCTCATTGGTGACCCTCGGTTTTTCCTCTACTATAAATTTTTGTCAGGTGTCTTTCTCTATCTTTACCTTGCATTATTAATTATTATTACCTGATTCCCTTACTCATTTGGTATCTTTATCTTTACCTGTAAATGACCCTATCATGTATTGTACACTCATGTATGGATCTTGGTCTTTACGCTGACTGGTTAGCACGCAACAAAAGCTTCTCACTGTACCTCGGTACACGTGACAATAAACTTAGTTGAAATGGCTCTGTATTATTTAAGGACTCTAAGGTCTCATGTTGCTGTTTGTAGGGGAATGCCTTGAACAAAATGATGTTACCCTCCAGTACAGTACAACATATTATATTAGCTGTAAAATATTTTAGGCCCTCCTTAGGTTGTACGCAATGTTATTTAATTGATAATTTGTCCTTTCATCAAACAACTTCAATATTATTGAATTGGTAGTAGATAAAAGAAGGCGGATCAGCGTGATCAGTGGCTACTAGACCGTGGGCATGCATCATGGTACATGTACAGTTAACATCTGTGCAGGAAAGAACTGCAGAAGTTGGTTCCCTCCGAAGATAGACACAAAATGCTGGAGTAACTCAGCAGGACAGGCAGCATCTTTGGTGAGAAGGAATGGATGACGTCTTGGGTCGAGGCCCTTCTCCAGACGCTGAAGAATGGTTGCAGCCTGCAACATCACCCATTCCTTCTCTCCGACGATGCTACCTGTCCTGCTGAGTTGCTCCAGCATTTAGTGTGCAGTTAATCCCCTGATGCAAGTTTATCCAACACCTCTCCCGGGTTAAAAAAAATCAAACTCGTGGTACTTCATCACGAGTATTTTATTTTTTCTTGGAAACTTTTCACACTGTTGAAAAAACTTCACGAGTTTCCGCGTGTCCCGAGTACCTGCCGTTAGCATTACGAGCCGTTATGAGACATCCACGAGCTCCATCGTACCCGCTACGTATATTCTACGTGCTTACCATGAGTTTGATTTTTTTTTAAACTCGGGAGAGCTCTCTTGGGTAAACTCGTATAGTGGGACAGGGCCTTTAGTGACAGTTGGGAGTGGGCCCAGCTTTTATCAGTCAGCAGGGGGGCTAAGTGCAGGAATCTTTTAGTATACTGTATACAGCTGACATCTCGGTGGCCCACAATCAAGATCCCCTCAGGGCTGAAGAAGGGTCTCGATCCAAAACGTCACCCATTCCTTCTCTCCAGAGATGCTGCCTGTCCCGCTGAGTTACTCCAGCTTTCTTTGTCAATCTTTGGCTTAAACCAGCATCTGCAGTTCCTTCCTACACATCCCCTCTGGTCACGACCAACACTGCCATCTTGTGGTACTCCATCTACCACAGGGGACCTTCACGGATTTGGCTGAGCTCGACTGGTAGTCCCATCAAAGTCTATAGCCATCCTTCATGGTTGTTCATTGGTGAGTTCGCGGTTCCTTGAAATACGGTGTGGCTTCAACTTGTGGGAATTACAGCACTGGAATAATCATTCTTGTGAGCCACTCCTTATGTGTCAGTGAATTAAATTCCTCATGACTTGCCATAGTCTCAAAAGTAGACTGAGTACAACCTTGACTGTGATATACACTCGTGTGGAATGACTTTTCTTATCTGAACTACATTGACAATGTGGCACCATCCTTCTGACCATGCATTCTGGCATTTACAGTTTTAGTGAGGTTATGGTGCATTGCTGTATCATTGCAATTCTCTCGAAATAGCAGAAAACATCAAGTATTTTTAGCGCTGATCATCACTGAATGCACACTGAAATTCCAGAATAAATAATGCATGAGGATGCCATTATGTACCAAAACTTCATGCCCAGGTTAAGTAATTGTTCAAGTGAAGGTTACAGGTACACATTTTGCTTTGGAGATACAGTGCTGAAACACCGAGGCCGCATCGACCAGCGATCCCCGCACATTAACACTATTCTACACATACTAGGGGCATTTTATATTTTAACATTTTTATACCAAGCCGAATAACCCATAAACCTATACATCTTTGGAGTGTGAGAGGCAAGGTCGAAGATCTCGGAGAAAACCCACGTGGTTACGAGGAAAAAGTACAAACACCATACAGACAAGCATCCATAGTCAGGATCGAACCTGGGTCTCAGGAAGGTAGTAGCTCTACCACTATGCCAACATGCCACTATTTTTAGTTTTTTTAAATAAAATTATGTAATCTGAATAGTATACACTGATGAAAATAGTAAATAGCTCAAACAAAAACAGTGTTGGAATTACAAATGGGGTAGGCAGCATCTGTGGAGGGAAATGGAGAGACCACATTTGGGATCAGAACCCTCTTTAGACCGATTGAAGAAGGGGGGGGGGAGAAAGCTGGAAAGGAGAGGTCGGGTGGGACAAAGCCTGACGAGTGATACGTTGATACAGGTGAGGGGGATATTTGGCAGATGGGTGGAGTAAGTGATAAAAGCATTTCTCCCTCCTCCGGGCACATTTAGTCAGAGGGTGGTGAATCTGTGGAATTCTTTGCCACAGAAGGCTGTGGAGGTAAAGTCAGTAGATATACTGTATTTAAGGCAGAGATAGATGGATTATTGATTAGTACGGGTGTCAGGGGTTATGGGGAGACGGCAGGAGAATGGGGTTAGGAGGGAGAGGTAAAGTCCATCTCACTCCAAAGACATACAGGTTTGTAGGTTAATTGGCTTGATAGAAATATAAACATGGCCTAATTCTGCTCCTATCGCATGATCTTATGATCATATGATACATTTCTCCCATCTCACCCCTTGTAACGCTGCAGCTGTCACCCGCTTTGAATACTCATCTTCCATCCCCGTGTCCACATTTCCCTTTCATCCCCCTCCTTCCCCTGTCCCCTGTCCTCTATCCCCTGTCCCCTGTCCCCTGTCCCCTGTCCCCTGTCCCCTGTCCCCTGTCCCTATCCCCTGTCCCCTGTCCCCTGTCCTCTATCCCCTGTCCCCTATCCCCTGTCCCCTGTCCCCTGTCCCCTCTCCCCTGTCCCCTGTCCCCTACCCCCTGTCCTCTATCCCCTGTCCCCTGTCCCCTGTCCCCTGTCCCCTATCCCCAAGACTCTCCATCCAACATTACATTTCACTCTTCCTTTTGTTTCCTTTTCACCTCCAGCCATTATCACTCCCTCCACCCATCTGCTAATCACTATCTCCTCTCCCCCCTCACCACCTTCTTCATCTGTATCCATAGATCACTTGCCAAGCTTTGTCCCCACACCTCTCTTGTCCAACTTTCCCCCCAATACTCCAATCAGTCTGATGAGGGAATCCCTCCTAAAACATTGCCTGAGCATTTTCCCCCACGGATGCTGCCTGACCAGTTTGGTTCCTCCAGCACTTTTGTTTTCGCTCACGATTCCAATATCTGCAGTTCCTTGTGTCCACAAATGTCTCGACACAGCTTTATTAAAATCATTTTCAATTTTTTTAAAATTCAAAATGATCCCAAAAATACTTTATTTTTTTAAAGAAACATTTTCAACGGTGCCTGCTACAACTGTACCAGGCTACCACCTTTAAATACATTATTAAGCATCCTCATTGAAAGAAAAACATACAGTATTTATATTCTAGCATGTCACATAGTTACAATGAATAAAAAATAGCTTTGTATACATTCTTTGGGGTATGGGTAGCCAAATGAATTAATAATGGACTAATTATTCCGAGGCTTTGACTAATGGAGACTTAAGTTCAAGGTACGTGAGACTGTGATATTATAGCTATTACAGATTCAGATTAATTTATTGTCATATATAATAGTAAGATAAAACGAGAACTTACCAGTTTGAAGTTTGATCTGTATTTTATGAGGAGTTACAATGAGGGATTACATGAAGACTCCTTTCCAGCACATATGCGCGACATACTTCAAAGCAGCGGTATGGAATCACAGTAACAACACAGTAATTGAAATACACATAGTAAAGATAAGGAGAATTAAGTTACCAGTTGATCTCTGTAATTGAGGGTGGGAGCGGAGGGCACATAATCCCTCATCGTAACTCCTCATAAAATATAGATCAAACTTCAAACTGGTAAGTTCTCGTTTAATCTTACTATTTTACTTCGGAGTCACGTGAGTGACTACGTGAAGATTTTAAAGCTCTGTGATTTCAAACCGTGTAACAGTTCATACTTCACTCGCTGCCGAAGTCATCCAAGGGAGGAAGTATGTTATCATAGTCAACCATGAATCTGTTTATAAAACAATAATGGTATTTATTTTGAAAACAATAACAAAGAAAAATAATGCTCCCCCGGGCTTAAATTACATGTTTGCAGAGTCCAAAATTCTTTCTGCAAATAAAACAGGTTCTGCTAACGGCTTGTCGTAGAACGTTTGGAAGGTTTTCTCCTTGGACCACCCTGCTGTTGCCAAGATGTGATCTAATGGCATGTCCATTCTTTTAGCCGCTGACGTGGATGCTGCCCTGGTGGAGTGAGATGTGTAAATGTCAGTATCCACTCCAGCAGCTCCCAGTACCTGTTTGAGCCATCTAGAGATAGTTTGGCTCGACACCCGACCATGTGGTTTTTTGTGGCTGACCCATAGAGCTTTTTCTCTCCCTCGGGAATCTTTAGTTGTGTTGATGTATAACAGCAAATGAGTCACAACGCATAAACGGGGGTCAGGTGGGTACGCCCGGAATTCCATAACAAGACCTGAAGTTCCTGGTCTGCTCTGTTTTACCAGCTCCTGAATGGTGAATTTTATTTGGTCTGATGTTATGACCATGTTGTCCAGTCTGAGTAAGTGAAGGGACTGGACCCTTTGTGCTGAGACTAACGCCATCAGCATGACCGTTTTCAGGGTTAGCTGTTCCAGAGTGAGGGGTCTGGCTGGTGACCATCCCCTTAGGTATGTCAGGACAACACTGACATCCCAGATCTTGGTATACCTGGGCCTTGGGGGGTTTGAATTGAAGATCCCTCTCATTAATTTGATCACCAGTGGATGAGACCCAATGGCCTGTTGTCCTGGTGCCTGTCTTAGGTAGGCTGACAGTGCACTTCTAGCACAATTGATAGCGCTATAGCTCAGACCTTCATCATGGTGAAGGCTGGCCAGGAACTCCAGTACATGTGTTATGGTGGTTGATGAGTAGGTTGTCCCTGTTCTCGAGCAGTATGTTTCCCATTTTCTTATGCTCGAGAGGTATTATTTCTTGGTGGAAAGTCAGCGAGACGCTGTCATCATGTCCATGGTCCTGTTTGACAGTCCCAGGTCCAGCAAAGGTCTTTTTAGAATCTGCAAACCAGTAGGTTAATTCTGTCATGGCATGGATGACTTCCGCCTGACATTGGGTGAATCAGTAGATCTGGCCCACTGGGAATGGTCATTGGTGTTTCAATGAGCCTGTAGTGGACCACTGGGAACCATGACTGTGTAGGCCAGTCAGGTACTACCAAGATGCCTGAAGCGGAGTCCATCTGTATTTTGTGTAGTACTCGACTGATGAGGCAGAAGGGGGGAAAGGCATAGAAAAAATAATTCCCCCAGTCCAGCGCGAATGCATCCATCGCCGCTGCCTCAGGGTCTGGTTCCCAAGCAACATACATTGGTACCTGGTGATTCAGTCGGGATGCAAAGAGATCGATATCTGGTGTGCCATATTGCTTTGTAATTTCAGCAAATACTTTGGGATTTAACATCCATTCGGTGTTATCATTAAACTTGCGTGACCTGGTGTCTGCCACTGTATTTAGCTTACCTGGTAGGTAAGTTGCTGATAGCCAAATGTTTGTCAATACACCATTGCCAGATTGTGTTGACCAAATTGTCACATGATATCGATTTTATCCCGCCCATATGGTTAATATAGGCCACCACTGTGATATTATCAATCTGTAAACGAACATGCAAATGGTGCATATTTGTACAATATGCTTTTAAACCATAGAATGCACCCAACATTTCCAAATAGTTTATGCCCAGTGTCTGTAGTAGTGATGATTCTAGATTAGTCCATCTACCACCTGTGCTGGATATGGTATTAGTTGCTCCCCAGCCTTGAGCACTGGCATCTGTTTGTATAGTTAACGTTGGGTTATTGATGATGATAGGACTGGAACTATGCCAAATGTTCTTTATCCACCATTGTAACTCTGATATTGCTTCAATGGGCAATTTCATGGTTCGGTCAAAATGTCCTGCATGTCGTTTTAACGCTTGCACCTTTGCTCTTTGTAAGTTTTGATAGTGCAAAGGTCCAAACTGGGTAGCTGGAAATGTTGCTACTATTTTCCCCAATTACTCTTGCCACTTGTCGGATGGTTGGTCGATTGTTAACCATTAATTTGTTACACGTTTGTGCCAATTCTGCTGATTTCTCTTTTGGCAACGTTACAGACATGTGGACTGAGTTAATTGTGAACCCCAAATAGTCCATAGTTTTGGATGGCGTCAACGTAGATTTATCTGGATGTATGACAAAACCCAGGGTTTCAAATAAATGTTTAGTAGCTAATACAGCTGAATTAGCTAATTCCATGGTTTCGCCTATTATTAAAATATCATCAAGATATGCCATGACAATATGTTTTTGTTTTCTTAATATTGCCATGGCTAGTTTTAGTATCTTGGTAAACAGTCTTGGGGCTGATGTTAGATCATTAGGCAATGATTTGAACTGCCATTATTGCCCCATCCAGGTAAATTGTAGGTATCTACGATGATCCTTGTGAATAGGTACTGAATAGTAGGCATCTTTTAAATTGATGCTTGCCATAAAGTATCCTTTGGAAATCAGTTGTTTGGCACACAAATGTTTCCATTTTAAAGTGTGTATACTTAACGAAAGCATTCAATGTAGTTAAGTCAATGATGATGCAACATCCACCATCTTTTTTGGTTTTGGTAAATATATTTGAAACAAATTCCAAAGGTTCATGTTCAGATTTCTCAATGATACCCTTTGTAAGCAACCTCACCAGTTCTGCTTGTCCCTCTAGTTTTTCTTTTAGTGAGAGGGTAAAACCCCTTTGGGGTGCATGCTGAACTGGTGGCATGTTTTCTTGAATAAATTCAATTTTATATCCTTGAATACTGTTAAGTATATAACTATCAAGTGTGATAGTCCTCCATGCTTCCATGAACAGGTGTAGTCTCCCCCCTGTTAGCACAATTCCCCCGCTTTTTATGTACTGGTAGGAACCAGACCCACCTACCTCCATTGTTATTGATGTATTTATTTCTTCTGTTTCTGGTTCTTCATCTGTTGGGGTGGTGCTGTGTGGGGGTGGCACATTTTCCATGGTGCCTGCTCTGGGCCCTGGCCTAAAAAAGGCTTCCCTGGATGTTGTGCGGGCCCCGAGCTTTCACCAGTCCCATGGAATTGACGTCGAATGGTGGATGCGTTGGGGTACTGCCGTCTGGGTTGAGTGGTTCTGCTCGTTCCGGGTCCTGCCCTCATGAAGCCAAATGCTTTTTATTCCTCATCCTGGTCTTTGACTTGTTTGGGCAAGTCCTTGCCAAATAGCAGGATCTGTGGTTCTGAGGCCGGTGTTCTGCACTGTCCTGCGAATTTTGGATTGAGGACAGGTCTTATTGCTTACTTGCGGAGGTTATTCATCTCGTACTGTGTGTTACACAGTAGAGCCAGGGTATCTTGCTGATTAGTTGTCATGTCTACCCCGTCCACAGAACGAGCATAGGAGGTGATAGCCGACGTCAGGAGCTTCAGTATTCTCTGCAGTTTCAATTCTTGGGTTCTGATACCCTGTCCAATGTACCCCCAGATGTGGCTGTTGACAGCAGGTAAATGTAGTGAAATGAAGTTTTCTGGAGGCGTGCTGAGGGAGATGCGATGGCCAGTGCGTGGTTGTGCACTGGGGCGGGAGTGCCTGTGCCCCCTAGACGAGCTTGCCCCATCTCCCGGAGCAAGTCACGCTGGAGCATTTGCTCCATGGGCCTCTCCATTCGGCTCAAATGGCCACCTTTGCCGTTCTCGGGCGGTGAGTCTTCCGTACTGGACTCGTCTGAGTATACCGGCCGGTCCGACTTCCGTTTTGCCTTACCTCCAGCCCGCTGCTGTTGTTCAGACTGTGCTAGCGGCGCTGGGCTCGGCTCGGAATTGGTGTCGGTGACTGTGGACCGCAGCGTGTGCGGTCCAGGTGCCGCCGGTCGCCCCCCACTGATGGAACTCTCCTGTTCCGTCGGAGTCGAACGGGGAACGACCTTTCTTGCTTGTTTTCCCTTGTTCATCCTGTGAGTGAACAAACAAGAACAAGGGTTTGGAAAAACACAACATCAGAGTAAGTTACTTTCCTGGAGGTCCTGTTTTTAAACTTCTAGCGGATTGTGGGTGCTGTCTGTACGGAGTTTGTACATTCGCCCTGTGACCTGTGTGGCTTTTCTCCGAGATCTTCGGTTTCCTCCCTCACTACAAAGATGTACAGGTTTGTAGGTTAATTGGCTTGGTATAAATATAAAGTGTCCCAAGTGTGTGTAGGGTAGTGCTAATATGAGGGAATCGCTGGTCGGTGCGGTCTCGATGGGCCGAAGGTCCTGTTCCCGCGCTGTATCTCTAAACTAAACTAAACCTGAAGAACATGCATTAAATGATTCCCCTCGTGATGTTACACCCTTCCATATGATCAACCAAGGAATAAAGTCCTCAATAGCCCAATCTCTCCCTATAACTCAGGTTCTTAGGTCCTGGCAACATCCTTGTAAATAGACACAAGAAGCTGGAGTAACTCTGCGGGACAGGAATGGGTGATGTTTCAGTCCCGCTTCAGCCACTCATAACTCTTCTCTGCGCTATTGGCAGCTTATTGACATCTTTCCTTTAGCAGGGTGACCAAAACTGAGCACAATACTCCATATGTGGCCTAGCCAACTGTAATATAATGCCCCAACTTTTATACTCAATACCCTGACCGATGAAGTTCAAGGTACCAAAAGCCTTCTTTATCACCCTATGTACCCAAGTTGTCACTTTTAGGAAAATGTGGATGTTTATGTTAAAATGCGTTTTGTGTGTTCCGTTGCTTTTTATTTGTACGACTGACTTGGCAAATGAAATTCCTCGTATGTTGCGAAACATACTTGGCTAATAAAGCATTATTGTGATTGTGATTGTGATTAATTGGCTTGTGTAAATTGTCCCGAGTGTGAAAGGATAGAACTCAGGACCAATGGGTGGTGAAGACTCAGTTGGCTGAAGTGCCTGTTTCCACAAGTTATCTCTCTTAAAAAAAAAAGCCTTGCCAAAGTCAATGACTACAACCTTGCCCACATCCACCTTCTTGGCTACTTCTTCAAAAAACTCAATCAATTTCATGAGACACAATCTTCGGGAAGGTCAGACCGCATGGACTCCAAAGAGAATCAGCCGACTAGGTATAGAATTGGCTGCATGGAAGGAACCAGAGGATGGTGGAGCAAGAATGTTTTTCGGTATCATAGATGGTGAAGATGATTATCGATAATTGCAGCTAGATCTTAATTGTATGAGTAAGCAAGCTGGGGAATGGTTGATGCACATAAGTGTGAGATGTTCATTTTGGGAAGTCAAACCAGGACAGGATATTCACAGTGAATGACAGGGCCATGTGGAGTGTTGTATAGCAGAGAAAACTAGCTGTGCAGGTACATAGTACCTTGAAACCGGTGTAAGATAAGGTGGTCAAGAATGCCTTTGGTATGCCCCAGGGCATGTTACAGTTCTTCAAGACGTTGGTGAGGCTGTGTTTGGATTATGGTGCTCAATTTTGTTCACTCTGCTGCAGGATAGATGCTGTTAGGCTGGAAAGAGTGCAGAGATTTACAAGGATGTTTTCAGGACTCGAAGGCCTGAGCTATAGGGACAGATGGAGCAGGCTTAGACTTTAGTCGAAAGAGCGCAGGAGGCTGAGGGATGATTCTATAAAGGAATATAGGATCATGAGGCGAATGGACAGGATGAATGCACAGAGTTTGTTACTCAGAGAAGGGGAATCAAGAATCAGAGGATATAGATTTGAGGTGAGAGGGGAAAGGTTTAATGTGAAACTGAGTGGCAACGTTTTCACACCATGGGTGGTGGATAAAACATGGAACATAGAACAGTAAGTTTTTGTTTGGAGATGCAACATTGAAACAGGACCTACTGTCCATGCCAGTCAGCAATCGGACATTACCCTAGTTCTATGTTACCTCACTTTTGCATCCACTCGCTACATACTAGGGGAAATTTACAAGGCCAATTAACCTACAAACCCGCACGTCTTTGGGATCTCTGAGAAAACCAGACCACCCGAAGGAAACCCGTGTGGTCACAGGAGGCACATGCAAGCTCCATAGTAAATGGGGCATCTTGGTCAGCATGGGTAAGTTGGTCCAAAGGGCCTGTTTCCATGCTGTATGACACTATGACTCTAAAGGCCTGTGAAAGAAGTGAGTGTTTCAAGGGGAAGACGATGTCTTTGAGTCCTGATGTCCAAGCTCCTGCGTCTTCTTCAAGAAGGTAGAAGAGAGAAACAGACATGGGAGATGTGGCAAGGCATTCTTGGTCATGCTTCCTGCCTTCCTGATGTAACTTTCCATGAATATGGAAGAAAGTGATGGTCTTTTGCTGGCCTGGTCTGTTCACCACTCTCTGCAGATTCAGGTGGTCAAGAGCAGAGTAGTCACCATATCAGGTGATGTGTCCCATCAGAATATTTTCTATAGTGCTTCTCTAAAAGTTTGATAGAATCCTCGTGGACATGCTGAATCTTCTCTGGTGCTTCAGAAAGTAAATGGTCTGATATGCTCTCTTGATCACCACGTCAGTGTGAAGGGACCAGGATAGGTTGCTGGTGATACGGGTGTCTCAGAACCTGAAGCTGCTAACCATCTTCACAGCAGCTCCATTGATGAAGATGGGTTTGTGTTCACCCTCCTCACTTTCTGTGGGCAACAACCAACTTGTTTGTCTTGCCACACCATGTCTTGACCAGAGGACATAGGTTCAAGGTGAAGGGGAAACATTTTTTAATAGGAATCTGGGGGATAACTTTTTCACACAAACGGTGGTGGGTGTATGGAACAAGCTGTCAGCGGAGGTAGCTGAGGCTGAGACTATCCCAACATTTAAGAAGCAGTTGGGCAGGTACATGGATTGGACAGGTTTGGAGGGATATGGACCACAAACACGCAGGCAGGTGGGAACTAGTGTAGCTGGCCAGTGTGGGCAAGTTGGGCCTGTTTCCACATTGTATCACTCTGACTCCATGACTCTATGACAATGGAACAAGGCGTTTGATCTTCCACCTGAACTTTGTCTCATCCTTGTCATCGATACGGCCAACAGCAATGAATGTAAAGACTGAGATGGCATGTATTTGGCCACACAGTGAATGGAGTACAGGAAGTAGAGCAAGGAACTCTGTGAACAACCGTTCATCACCAGTATTGAGGTGATTTGCTCTGACCGATTCTAACCTACTGAAGTCTGGTGGTCAGGACGTCCAGAAGCCAGTTGCAGATGGAGTCCCCAAGGCCAAGACCCAGAGGTTTAGGGAGGAATATTTGGTATTATGATGTTGAAGGTTTAGCTGTCGTAAATGTCTGGAATCCTGATATAGGTGCTCTTGTAGTCAGAGTGATCTAGAGATGAATGTTGTGTAAGAAAGATGGCATCCTCCATAGATACATGCTAGAGGGAGGAAACGGAGTGGCAGCTCGATGTTCCATGGTACAATTGCTACATCTGTTTTGTTTATTGTCACGTGTACTAAAATATAGTGAAAAGCTTTAGTTGCGTGCTATCCAGTCAGCAGAAAGACAATGCATGATTACAATCGAACCATGCACAGTGTACAGATACATGATAAGGGAATACGAGGGTCACCAATGAGGTAGATAGTGGTTCAGGACTGCTCTCCGGTTGTGGTAGGATGATTCGGTTGCCTGATAACAGCTGGGAAGAAACAGTCCCTGAATCTGGAGGTGTGCGTTTTCATACTTCTATACCTTTTGCCTGATGGAAGAGCGGAGAAGAGGGAATGGCCTGGGTGTGAGGTAGAGGTAAGTGAGGAGGGAAAGTTTCCTTTCAGATTAGGGAGAGCACCATGGCAATACTTAGAGAGGATAATCCTGGAAGATCGTACAATGAGGCTACACGGGTGCAATTGAAATAAAAAGAGGTAATCACACATAATGGGATTGTACTAAAGACCCCAAATAGTCAGCAGGAATTAGAGCAGGAAATCTGAGTGAATATAAATATTATTGCAAGAATAACAAGATTGCAATAGTAGGGAATGTTAACTACAGATATTGACTAGGATTGCTGTTGACTTGGTTGGAATAGACACAAAATGCTGGAGTAACTCAGCGAGTCAGAATAGAGGGAATGGGTGATTTTTGGGGTCGAAACCCTTCTTCAGATGGAAAATAATTTGTTAAGGGTGTTCTAAAGAATTTTCTCAAAGAAGTTTACTAGGATGTTACCAGGACTAGATGGTCTGAGCTATAGGCAGAGGTTAAGTAGGCTGGAACTGCATAATATTTACACGCAAAGGGTCGTGTGTGTATTGAACAAGCTGCCAGAGGAGGTAGTTGAGGCTGGGACTATCCCAACATTTAAGAAGCAGTTAGACAGGTACATGGATAGGACAGGTTTGGAGGCATATGGACCAAATGCTGGCAGGCAGGACTAGGTAGCTGGGACATGTTGGCCGGTGTGGGAAAGTTGGGCCGATGGGCCTGTTTCCACGCTGCATCACTCTGTGACACTAAGTAGATGGCCCAACTAGAGAAGAAGCATAAATCAATGACCTTTTGGGATATAAGGCAAGGCAGGTGAAATGATGAGTGGAGGATCGATTTGGAACAAGTGACCATAATGCTATTAATATTAATATAATTGTGGAAAAATTTGGGACTGGTCCACAAGTTGATGTCGCTTTCCATACCAATACTGACCTTACTGTCCTGGGCCTTCTCCGTGCATCTTCACTCCTTACACTTCATCTCACAGCTTTTTGTCTTCTTTAAACCTCTGGCCTTTGTCCACCCGTTTGCCAATCAAAACCCACCTCGCCTCACCTATCACTTGTCAGGAGATAGCCACAAGATGCTGGAGTGTCTCAGCGGAACAAGCAGCATCCCTGGTGAGAAGGAATGGGTGACGTGTCGGGTCGAGACACTGCTGTCACTTGTCAGACTCAGTCCCGCACCCGCCCCTCTTCCAGCTTTCCCTTCCCCATGACAATCGGTCTGAAAAAGGGTCCTGAGCCAAAACATCGCCTATCGATGTTCTCCAGAGATGCTGCCTGATGCACCGAGTTACTCCAGCACTTTGTGATGTTTTTTTATAAACCATCATCTGCAATTCCTTGTGTCTATGTTGAGCACATGTTGGATAGTCATGTTACAGTTGTGCAACACAATGGTCAGGCCACATTTAGAGAACAAAATTCAGTTCAGTTTAGTTTATTGTCACGTGTACCGAGGTCCAGTGAAAAGCTTTTGCTGCGTGCAATCCAGTCAGCGGAAATACAATGCATGGTTACAATCGAGCCACTGCATAGATACATGAATAGGAAATAATGTTTAGTGCAAGATAAACCCAGCAAAGTCCGATTAAAGATAGTCCAAGTGTCACCAAAGAAGTAGATGGTAGTTCAGCACTGCTCTCTAGTTGTGGTAGGATGATTCAGTTGTTTCATAACAACTGGGAAGAAACTGTCCCTGAATCTGGAGGTGTGCGTTTTCACACTGCTATACCTTTTGCCTGCTGGCATCTCGAGGGGAGAATAATCTCCCCTAGTCCCAATTCTTTTGCCTGCTGGCAGAGGGGAGAAGAAGGATTGCTTACAGTCCCCATAACATCTGACACCTGTACTAATCAAGAATCTATCTAGAGAGAGAATTCCATGTCTTTGAATCATAATCAACTCTTTAAAACAAAGGACAATTTCACCTGCCAAAAAAATATCCACTGACTTTGCTTCCACCTCCTGCTGTGGCAAAGAATTCCACAGATTCACCAACCTCTTACTAAAGAAATTCCTCCCCATCTCCTTCTGAAAGGAACATCCTTTAATTCTGAGGCTATGACCTCTAGTTCAAGACTCTCCCACAAGTGGAAACACCCTCTCCATATCCACTCTATCCAAGCCTTTATCTATTCGGTAAGTTTCGATGAGGCACTGGGCACAATTCTTAGATTTTCATTTACAAAAAGCAGCTGACTTAACATATAATTCATTTTGCCATTTATTACACAACGTATGATGTTATGAAGGAAATTCCCTCACCACAGAATACTTGACAGAAAGTCGATGTGTTTTTGTGGGCTAAAGTCAAGGTTTAAACCTCTGGGATGACTCTTTTTATTTTCAGTGAATGTCTCAGTGTCCGTCTTTGCAAAGCAAGATGCCAAAAGAGAGAGATTGACCTCAGTGAGAAAACACAGAATGAGAGAGAGAGAGAGGGGAAGGATTTTACCTTAACTACTAATTCCAATACCCAGCTGGCTTTTTATGAAGCCAGTGGCCATTTGAAAGCACTGTAGATTAATTTTCATGGCCAGAGAGAGAATTCCATTTCTTTGGGTCATAATCGATTCTTTAAAAAAAAAGAACCATTTCTCTATTCCTTGTTTCCATGGTAACTATAAGCCTGTACAAACATGAGGAAGTCGCCATCTGGAGCAAAGTAAGGCAACAGTTTTCTTTTAAGTTCACAGCTGAATTAGAGCTGTTAAAATGTCTGACAATTTGTTCAATATTTTGAAGAAATGGAATTAAATGAAATACTCTGGAATTAAATATCAAGAAGACAACCTCCCTTCCATTGACTCCATTTATATCTCACGCTGCCTCGGCAAGGCCAGCATCATAATCAAGGTTGAACCATGGCCTCTCCCTCTTCTCCCCTCTCCCATCAGACAAGGGGTATAGAAGTGTGAAAACACACACCTCCAGATTCAGGGGCAGTTTCTTCCCAACTGTTATCAGGCAACTGAATCATCCTACCACAACCAGAGAGCAGTCCTGAACTACTATCTACCTCATTGGTGACCCACAGGCTTTGATCGGACTTTGCTGGATTTACCTTGCACTAAACGCTATTCCCTTATCATGTATCTATACAATGTAAATGGCTCGATTGTAATCATGCATTGTCTTTCCACTGACTGGATAGCATGCAACATAAGCTTTCCACTGAATCTCGAACTAAACTGATTTCTGATAACAAAAGCCAGTAAGCATCACCATGTATTCTGTATCTGCACTACACCCTCTATAGTTCTTCCCAGCAATTGAGCAAATAATACAGCTATCTTCCAATGTGATGTCAGATATGAATCTGTGATAAGCTTTGAAGCCCATATCTGTGGAATCACACATCGCAATCTCTGTAATAGTGCCAGATTTCAATCTTCTGCCTCAATTCACTTGCTGCTGAAACCCTTGTCTATGCCCACAGTGTCTTGAAACTTGACTATTCCAATTACCTGAGCTGTACACTCTCCTTTGGCCCAAGTTCCTCAAAAACCCTGCTGTTCCGAACGTTACTTGTCCAAATCCAATTAGATTATCATCAAGGGAAGTTGATGTGACATTATTGGGAAACATTATTGCCATAGAGGGAGTGCAGAGACGGTTCACCAGATGATTCCTGGGATGTCAGGACTGTCTTATGAAGAAAGACTGGATAGACTTGGTTTATACTCTCTAGAATTTAGAAGATTGAGAGGGGATCTTATAGAAACTTACAAAATTCTTAAGGGGTTGGACAGGCTAGATGCAGGAAGATTGTCCCAATGTTAGGGAAGTCCAGGACAAGGGGTCACAGCTTAAGGATAAAGGGGAAATCCTTTAAAACCGAGATGAGAAGAACTTTTTTCACAGAGAGTGGTGAATCTCTGGAACTCTCTGCCACAGAGGGTAGTTGAGGCCAGTTCATTGGCTATATTTAAGAGGGAGTTAGATGTGGCCCTTGTGGCTAAGGGGATCAGGGGGTATGGAGAGAAGGCAGGTACGGGATACTGAGTTGGATGATCAGCCATGATCATATTGAATGGCGGTGCAGGCTCGAAGGGCCGAATGGCCTACTCCTGCACCTAATTTCTATGTTTCTATGTTTCTATGTGCACTTGTTAACCAACTGTTCAGCTTTGAAATTCTCATGCTTAAGGGCCTGTCCCACTTTCACTGACCTAATTCATGACCTTTTTTACTCGTGGACATTTTTCATCAGGCTAGAAAAAATGCCGTAACTACTTGATGCCACAAGTACCTATGACTGGAATCCCGACCTCCTACGACCTACCTACGGCCTCCTACAACCTCCTACGACCTCGTGATGACCATGCTGCGAGAATGAGTCAAGGGCAAACTCGGCAGAAGTCGTGAGTTAGGTCCTGAAAGTGGGACAGGCCCTTTATTCTATTACTCTGCAGAGAGTAGTGCGTTCGGCTGAACGCACTATGGGAACTTCACTCGCCCCCCTGCAGGAACTATACAACAGGAGGTGCAACTCCAGAGCAAATAAAATCATGGGAGACCACTTCCACCCCTGCAACGGACTGTTCCAGCTGCTACGGTCAGGCAAACGCCTCCGTTGCCCTGCGGTGAGAACGGAGAGGTTGAGAAGGAGTTTCTTCCCAGAGGCAATTCGGACTGTAAACGCCTATTTCACCAGGGACTAACTCTACTGAACGTTTTTCCTTCCATTATTTATTATGAAAAAGAATATGTGTGTTATGATTGTGTTTATAATTTGTTTGATTGTTTTGTTGTTTGTCTTTTGCACAAAAGTCCGCGAGCATTGCCACTTTCATTTCACTGCACATCTCGTATGTGTATGTGACAAATAAACTTGACTTGACTTGACTTGACTTTATTCTCCAATCTCACTGTGGCCCACCTTCTTCCAATCACTAAACTCTTCCAGATGTATTAGCCTTTGAAATAATTGCACTTCCACTTTAGGCCTCCTGTATTTCCCTACCATTCCATCATGATGGCCATGCTTCTAGCTACCTAAACTCCGGGATGTTCACTCTCATCAGCGGGCTGTTTAAGAAGGGTGGTTGAAATCAACCACATTGCTATGTATTAGATTTTGTAATGAGAGCATAATTCATACTTTCAAAGAGATTGATGAACACAATGGGAATTCAACAGTGATCTTATAGTCATAGAGTCATAGAGTGATACAGTGTGAAAATAGACCCTTCGGCCCAACTTGCCCACACCGGCCAACATGTCCCAGCTGCATTAGTCCCACCTGCCTGGGCTATGGTCCATATCCCTCCAAACCTGTTCTATCCATAGTTTCCGGATCACTATTGCTGGTACTAACAATTTATTCCAGGCTAATATCTATATTACTAAAAGTGTCATCTTGACCACTTCCTGCTGCATTGCATATTGATTTCAGAAAGAAATGCTACCACTTACGGCTGCGATTTTTGGCCATCTTACTCAGAGTCCCCCTCTGCTGGGAAGACAAGAGGATTTTTCTCATTGATGAAAAATAAAAGACTTATTAATGTTTAAAAAATGTTGAGATTCTCTCTCCTGTCAATCATGCCATGAAGGCCACGGCCCTTCTGGTGGGAGGGGGAGGGACTATAAAACCCGGAAGTGTTGAGTGCCTCAGTCCCTGCAAGATGGGGGAGCGAGAGGGTCACGTCTTGCAGTCTGAGCTGTGAATAACACTGAACACATGTCTACTAAACTGTGAGTGCCCTTAATGTGGTTTGAAAATGTAGTTTGAAAATGCAGTTTGAAAGTGCAAAAGTGTTTGTTAGTTTGAAAATACAAAAGTTTTGGTTGGTTTGAAAATGCTAAAGTGTTGCTTGCTTTGAAAATGCTAAAGTTGTTTTTGCCCTATGAGGGAGGAGGGACTATAAAACCCGGAAGTGTGGGCATGGCTCAGTCTCTGCAATATGGGGGAGGGAGAGGTCATGACTCCCTGTCTTTGGTGGCCTTACACCCTGCTTGAAATGGTATGAAACCTCATTTGAATTTGGTGGCCTTGCACCCTGCTTGAAGTGGTAGGGAACTGCACTTGAATTTGGTGGCCTTGCACCCTGCTTGAAATGGAATTTCAAGGAATAGCCATGAGTCAATTGCCAGCCCACCAGCCATGAGTGAGTGAGCTGCCAGCACACCAGGCTTGAGTGACTGAGCCGCCAGCCCAAGAATCCATTCGGCCCACAATGTCCATACTAGCCCTCCGGAAACCAGTCCCTTCAGCCACAACACCCATACTAGCGCTCCAGAGAGCCCCTCCCCACTGGCCACCAGAATTGGTGGAGAGGTGGAATATTGCATTGGGGGACCTGTGCTCCCATGTGAAGCTGGGACCCAATGGGTCCCACTTAGTCTTCTAATGTTTTAATTTAACTTTCCCTGCTGCCATGATGTCATTGTGGCTGTATCACCAGGAAAAATAGTCCAGGCTAGTGTATAGTAGACCAGTAACTTCTAAACATCATATGCCACTCGCTCTCTTTGTTAAAATCTGCATCTTTAATCAAGCTTTGGTTATCACCTCCAATACTTCCTTCCATGCAAAATGTTTCCAATGATAAATCTAATTCCATTGGGACATTTTTTGCTGCAAGGTGTGATGTAAGCACATTATTATTATGATTACTGTTAGTGTGATAGGTTAAGCACCAATAACCTTAGAATGCTGCAGGGAACAATCCTTTAATAATACTGCCTTCGTAAACCATTCGTAATAAGTACGCACTGTTTCCTGTTTAAACACAACAGCAACAAATAAATACCAATCCTTGTCTTAAATATTCTACCATTAGGTCATCAACAAAAATGAGCAAACAAAACTGAAAAAGCAATTATAATAAATTACAATATATTATACTAAATAAATAATTTATCACAGAAGGTGCTTTTGAAATGGAACCGGAATTCAGATAAAAACAAATAGCTCATTTTAACTCAACACTGGAAAGCAAAATCTTCTCTGCCATTTAACTTAGTCTGCCAGATATATTCATAGAGTCATAGAGTGATAAAATGTGGAAACAGGCCCTTCGGCCGAACTTGCCCACATCGGCCAACATGTCCCAGCTACACTAGTCCCACCTGCCTGCGTTTGGTCCATATCCCTCCAAACCTGTCATCCATGTACCTGTCAAACTGTTTCTTAAATGTTGGGATAGTCCCAGCCTCAACTATCTCCTCTGGCAGCTCGTTCCATACATCCACCACCCTTTGTGTAGGAAAAGTTACCCCTCAGATTCCTATTAAATCTTTTCCCCTTCACCTAAAACCTATGTCTTCTGGTCCTTGATTCACCTACTCTGGGAAAGAGACTGTGCATCTACCCGATCTATTCCTCACAGATGACAAAAAGTTTTCACCATAAGCACCCAAGGTGTTTTCGTATTGATCATTTCTTAAAAGTCAAAATCCCAATGAATGAGTTTGCATCAACTAAATGAATTAATCATGAAATCAATACCAAACAAAACTGCATCTGGACTTGTTTGGCATTACAATATGCTCGCAGCAAAAGGTCATCAAGCGAGACCTTTCCTAAATATACATTCTGTATAACACGCATCTGTATCAATATTCTGTATCAGTAGCAAGTTCAAAATGAGATTAATTAAGAAAGTGTTCTTGCTCTAGTGGAGCTGTTCAATGAGTCTCCCTCTTTCATTATCATATAGGAAAGTTATTAGGAGTTGCTTCTTTGTTGCAAGATAGTTGTGGTGATGTTACCATCTCCCGTCTTCATTCTGATTCTTACAATCCTATATAAATAGAGATGCCTAGCTCTAACCTACAATACATGTAATACATCTGATACGTTATCCTTGATGACAATAGTCACATGATATCACATGAATGAATGATAAATTATACCGACACTCTTACCCATTCTCTTGTCTGCCAAATGGATGAGTGGAGGACTTTGCCCCATTATTACAGATTCACCAATATTCAAACTCCAGCCTTTTAAAATTACCTTTTCTGTTTGTAAACCAGCATCTGCAGTTCCTTCCTACACAAAGTTCAGTATGGTCACTTTAAATTGGATTACCCATATACTATTTTAGATGCACCTTACAAACTCTACCCCCTTTTAGCCTTTTGCACAAGCAAGTCCCAGTGAGTATTGGGGAAGTTAAAGTCACCCACTACAACAATCCTGTTGCATCTCTTGGTAATCTGTCTATACATCTGTTCCATTGGGTCTGTAGTAAAATCCCATTAACATGTTTGCACCTTTCGTACTATTATTTTTAAGTTCTACACATATTGCCTCGATGGATGAACCCTGTGGTATGTCCTCGCCGAGTGTTGCCATGACATTTCCGCTGATCAGTGGATTTACCTTCTCTACCTCTTTCACCTCCCTCTCTATCACATTTGAAACATTGAAACCCTGGACCATTGAGCAGCCAGTCCCTTTTGCAATCAGGTCTCCATAATGGCCACAACATCCAGAGTCCCATGTACCTACCTAAAAGCCTCTTAAATACCACTGTTGTATCCGCCTCCACTGCCACCACTGGCATTCCTGGCCCATCACTCTCTCAAAATCCTGCCACAAACAGGTGCTCTTGCCTTGAAGCTATGCCATTGAGTCTATTTCTACTCTGGGGAAAAGGTTCTGGCTGTCTGCCCTATCTATTATGCCTCTCATAGTTTTTTTTAAATTTTATCAGGTCTCCCTCTTCCTCTAAGTCTTCCCTCAGCCTACTAGATCCGGCACTTTAAATGTTTATCCAGGGACTTGTTATATCTGGTGGGAATTTCCATATCCACTGAACCAGAGAATACCGGATCCCCCTCCACTTTCCCGAGTGATATCCTTTTTACCCCCCAGGTCCCATCAAATCAATCTCGGCCGGCACGGTGGCGCAGCGGTAGAGTTGCTGCCTTACAGCGCCAGAAATCCAGGTTCGCTCCTGACTACAGGTGTTGTCTGTATAAAGTCTGGATACGTATTCTCCCTGTTTTCTGACAGTGCTCCTGTTTCCTCCCACACTCCAAACACATACAGGTTTGTAGGTCAATTAGGCTTTGTTAGAAATTGTAAATTCTCCCCAGGGTGCAAACAGGGTGATCGTTGGTCGGCCTAGACTCTATGGGCCGAAGAACCTGGTTCCATGCTGTATCTCTAAAATCTAAACCTTTCAACTAATTTTACTTCAGGCCCTCCACTTACTGATCACTATCCTGAGGATAATAGATACATTCTGTTTTCGTATCTAATCCTCTCCTAATTTAATATACCCAATTTAGGTATTCACTCAGGCTCCTTTGTTTGAAGGAAACCATCCTTGACAGTCTCTCATCAAAACCATAATTCTACAGCCCAGCGATATTCCTCTTCTGCTGAAGTCAAAGAACAAATCTGTTTGGTTAGAGTTCAGTAAAAAAAAGATAGATATCATCATATTAGTTTAGTTTAGTTTTAGTTTACAGAGAAGCCCTATGGCCCACCGAGTCTGCACCGACCAGTGATCCCTGCACATTGACACTATCCTAACACAAGTGACAATTTTACACTTCTACCAAGCCAATTTTCCAACATATCTGTACGTCTTTGGAGTGTGGGAGGAAACGACAGGTGTCGGAGAAAAACTACATGGTCACGGGGAGAACGTACAAACTCCGTACAGACAGCACCCGTAGTCAGTATCGAACCCGGGTCTCAGGTGCTGCAAGCGTTGTAAGGCAGCAACTCTGCCACTGTGCCACTAAGCCACCCACTACAGTGCACTCATTAAAAATAATCACCAAGGTTTGAAAAGAGCAAATTTGCAAGTAACTTGCAGGTTGGTGTAAGAACTGCTGTGTTTGGGAAAATAGACTATTTCATTTATCCTTAAGCCCCTGTCCCACTTAGGTGACCTCCACCGCAACATCTGGCGACCTTGCCCGCGAACCATAGTCGCGGGGAGGTCGCCACGAGGTCGTAGGAGGTTTTCGTCACTCTCCTTTATGGTCTAAAGAGGTCTCCGCGTAATCTAGGCTTCAGCTAGGTCTTTTTCAAGATGATAAAAATTGACCGCGACTAAAAATCGATATTTTTTTTAGTTGTAGGTCTAGTCGAGGTCAGTTGTAGTAGGTCGTGATGCTAGTCATAAGAACTCGAAGATGGTCGAAAGCAGTCGAAGGTAATAGCCTCGGGGTGAAAAAAATGTCAGTAGAAAAAAAAGGTTATTTAAACAGCAGAACGTCACCTCTGTCACTCCACGACATGTTCATTCATAGCTGGAGAGTTTTTTGCAGAGGGGACTTGTGTTTTAGAGATGGCACCAAAAAGGCAGCAGCGCATGAGGAGGGCACAACCGTAAAAAAAACCTGCCATGCAGGTGTTGCCCACCCAGGAGGAGGAGGGGCAGGAGGTGATGCCACAGGAGGTGATAGTGCAGGAGGAGGTAGCCCTGCATGAGAGACCCCTGGAGGAGGAGACCAGGGTGGGAGTATATGTTCCCACCACCACCCCATCCTTCACTGCCTCATTTGAAGGCAGCAAAGCAGCCCTTTCTCCTGTGTCTGACACAGCATCAGAGGCAGATGCCCCATTGGTGGTGAGGGAGGGCTGGAGGAAGGTTATGCCCTACACCTTCACCAGGCAGCAGGAGGGGGACCTTGAGGAATGGTTCCAGCAGAATGCCATCCTGTACGAAAAGGAAAATGAGGGGTACAGGGACAGGGACCAGAATGGCATGCTTGCCATCCACTGCCCCACATGTGTGCTTCAAGTTCCATCTTTTGTCAAAGCCCAGCGCCACTCTCTTCCAGTCATCTGGTGTACTGGGACAGTCCATCACATCATCTCCATTCACCCATTGAGAACTCTTCTTGTGCTTTCTCTTCACCCTTGCTCTCCCCCTTCTGCTTTTCTTAAAAGGCTGCTGAAGCTAAAGGGCTACTGCAACAGCAGTAGTTGTATTTTCACTAACATCCTCCAAACTAGTTCCTTCCTTGCTTGCATGGTTTAGAATGATTTTCCAGAGACCATCCACAAGTAAAACGTACATGGTCAAAGACAGTCTTCAACTTAGTTGTAGGAGGTCTTCTTCATAGTTGAGGGAGGTCTTCAACTTAGTTGTAGGAGGTCCTAGGGCACCGTTACCTAGATTTAAAACAAAAGTTGCATAAGGTCGCCAGAGGTCGCGGTGGAGGTCTCCTAAGTGGGACAGGCCCTTTATGCTCCCTGGAATAATAATAATGTAAAGGCAAATAGGGGTAAAATCTTTTTAAAGAAGGCAGAGAAGAACATTTTTGATTATTTTGTTTTTGCTCCAAGAATAAGGAGGCATTGTTGAATTTAGTTCTGGGGATTGGTTAAATGGTACATGTGTCATTGGTTGAACATTTAAGAAACAGCGATCATGATATAACAAGGTTCTGTTTAGTTATATAGTCGCAGTGCTGTAAGGCAGTAACTCTATCGCAACACCACCCATAATTCTATCGAGAAAATTATTAACATCTGAATACATTGTCTCAAAGAACAGATTCAAACATGGCTTTTCGAAGGGAATTGGATATGTACTTAAAAGGAAAAGAATTTGCAAGGTTACAGGGAAAGTTTGTGGGACTGTGCTTATCTACATTGCACCAAATGGCCTTCATTTCCACTATTACTGTTCAATGCGAGCTGGAAACTAACAAACTCCATATTTGTAACTGATTTCATGCCTTGTTGAATGACTCACAATAGATCCGGGAAGAAATGAAATAATGTAAGTTAGCTATGAGATTTTGAAGAACAAATGGTCAAGTAGTGACAGTGGAGGCAGTAGTTAAAAAGGCGTCTGCATGTCCATTACGATCAATCACTTGAACATATTAATTAAGTACTCGGTCAGCAGTTGCATGATTTATTCAATTGCATTCCATCTGTAAAGTGTTTGATGAGTTGGATAATTAAAGGTTGGGCAGAGGAAGAAAGGTATTTTTACGTCAGCTAAATGCAATAAAAAAGATGAATAATGGGTTTTAAGTAAACTTGCAAGGCTTGCAGTTATTCCCCATCCCTAATGGCTTTTGAGTGGGTGCTGGTGAACAACCTTCCTGATTGACTCCAGTCTGTATCCCCTTTGTATTCATCGTACCTTTCTTACTCATTGTTGGACACTTATACAGTAACACAATTTGTAATGGTCTAAACCTGGGCCCTGTCTTCATTCACAGCCACCCGCCATCTACTCTCTGACCATGAAAAGTTGGGATATTCTTGCCCGATCATTATGTGTGAAATAATGATCGTCCCTCTCTCTGCACAATAAGGTTATCGAGAAAGCAGATCGTAGAAATTGACCTACTTACAATAAATCATAATCCCAAATATGGCTATTCCAATGAACAATGTCTCGGGATAGCTGAATAATGCATTTTATCAAATGAGTTTTCTGATCCTTTGCCAGGGCAAGTACATAATTTAGTTATGGGATTTTTCAATGCATTTTCACGAGACTGAAGTTAGAGCACACAAACAGACCGTTCTGCCCCCCTTGTCCATGCTGACCAAGTTGCATATTGGGTTAGTTCCATTTGTCTGCTCTTTGCCAATAGCTCTCTAAACCCTTCCTTACATAATTAGGTGGTACAGTGGTGTTGCGGTAGTTTTGCTGCCTTACCGCACTGGAGACCCGGGTTCAATCCTGACTACGGGTTCTGTCCGTACAGAATTTGTACATTCCCCTCGTGACCGCGTAGGTTTCCTCCAGGAGCTCCGGTTTCCTCCCACACTCCAAAGACGTAGAGATTTGTAGACCAACTGGATTGGTAAAATTGTAAATTGTCCCCAGTGTCTGTAGGATAGTGTTAGTATATGGGGATTGCTGGTCGGCATAGAGCCTGTTTCCGTGCTGTATCTCTAAACTAAACTAGAAGTAACTTAACAAACATGGACAATTTATTATTTTGCAGACAACAAGCAGCTTTCAGGTTTAGTAAACAGTAAGGAGGATAATGTTATGATTCACCTGAATTAATGGACTATCAAGAGGCAAAATAAATTAAAAGCAAAAAGAAGTGTGAAAGAAGAAGAGGGGAGGTAGCATAGTTTAAATAGTTTATTTTGAAGGGGATTCAATAATGCAGGCGTAACATTGATCAAAATTAATAAGATTCTTTGATTGGAGAAAGGGTGGGCAAGATCGATTCCTTGTTTAGAATAAAAGTGTTGAGACTCTTTTCCAAAGGAACCAATAGGATGCTTAACCAACCTCTTCTCAGTGCTCGGTTCCCAACTTGGGATAGCTTTATTCCTTGCTGGCTCAATGAACTGGTTGAAAATCAATCCTATACATAGATTATAGAACAACACAGCACAAGGACAAGCCCTTTGACCCTGCCTTGTCCATGCTGGGCACAATGCCAAGACCATCTCTTGCCTGCCAGCACATCATCCATGTCCCTGAGTTCTCTGAGATCCAAAGCTGCCACTTAAAATGCCATATTGTATCTGTGTCAGCCCCGCGCCCCCACCTGTGGCAGTGAATTCCTAGCACTCAACATCCTTTTAGTTTAGTCTGAAGAAGGGTCTCAACCTGAAACGTCACCCATTCCTTCTCCCCAGAGATACTGCCTGTCCCGCTGGGTTACTCCAGCATTTTGTGTCCACCTTCGATTTAAACCAGCATCTGCAGTTCTTTCAATAGCCAATAGACAATAGACAATAGGTGCAGGAGTAGGCCATTCGGCCTTTCGAGCCAGCACCTCCATTCAATGTGATCATGGCTGACCATCCCCAATCAGTACCGCTTCCTGCCTTTTCCCCATATCGCCTGACTCCGCTATCTTCAAGAGCCCTATCCAGCTCTCTCTTGAAAGCATCCAGAGAACCGACCTCCACTGAGGCAGAGAATTCCACAGACTCACAACTTTCTGTGAGAAAAAGTGTTTCTTCGTCTCCGTTCTAAATGGCTTCCCCCTTATTCTTTAACTGTGGCCCCTGGTTCTGGACTCCCCCAACATCTGGAACATGTTTCCTGCCCTTTCCTACCCTTTTAGTTTAATTTAGTTTAGAGATACAGCGCAGAAACAGGTTCTTCAGCCCAGCGGGTCCGTGCCGACCAGCGGATATTGGTGTCCAGTGTGAGGCCCCGCAACTAACACTATCCTACATGCACTAGGGCCAATTTTACAATTATACCAAGCCAATCAACCTACAAACCTGTACGTCCTTGGCACGTGGGAGGAAACCGGATCAACCGGAGAAAACCCACGCAGGTCACGGGGAGAACAAAACGTACAAACTCCACCAGTAGTCAAGATTAAACCCAGTCTCTGGCCCGGGTCTAAAGGGCCTGTCCCACTTAGGCGATTTTTCAGTGGACTGCCGGCGACTGTCAAGTTCCCCGCAGTCGCCTGAAAAACCGGGAACTGGAACTTCGACTGTCAGAGTGGAACACACACACACACACACACACACACACACACACACACACACACACACACACACACACACACACACACACACACACACACACACACACACACACACACACACACACACACACACACACACACACACACACACACACACACACACACACACACACACACACACACACACACACACACATAGCAAAGGCGGGGGGCCAGGGAAAGTGGGGGGAGCGCTGTCTGAAATTCACACGGTGCAAAGTCAAGGTGATACAGACACGGAGGGGAGAATGGGGGAGAAGGAGTGGAGACACTTTTAAGCCAGACAACTTTTAATAAGCCAGAGATACACAGCTGTGAAGTTCAGCGGGCATTTAACATTACCAGTCAGTTATCCTTGGTTCTGAAAACTCGTGCTTACGTTTTTTTCCCCCAATGAGCCAATGAAAATGAACGGTCAGCAAAGGCGATTAACTAAAACTACCTACAACTACCTCGACTACCTATAACTACATGGCGACTCCACTACAACTATCGATTATCTCCAAGGCAACCAATTTTTGGTCGCAGAAAGATGTTGAACAATTTGTGGCAACCATACTGAGGCCGCGACTAGTTCCCAGGGGATTGGTCCCAGGGGATTGCTGCCTTCTCTGCCTATTCCCTTTCCTGATGGTCACCCATCAACATGCCTTAGTTCAGGCATGAACACCTCACTGTAATTCCCTTCCATGACACTTAATAGGAACCTGAGGGACAATTTCTTCACATAGACCATTGAGGGTGTATGGAACGAGCTGCTGGAGGAAGTGGCTGAGGCAGGTAGAATAACAACTTTTGGGCAGATCCGTGGATAGGAGTGGTTTGGAGAGATTTAGGCCAAATGAGGATGAGTGGGATTAGATTAGATTGGGTATCTTGGTCGGTATGTACAAATTGGGGCAAGAGGCCTGGTTCCGTGCTCACTACTCTGTGTGGCGTGGAACTAGAACTCTACCCCTGAAACATAAAACCCCACACGCAATTTTTTTCGGCGACTTGCCGGCACCTGTCATTGTCGCAGCAGGTCTCCGAAAATTTTCAACATGTTGAAAATCCAGCGGAGACCAGAACAAGGTACGACTCTTTAGGTGACTACTCACAACTATACAGGCTTCACCCTGTGACATGTCGCCAGGGTGTCGCATGAATGGTTGTGAGTAGTCTCCTCAGTCACCCAAAGAGTCGTAGCGTCTTTTTGGTCACCGCTGGATTTTCAACATGTTGAAAATTTTTGCCAACCTGCGACGACCTATGACGGGTTCCGGCAGTCGCCAAAAAAGTCGCTTAAGTGGGACAGGCCCATAAGTTCAACGAATAGCTTCACTACATTTGAAAAGTATTAGGTTGGCAATTTGATAGCCACAACATGCAAGAGGATGGCATGGTGATGCAGCAGTAGAGTTGCTACCTTACAGAGACACGGGTTCAATCCCGACTGCGGATGTTGCCTGTACGGAGTTTGAACATTCTCCCTGTGACCTGCATGGGTTTTCTCCGAGACCTTCGGTTTCCTCCCACACCTCAAAGACGTTCAGGTATATCGGTAAATTGGCTTGGTATAAGTGTAAATTGTAGCTAGTGTGTGTGTAGCATAGTGTTAATGTGCGGGGATCACTGTGGACTCGGTGGGCCGAAGGGCCTGTTTCCGCGCTCTATGTCTAAACTAAAGAGAATGGAGCACGAACTAGGAACTGTGTTCAAACCGGGACCAGATTGTCTCTTTTTGTGTCCCATAAATTTCTCTGATTCTAATCGGTTGGAAGTTTCACTTACCTGCACAAATTCCTTGCGATATCCCAGTTCAGTTTAGTGAAATACAAAATAATTAACCCGTCCAAGCTTGGAGCCACAAATAAGAATTACGCTCCTATTAATCATCAGGAAAACACTGCGTCTTAAAGTATGAATCGATGAACTGTCATAGCAGTGCTCGTTTGCAATGAAAGGGTAAAGGATGTTTTGGTCTTTGTGGAAATCTCTACTGCTTATGTGTATGTTGCTGCTCAAATTGGTCCTGCTGCAAACTAATTAACAACTGATAAATGTGGCATGGTGGCGCAGAGCTAGAGTTGCTGCCTTACAGTGCCAGAGACTCGGTTTAGAGTCCCAATTCGTCCATGCTGACCAAGATACCCCATCTAATCTGTACAGAGTTTGTACGTTTTCCCCGAGATCTTCGGTTTCCTTCCACACTCCAAAGACGTACATATTTGTAGGTTAATTAGCTTGGGATCAATGTAAAATTGTCCCTAGTATGTGTAGGATAGTGTTAATGTGCCGGGATCGCTGGTCAGTGCGGACTCAGTACCTGTTTCTGCTCTGTATCTCGAAACTAAACTAATCTCAGGTCCAATTTTATGATTCTCAAAAAATATAGAGGGATTTAATATTATGAGGGAACTGACAAAAGATAGAGAGAAATTGGATACTCTGATGATGTTTGACAAGGTTAGTTTTATATCGGTGAAATTCAATGAATGTTTATTTCATATACTCACAGATCACGAAAAATAATTCATCATTAATAATTAAAATTAATTAATGTATGCGCTTCTGCAATTAGAAAGAGGCCCGAGTTCTGTTAAATATTTAAAAAATCTTTTTACTAATGTATGTAATATTCCTGCCAAAATTAATACAATTAATCAGCTGGGATTTATTGATATATGCATATTAACATTTGGCATTTTGACAATAATTATAAAACTTCGTAGTACAAAGCAATGGATTTAAAAAAAAAATTATGCCTGATTTTAACGTCATCGGGTGGCACCGAAATGGCAGCCTCGCCAGCAGCCTGTGTGTTATTTCGACTTTTTTGTTATTTTCAAGGGCCTGTCCCACTTATGCGACTTTTTCGGCGAATGCCGGCACCCGTCATAGGCCGTGTTGAAAATCCAGCGGTGACCAGAACAAGATACGACTCTTTGGGCGACTACCCAAGACCATACAGGCTTCACCCCATGACATGTCGCCAGGGTGTTGTCTGTATGGTTGTGAGTAGTTTCCTGAGTCGCCCAAAGAGTCGTCTTTCTGGTCGCCGCTGGGTTTTGAACATGTTGAAAATTTTCGGCAACCTGCAATGACCTATGAAGGGTGCCGGCAGTCACCGAAAAAGTCGTGTAAGTGGGACAGGCCCTTTAGTGTGTCTAAAATGTATGTTTTAATGTATCTCGGTATGTTTTATGTACGTCTCCGTGTGCTCACCGTGGTCTATCAACTGGATTGGTGCGGCCTTTCCTGGAGACCGGCCTGGGGCTTCAAGCCGCTCGCGTGCCGTGGACTTACCATCGCAGAGCTGGCGATTCTTTGCCGAGGATCGCTGTGGAAGTGCTCCAACCGCAGGGCTTGTGAAGCCGCGGTCTCTGGTAAGAAAAGGCCGACTCGGGAGCTCCATGACGTGGAGTGTTTCCGTTCCGTCCCAACGCCGGAGTCGCCATCATACCGGCGAGAGGGCTTTAACATCAGGCCGTCGGCAGAGGCAGTGCTGAGGGTTCAAGGCCCCAACCACCACAGGTGAACAAAGGAGGAAGATGACTGAATTTTATTGCCTTCCATCACAGTGAGGAATGTTGATTCCACTGTGGTGGATGTTTATTTTAAATTTATTGTGCATTGCATTTTTTTTTACTTGTATGGCTGTACGGTAACTCAAATATCACTGTACTTTTATTGGTGAATGTGAACTTGAACTTGATTTGGGGCTGCCTTAAATTTTACAGCAACATAAAAGGAAATAAATTCCAACATTTAAAAATATTTGTCTGCTGAAATCATTAAAAAAAACATCCATTGCTTTCAAATAACAGGGGACAGCAAGACAAACTAGGCGGGAATGAACATGACGCAAGGGAGGTATAGACCTGTGAGGGACTGTGGAAGACAAGCAACTCAAGTGGATTCAAGAGATAATTAGAATGAAGTGATTAAGTGGTGAGTATGTGTAGGAGGGAACTGCAAATGCTGGTTTAAACTGAAGATAGACACAAAAAGCTGGAGTAACTCAGCGGGACAGACAGCATCTCCGGAGAGAAGGAATGGGTGACGTTTTGGGTTGAGAAGACGAGAAGTCTTCTGAACATCACCCATTCCTTCTCTCCAGAGATGCTGCCTGTCCCGTTGAGTTACTCCAGCTTTTAATGTATTAGTGGCAAGTATGGTCGTGATTAGGCTTGTCAATTTGGTGTTTTTTAAGTTATTGGGTCAGAGTTTACTATAAAAATAATAATTATTTAACTGTTAATGGTTAATGTCTATAATTTAGTATCTGCCTTAACAAAGGGGAAGATTTGAGTCCGTATTTGGTTGGAATGAGAGGTTGTGATGATTAGAGACACCTCACATCTCCAATGAATGATAATGTCACCCGGTTTAGTTTAGTTTAGAGATACAGCACGGAAACAGGCCCTTCGGCCCGCCGAGTCCGCACCGACCAGCGATCCCCACATTACCGCTACCCTGCACACACTAATGACAATTTTTTTACTTTTATACCAATTATACCAATCCAAATAACCTACAAACCTGCACGCCTTTGGTGTGTGGGAGGAAACCGAAGATGTCAGTGAAAACCCACACAGGTCACAGGGAGAACGTACAAACTCCATACAAGACACCACCCCTTGTCAGGATCGAACCCAGGTCTCTGGCGCTGTAAGACAGTAGCTCTACTGCCGCGCCACCCCATTCATTCGAAGTAGCCACCCTGAACACTGATTGAAAAATTCTATTAAACCATTCCCTTTTTCTGATCTCATGAGAACTATTCCTGCTTATATTTCTCACCCATTTTAGAACATTAAGACCGTCCTCACCTTGAAAAGATCATCCACGCAGTTATCTCCCCTCCCGCCTTGATTACTGCAACTCTCCACACACTGGCATCAGCCAATCATCCCTGTCCCACCTGCAATTGGTCCGAAACGCCGCAGCGAGACTTCTGACGGGTACCCGTAAAAGGGACCACATCACCCCGATTCTGGCCTCTCTCCACTGGCTCCCAGTATGGTACAGAATCAACTTCAAGCTCCTCCTATATGTATACAAATCCCTTAACGGGCTTGCCCACACTTACATCAAAAATCTGCCATTCCACCATTCTACCTCCAGGTTCCTCAGGTCAGCTGACTTGGGGCTACTGACTATCCCGCGGTCCAGGTTTAAGCTCAGGGGTGACCGCACTTTTCCGGTTGCAGCTCCTAGACTGTGGAACAGCATCCCTCTCCTCATCAGAACAGCCTCCTCCATCGACTCCTATAAGTCTAGACTTAAAACCTATTTCAACTCACAAGCATTTCTTGAGGTCCTTGTATGTATGTATTTATGTATGTATTGTTAGATCTGTGTACCATTGCTTGTAGCACGTTAGTACCTGCACTGAAGTAAAGCACTTTGGTCAACGAGAGTTGTTTTTAAATGTGCTATAGAAATAAAATTGACTTGATTGAATTGTCTTATTTTTAAAAGTGTCTTCCACAACTTCAGGATGTCCTAAAACAGTTTAAAGTTCATTTAATGCTTGTGGATTGTTGTCACAGTTGTCACAGTGGGAAGCCTGGCCACAGATTTGTGTTTCACCAGGCGTCAGAAACAATTTTGACAGAGACAAAAGTACGGCATAATCATTTTCAAGTAACATTGGTTGAGGATTGCAGGTTTTCCAGGTAAATCTCTGCTGTCACAATAGATTTACCTATTTGCCACGTTTAATCATATTGTAAGCAAATTTATTTCCACGATGAGCAGAGCCCCTGGCTATTTTTGTCATCATCGTGACATTAATCCTCATCCGTCATTACCTATTTAACAGTGTTGTCCAAGAGTGGAGATCAGATTTTTAAAACATTTTTTATTGAATTTGAAAACCTACAAACAAAATTGATGTCATCTACTTTGAAAGAAGATTATGGTAATCAGATATTTTTCTTTCATGGTAACTAAAGTGATGCAATATATATATTTCAATACAAAAACACAATGGTAATGTTTCAGCAATGATCACTGCTGCAGAGTAATTGCTCCT
This sequence comes from Leucoraja erinaceus, assembly GCF_028641065.1. Lineage (NCBI taxonomy): Eukaryota > Metazoa > Chordata > Chondrichthyes > Rajiformes > Rajidae > Leucoraja > Leucoraja erinaceus. Next base: position 7,502,575 of record NC_073389.1, read on the forward strand.
GCTTGCATTATTATTTGTTCATTTATATGTGCCCAACTGGTAACGTTCATTGTTCATCTTTCAATACTCTTCAGGAATCTTTTTGCTTAATATTCCAGCACCTGCAGTCTCTAATGTCAACAGTTGCCTCACAGCTTCAGAGACCTGAGTACTATATTGACCCTGGACAGACTTTGTGTCGAGTTTCTCATTGAGACTGCATGCTTCAGTTTCCTCCTACATGCCAAAGGTGCTCTCAGTCCGCCTGGGCCTACATGATCTCCTGGTTGCCAAACACTTCAACTCCCCCTCCCATTCCCACACTGACCTTTCTGTCCTGGGCATCCTCCACTGTCAGAGAGAGGCCCTGCACAATTTGGAGAAACAGCACCTCATATTTCGCTTGGGTAGCTTACACCACAGCAGTATGAATATTGAACTCTATAACTTCAAGTAACCTTTGCTTTCCCACTCTCTCCGTCCCTCCCTCATCCTAGTTCGCCAACCAGTTTCACTGTCCTCCTTATTAGATTTTACTGATTGTATGCCTCGTTGTCACCTTCCCCTCAGACAATAATAAACCATTCTACAATTCCTTGATCATCGTCTGCATTGATGTGTCATTTTCACACCTTAACCTGCCACATCTCTGTGTCTCCCTCTCCCCTGACTCAGTCTGAAGAAGGGTCTTGATCCCAAACATCACCCATTTCTTCTCGCCAGAGATGCTGCCTGTCCCGCTAAGTTACTCCAGCATTGTGTGTCTATCTTCTATGTGCTAATTGATAGGTTAGTTGGCAAGACAATGTTGGTTGTGGTTGGGGGAGAAGAAATGGGATTGGCATACATGACTATTTGATACTTGGCATGGAAGCAGGGAGCTAAGGGGGCAGTTTCCATGCTGTGAAATAAATCTTTGGAACAAGTTATATGATCTTTTGGTAGGATTGGCAAATCAATGCCATCATCCTCTCCCACCCCTGTTTTCTGCAGCGGGGCTCTGAATAGCTCCAAATTGCACAGGCAGGAAGGCTGCAGCATGACACATCGCATGCTTAATGGGCCTGTTCCACACGCGCTTTTTTCGGCGATTGCCGGCACCCGTCATAGGTCATAGCAGGTCAGCAAAACTTTTCTTTTTTTTAAATTTAAACTTAGCTAAACCACTTAATTGGTAGTAGCTCACAGAAGTCAGGTGCATAAATGAGCAAATATCATCCTAATCAAGAAACAATGTGGCCTGTTCTGCTTTAAGTTGTAGTTATCTGAACTTTAGTTAGCAACTAGAAATTATCAAAAGAAATAGCCAAAATAATGAAGAAAATGTAGTACAAAATGTTACCATAATCGAAAATATGGTAAATTGTTTTCTCTCTCTTGAGCCTCTCTCCCTCGTCTTTGGTTTCCTTTAAAGAGAGTAATGTTGTGAGAGCAGACATTTTAAATAAAATTAATCAATAAATAGACACGAGGCTGGTCAACAGTTAATCTTGTTACCATGCATACAATATGGGTTGTTTTAATCCCATTACCTCTGCAATATGAGTGACAGGCTTGCCACTAAATTGTGCCAAGAAAACAGGCCAAGCTATTTTCATACGAAGATTGACACAAAATGCTGAAGTAAATCAGCAGGTCAGACAGCATCTCTGGAGAGGAGGAATAGCTGATGTTCCGTGTCAAGTCCCTTCTTCAGACTGAGAGTCAGGGGAAAAGGAAACAAGCGATATAGACGATGATGTAGAGAGATGTAGAACAAATGAATGAAAGATATGCAAAGCAGTAACGATGATAAAGGAAACAGCTGTGAGCTAGGGGAGAACAAGTTACAGACAATGAGACTTAACAAGACGACTTTGAAGCTGGTATGACTTGGGTGGGAGAGGGATGGAGAGGGAGGGAATGCAAGTTAGATTGAAGTTAGAGAAATCAATATTCATACCACTGGGTTGTAAGCTCCCCAAGCAAAATATGAGGTGCTGTTCCTCCAATTTGCATTTAGTCTCACTCTGACAATGGAGGAGACCTAGGACAAAAAGGTCAATGTGGGAATGGGAAGGGGATTTAAAGTGTATGGGAACCGGGAGATCAGGTGGACCGAGGGAAGGTGTTCAGCGAAACGATCTCGCCAATGTCCATATCTTGAACAACGGATACAGTAGATGAGGTTGGAGGAGGTGCAAGTGAACCTCTGCCTCACCTGAAAGGACTGCCAGGGTCCCTGGACGGAGTCGAGGTAGGAGTTATAGGGGCAGGTGTTGCATCTTCTACGGTTGCAGGGAAGGTATCTGGGGAGGGGGTGGTTTGGGTGGGAAGGGATGAGTTAACCAGGGAGTTGTAGAGGGAAAGGTCTCTGTGGAAGGTGGAAAGGGTGGAGATGCGAAGATGTGATTAATGGTGGGATCCCGTTGGAGGTGGGGAAAATGTCGGAGGATTATGTGCTGTATTCGACGGCTGATGGGGTGAAAGGTAAGGACTAGGGGGCTGCAGTTTTCATTGGACACCCTTTCCAGAATTTATCCCTATTCATTTAAAGCAGGAATGTTCCTTAACCTGATATCACATTCCCTACTATATAAACAAAAACAAAATTGAAACGCTGAGCAGATCAGAGAGAATCTGTGGAGAGGAAAATAGACCTGTTTGAATGGAAGGTCACAAACCCAAATGCTGTCTGATCGGCTTAGTATTTCCATTACTGAAAGTTGAGCGGGGGGGCCGGGGGGTGGGGGGCCGGGGCAGGGGACAAATATTTTTCCCCAGGGTGGAAATGTCAAGGGCTCGAGGGCGTAGCTTTCAGGTGAGAGAAGCAAAGGAACACAGTGATGGGGGCATGTTTTTTTCACACAGTGAATAGTTGGAATGTGTTGCCAGTGGTGGTGTTGGATCTCGATTTCCATTTTTTAGTTCATACCAGAATATTACCCCAAGGCCCACATGCTTTAATTTTGCATGTTAACTTCTTAAGTGGAGCATAACCAAAGACCTTCTGAAAATCAAAATGCATCAGGCGCACTAGTTCTTTCATCTAATTTATGAGTTACGTCTTCAAAAATGCTGAGGGTTTAGTTAAACATGATTTGCCTTTCATAAATCTATGGTAGGTTTCTCAAATCCCATGTAATACACTGATGTTTTCCAAGTGCCCTGTTACTGCATGCTTTGTAATAGGCTCTAGCATGTTACCTACTACTGATGTCAGGTTTTCGGTGCTATAGTTTCAGTGACTTTTTGACCAATGCTAATTTCCTTCATCTAATACTAATATTTAATATAATATCTTCTTATCAGACTCTCAGTTTCCATCGCTCTACTGGAAAATTATTGATGTCCTCTTTCCTCAAGGCAGAACCAAAGCATTCGTTTAATTGATCTGTCGATTCTCAGTTTAAATTCTTCAATTTCTTACTGTAAGGCACCTACATTTGTTTATTTTAGTTTCGAGATACAGCACGGAAACAGGCCCTACGACCCACCAAATCCACACCGACCAACAATTCTGAGGCACACTTACTCTACCCTACCCACACTAGGCTCAATTTTACATTTATACCAAGCCAAAACTGGACGTCTTTGGAGTGTGGGAGGATGCTGTTGGAGAAAACCCACGCAGGACATGGGGAGAACATACACACACTATTTGTACAAGCACCCATAGTCAGGATCAAACCCGGGTCTCTAGTGCTGTATCATCGTCTTTATTATTTTTATCCTTTCACCATATTGGTAGAATGTTTTTCAATCCACATTTATATTCCTTGTAAGTTGCTTTTGGTTCAGTGGCCTTCGTCACTCAGAGTATTGAGTATAGAAGTTGGGACATTATGTTACAGTTGTACAAGAGTTGGCTGTGTTTGGAGTACTGTTCATTTTTAGTCAACCTGCATTGTAAGGATGTAAGGATGGCATTAAGGTGGAAAGACGACAGAGAAGATATACGAGGATCAAAGGCGTGAGCTATTGACAAAGGTTGGGCAGGCTTGGACTTTAATCCTTGAGGGCAGAAGACTGAGGAGCGATTTTATAGATGTGTATAAATCCATGGAGGAAATAGATTAGGGCGAATGCACAGAATCTTTTACCCAAGATCAGAAACAAAAGGATTTTGGTTTAAGGTGAGGGTGGCAAGATTTAAAAGGAGCTTAAGGGGCAACTTTTTCACTCAGAAGGTGTTGGGTATTTGGAATGAACTGTCAGAGCAGGTACTTGAGGCAGGTACTATAACAGCATTTAATAGGTACATGGATAGGAAAGGTTTAGGGGATATGAGCCAAACACGGGCAAATAGGACTAGTTTAGTCAAGTCAAGTCAAGTCACATTTATTTATATAGCACATTTAAAAAACAACTCGTTGACCAAAGTGCTTTACATTTGTTATAAGAATAGTATACACAAGCAAACTACATACATACATATATACAAATAGCCCTCGCTCAGAGGACGCATCTTGGTTGGCAAGGATGAGCTGGGCCGAAGGGCCTGTTTCCATGTTCGACCATAACTAGTCCTCTCTTGCTGAATTCTGAACTATCCTTAATCCTCAATCTTGCTCCTTTCTCAGCCGACTTCATACATCTTGCTTCATCTAATATACTTGTTATCTTCTTGTGTCAGCAACAATTGGATCTTGGCCATTAGTGATGTCCGTATGGAATCTGCAAGATTCCCCTCTGTTGTCTACAGGCTGCTTCAGTTTCCTCCCACTTGTTTTAGAGATACAGCATCAAAACAGGTCCTTGGCCCACAGAGTCCACACCGGCTAACAATCACCTGCACATACTAGTTCCAAGGTACCCCATTTCCCCATCCACTCCTTGTACATGAGGGGCAATTTACAGAGGCCAATTAACCTGCAAACCCACATGTCCTTGGGATGTGGAAGAAAACCGGAGGAAGCCCATGCGGTCACAGGGAATACGTGCAAACTCCACACTGACAGCACTCGAGGTCAGGATTGAACCCGGGTCTCTAGTGCAACTCTGTACCACCCGCTGCACCACTGTGCCACTTGCCAGGTTGGTAGGTTAAATGGCCACTGAAATGCTCCTAAATTTGTAGGTTAAGTGGAAGAATTTAGGGGGAGTTGATGAAAATATGGGAGTACTAAAACGTGATTAGTGTAGCATTGGTGTAAATGAATGTTTAATGGTCAGCAGTACTTGGTGGATGAGTTTTAATGCTGTTACTCTCTTTGACAACCTGCTTGCAATTCACCAATATAAAAAACATTAAAAAGCCTCAACAGGGCCCTACGTGTCCATGCCAAGATGCCCCTTCCAAGCTAATGTTTGCACGTTTCACCAGGTGGAGCTTCGATGGCAGCCTCGCCCAGTCTGTCTGTCCTTTTCGTCTTTTTTTGTTGTTATTTTTAGTGTGTTTAAAAAGTTTGTGTTAATGTTCTCTGGTTTGTTTTATGTGGGGGGTGGGGGAGGGGGAAACTTTTTTTCAATCTCTTACCTTGCCGGAGATGCGATTGTTCTCTGGATCGTATCTCCGGTCGCTCTGCGGCCTAACATCGTGGAGCTGGAGGCCTTGCTCAGGACTGACTTTGAGCCCCACCGCGGGGCGTGGACTTACCATCGGAGCCGATTCCTTGCCTGGGATCGACGCTCCAACCGCGGCCTGCAGACTTTAACATTAAGGAGCTCGCACTCGGGTAATAGACCGACGTCGGGAAGCTCAAAAAGCCGCACGACATTCGATTAGCCCCAAGCTGGGGTAGATCGCCCGGCGTGGAGGAGCTGACATTGTCCCGATGCAAGAGCTTGATCGCCCCAATGAAGAGGCCCGCCACCGGCTACGGGAGTTAGATCATCCCGTCAATGGAAGGTTAGAGGCCCCCGACCGCTGGAGGACAAAGAAGAGAGAGATTTAACTTTTTTACGCCTTCCATCATAGTGAGGAATGTGGAGGAGTCACTGTGGTGGATGTTTATGTTAAAATGTATTTTGTGTGTTCTGCTGCTTTTTATTGGTATGCCTGTATGGCAAATCAAATTCCTCGTATGTTGCAAAACATACTTGGCTAATAAAGTGTGATTACAATAATGATTATTATATCCCTCTAAACCTTTCCTTTCCATGTTCCTGTCCATCTATCTTTTTAAATGCTGTTATAGTACCTGCTGCAACCACCTCAAACACATGTCATCTGGTTCTTGATTCCTCTACCTTAGGTAAAATACCACATTCACCCTATTTAGTCCCCTCATGATGTTGTAGAAGATCACCCCTCAGCCTCCTGCACTCCAAGGAATAAAGTCCTAGCCTGCCCATGCTATCCCTAGAAGCCCACAATTCCTTCTTTAAGACCCTCAGATCAAGTCCATCAAAATCTGGAAACATGTTGGTCTATATCTCCACGATTGGCCTCTGTAATTGTAATTGTCTTAGACTCAGCCCTCATTTCCATTTTCTGATCTATTGATATTTCTGGCATGTTACTTATATCCCCTTTAGTAAAGACTAATGCAAATTATCAATTTGAATCATCTGCAATTTTGTTCACTTTCATCAGATTCACTTGGTCAGCATTTAAAAAAAAAAAATATATATATATAAACTCTCACCATCCATTCTAACATTTCCAGATGGTTTTGTCTTGTGCGCTAATCTTTTCTTCCATTTTTTTAATTGTTCGATTAATCAAGTTGATTAGGTGCTAACTCGGCAGTTTGGATTTAGAAAAAAGGAATTGCAGATGCTGGTTTACAAAAAAATGATGAAGTGCTGGAGTAACTCAGCTGGTCAGGCAGGATCTCTGGAGAACATGGAAAGGTGACTTTTTGGGTCGGGACCCTTCTTCAGTTTGTATTTATCCTGTTCTTTAGGCAGGTCACATCCGGGCAATTTTCTATGTGGTCAGGTAGATGTGAGTTTTGTAGCTTCCTGGGTTAAAAAACAAAAAAGCGAATTCTGGCTTTCAATGCTACAGCCATTGTGGGGTGGGATATTGCAACATTCACGTGGTCCACCCAGTTCCAATGAATGCAATCAACCTGGCGTGCATAAACAGAACAAGTTGTCTTACAACTTTAGGCTGTATACACCATACGCAAGAAGAAGAAGCCTGGGTGTTGCCAGGTCCCATAGTCTTTTGCCTGTTGTGTGCAGTGATTTGCATTGGCTGAAAATTGGTGTTATGATTCAAGGGGCTGGGACAGGTTTTCCAGTTGGCACTGAAGATAGACACAAAATGCTGAAGTAACTCCGCGGGTCAGGCAGCATCTCTGGAGACAGCTTTTGGCGAGTCTGGCCATGGGTAAAGTTGCGGGAGGGCAGGAGCGTTGAGAAGAAGGTGGTCGGGAATCATGCCAACAATCATTTCGTTGTCTAATGCATTTCGTTGTCTCTGTACTGTACACTGACAATGACAATTAAATTGAATCTGAATCTGAATCTGAGAGAAGGAATGGGTAATGTATCAGGTCGAGAACCTTCTTCAGAATGGCACTTCTAGCTAAAGATGGCTGTCTCACACAAGGTTACTTTGTTCCATTCCTTATAAATGCGATGCATCCTAATCTGGCATACAGTGGTAGTACACACAGTTCTACCCCGGCACACCTTGCTTCATCCCTCCACTGTTTCAATATAATCATATTGGCACGGCGGCGCAGCAGTATAGAGAGCACCCGTAGTCATGTTTAAAGCCTGGTCTCTGGTGCTGTAAGTGCTGTCAGGTGGCAACTGTACCAAAGTGCTGCCTTGCCAATGTGATTATATTGAAACAGTGGAGGGGTGAAGCAATGTGTGCCGGGTAGAACAGTGTGTGCCTACCCTGACAAAAATTATAAAATGATAATTATTAAATATAAATAGTAAAGGCACGGGAGAATTATGCCTTCCTAAGTGATCGATCTCTTAGGTAGGCATAATTCTCCATGCATTTCATGCACAGTGCATGCAATACGCAAAAGAGTGTGCAGCTCACGTGCCATCGACGCTGCTTCAAGCCTTCACATCAAGGGGAGCTGATGGCAGCTGAAATTCAGCCTTTGCAGCGTGGACTGTGTACTGTGTATGCGCAGCAGCCTACTGCGCATGCACAGCGCAAGTTTCTTGCTGGGTTTTTCAAACATGGATTGTCATTATCTTAAGAGTATCTTAAGAAACAAAGAGAGAAGAATGGAGTTTGTGTACAAATAATGTGGTAAGTAGATTTCTTTGAGCTATATGTTTTTAAATACCGTATTTCACGGCAATGAAGATGCTAATTTTTACCCAAAAATAAGGCACAAAAATTTACCTGTGTCTTGGAGGCCGAAGGTTAGGTTGTTAGCCACGAAAGAGACTTGGCTAACCTTCAGTACAGCAACATCAAGAACAACAAGTCTATCCATCATTGCTGGCAGCTGATGGGAAGCGGCTGTAAAAGGACAGCGCCGCTGTGGGGGGGGGGGGGGGAGGGTTCCTTTCCCAGCTTTTGGCGAGTCTGGCCATGGGTAAAGTTGCGGGAGGGCAGGAGCGTTGAGAAGAAGGTGGTCGGGGGTCATGCCAACAATCAGCTCAAGAGCGGGTCAGCGGGCGATGGATAACAGGACAGCGGGCGGTGGAGTTTACTCCTGTGTCAGTGCGAGTAACCTCAATTGCTCCCTTGTTCGTGCTGACACAAGAGTAAGCTTCACTGCCCGCTGTCCTGATATCCATCGCCCGTTGACCCGCTCCGCTCTATGATCTTTGCTCTTGAGCTGGTCCCTCAATTGCTCCTCAAATTGATCCTCCACCCACTCCCCCTTCTCTCTCACAGAGTCTCTCATCTGTGTTGGGCAGAAGTTTTGGCAGTTTCTGAGCTGCCAGCCCACCAGGACTGAGTGACCGAGCTGCCAGCCCACCAGGCCTGAGTGACTGAGCTGCCAGCCCAAGTATCCATTCGGCCCACAATGTTCATACTAGCCCTCTGGAAACCAGTCCCTTTGGCCCACAACACCCATACGAGAGCTCCAGAAAGCCCCCGACCCACTGGCCACCAATATTGGAATTGGTGGAGAGGTGGAATATTGCGTTGGGGGACCAGCCCTCCCATGTGAACATGGGACCCAACGGGTTCCACTTTGTCTAGTATTTATACTAGACCAACTGCTGACCCATTGGGTCTGCTCCCCCAATGCACCCGTTCCCTGCCCCTAGCCCCCAATGGAGGCATTGTCCTCCAACTCAAGCCCTTCCCGAATGTAAAATTCCAGCACTGCCCTTGCCTCCCTAAGTGATATTTAAAAAAAAAATCCAATTGCATTTGCCCTGCATGTTGCAATGGCAATTCGCCCTCCCCCTTCGAGTCTATCCATTGTGACGTCATCAGTTCAAGCTGCCATTATGACATCATCATCTGAAGCTGGCCTGGTTGAAATTGAAAAACATTATCATTTACTGCTGGTCGGTTTGAAATTCAACGTAATTAATCAGTAATAAGTTGAGAAATAAAGCATAAAATGCTCAGTGAAAGTGCTCTCTGCCTCGAGGTGAAAAATGTGCATCTGAATATGTAAAAACTTGTGAAAGTTGGCACTTTTAAAGCTTTAATTGTGAAATATAGCTTTAATTAAGGCTATAGATTTTTGGTTATTGACTGGAGCTACTTTACTACACGTGGAAATATCAGTTTTTATGTCTGGCTGTGGCAGCTTTGACAGTCCGGAGCCGCTCGCTTCCTGGCCCTTGCAGTGTACAGTTCATTTTTTATATTTTTTCTGCAGATCACAGCAATGAAGGAGGAAAGTCTACCCTGGCCTGGATCTCACAGGGAGCCAATGAAGGGAGGGTGAAAAATACTGGGGTGAGGTTTAATACTTGCAGGGGGAATACTTACTGATGGGCCGAAGGGACTCCTCCTGGGCTAGTACAGGCCTGATGGGCTGGGACTCTTTAAAAAAAAATCTGAGTGAAATCTCAGTGAAAAGCACTTTTTCTGGACTTCCTGGCCTGGCACGGGCCTTTTGGGCCAAAATGCTCCTCCTGGGCTAATACGGGCAGTTTGGGCAAAAATGACTGGTTTCTCGGCTAATAGGGGCCTTGTGGGCCGAAATTAGTGGTTTCAGGCAGGCCAAACAACTCGTTTCATTTCATTGCCATTGCAGTTTCAAGCACAGGGCAGGCTGAACAGCTCATTGCATTTTCATTTCACTTCCATTGCCATTGCAATTTCAAGCACAGGGCAGGCCGAACTGCTCATTGCATTTTCATTTCACTTCCATTGCCACTACAGTTTCAAGCACAGGGCGGGCAAAACAGCTGATTACTTTTAAACACTCATAACATTTTTATTTCTCATCAATGGGAAACATCCTCGGGGCCTGCCCAGTGGAGGAGGACTGTGAGTAAAATGGCCAAAAATCATAGCGATATATGGTAACTTTTTTTCCTAAAATCAATATACAGCACAGACAGGAAGTGGTCAAGATGACACTTTTAATTGTATAGATATATATATATATGTGTTTTTGTGTGTATTTGTGAGTGTATATAGATTTTTTCTCTCTTGTCTATTATATTGTTTACAGTGTAGTATGTTCACAAGTTCACAAGTTATAGGAGTAGAATTAGGCCATTTGGCCCATCGAGTCCACTCCGCCATTCAATCATGGCTGATCTCTGCCTCCTAATCCCATTTTCCTGCCTTCTCCCCATAACCCTTGACACCCATTCTAATCAAGAATTTGTCCACAATGTTTAAATATTGTGTTGTGCTGCTGCAAGTACAAATGTCATCATTCTACCTGGGACATGACAAGGAAACACTCTTGACTCTTGAAGTACAATTTTAGTAGAAAAAGAGTAAAAGGGGAATGAGTAGAAAAAGACTAAAAGGGAAATTGATGGCTACGTAAAAAGGATAAAGAGGTGCGGGTGGGATGGGAATCTGTTGGGATTCTGTATTGACTTGATGGGCCAGGTGGCTACTTTCCTTGTCATAGTAAGTACTTAATCCCTTCAGCCATCTGGGCCTCACAATGGAATCCATTCCCAAGCTCTTTACATAAGCTTTTGGACATACTCTCTCATATCCTTCTTTGGCTCAGCATCAGATGCTATTGGTTTATGATGCTTCTATGATGCACCTTGGGATATTTTTCCATCTTAAAAGTGCCAACACAAACACAGACTATTGACAAGAAGCAAACGTGTATGGAACCAGAGGATTGAGCCGGCATTATTGTTCAGCATGTCATGTTTGCCAGTGGAACATAGATTCATGCCACTTATAATCCATGTTCCTCGGGACTGCTGTTTAGGCAGATTTATTGCCCAAGCATGGCATTTACACTGGCCTGTCTCCAGTACTTAGAGAGTAAAAATAACTTGCCATTGGCATGAGAACAGGCATTGCATTTCAATGTAATTAACTGCGTGTCAAGCTATTTGAGATGTTTGTAAGAAAGATGATGAGGTGTTTCAGAAATGTGAATTCTTCTTTCACTACTTAGAGAATAATTAATTTAATTGACGCATTACGAAAAGCATGAACAAATTAGTAATAAGGGGAATGGGTTCATTAATCTTGTTCTTAACTGCCTATAAAGTAGGAATTTCATGGGTTTATTTACTGTGCTGTAAGGCTAAATTGATATGCCCACCTAGTGATACAGTCACATAGAGATCCTGCTATGAATTCTGAGCTTACAATGTAAATATTTCTTGGTTTTTCAGTGGTGCAACTTCAGTGTTGCACAGGAAATTATATGCAAAACCTGGAGTAACTCAGCGGGTCAGACAGCATCTCTGGAGAAAAGATTAGCGGGCCTTTTCTCTGGAGATGCTGCCTGACCCGCTGAGTTACTCCAGCTTTTTGTGTAATTTCTTCAGTTTAATCCAGCATCTGCAGTTCCTCCCTGCACATTTAGTGTAGCACGCATTCACACTGGGAAGTTGAAGAGGAAAATGAATGCGATTTGGGTTGGAGGTGATTTGGGATTGAGAGTGAATTAGGAACTGAATTTTAAAACAACATGAAATTGGAAATGCTCGTACTTTGTGGTCAAGCAACAGTTGTAGAGAGAGAATCAGAGTTTATATTTCAGGTAACAGTGGCATAGCAGGCAATATAGCTGCCTCCCAGTTCAATAAACCTGGATCCTGACCTACATAGAAACATAGAAACATAGAAATTAGGTGCAGGAGTAGGCCATTCGGCCCTTCGAGCCTGCACCGCCATTCAATATGATCATGGCTGATCATCCAACTCAGTATCCCGTACCTGCCTTCTCTCCATACCCTCTGATCCCCTTGGCCACAAGGGCCACATCTAACTCCCTCTTAAATATAGCCAATGAACTGGCCTCAACTACCCTCTGTGGCAGAGAGTTCCAGAGATTCACCACTCTCTGTGTGAAAAAAAGTTCTTCTCATCTCGGTTTTAAAGGATTTCCCCCCCACTTATCCTTAAACTGGGACCCCTTGTCCTGGACTTCCCCAACATCGGGAACAATCTTCCTGCATCTAGCCTGTCCAACCCCTTAAGAATTTTGTAAGTTTCGATAAGATCCCCTCTCAATCTCCTAAATTCTAGAGAGTATAAACCAAGTCTATCCAGTCTTTCTTCATAAGACAGTCCTCACATCCCAGGAATCAGTCTGGTGAACCGTCTCTGCACTCCCTCTATGGCAATAATGTCCTTCCTCAGATTTGGACCTCTGGCGTTTCTCAGTGGGGTTTGTAAGTTTAGTTTAGTTTAGTTTAGAGACACAGGCCCTTCGGACCACCGAGTCCGCACCGACCAGCGATCCCCACACACTAACACTATCCTATAAGTGATAAATTACATTTATACCAAGCCAATTAACTTACAAGCCTGTACATATTTGGAGTGTGGGAGGAAATCAGAGATCCCAGAGAAAACCCACGCAGGTCACGGGGAGAACATACAAACTCCGTACAGACAGCACCTGTAGTTAGGATCGAACCCTGGTTTCCGATGCTGTAAGGCAGCAACTCTACTGTGGAGCCACCATGTTAACCATGTTCCCCTCTGACTGCATGGGCTTCCTCAGGTTCATTGATTAGTACGGGTGTCAGGGGTTGTGGGGAGAATGCAGGAAAATGAGGGGGAGATAGGTCAGCCATGATTGAATGGTGGAGTGGACTTGCTGGGCCGAATGGCCTCATTCTGCTCCTATCACATATGACCTTATTTGGTTTCCTCCCTGACCCCAAAGACATGCTAGTTGCTAGGTTAATTGGCTTCTACAAATCTCCCGAGTGTGAGTGGGTGGCAGGAGAAACAGCATAGAGCTGATAGTCATCTGTGTGAGAATAGGTTTCAGCAAAATATGAGGGGAATGAGAATAATAAGAATTCTCTATGAACTGGCATAGTCTTGATGTGCTTCCTTCTTGTAAGGAAGTGTGAGTTTGATGACCTTTCCACAGAAGATTACTCACATTAACTAAATGGCCAGATTTTTCTTATTGTTTTATATTTTCTCTTCAAAGGACAATTGTAACCTAGGAAAAAAAAATCAGAATATTCAGGGATCAATTGGTTTTATGGGAAGCCATTTAGAACGGTCGAGTGAGGGCAAAAGAGGAATAATTCACTTGGTCTCCTCCTAAAGCTTCCATCTCCACATAAGCCAGTCAACAGAAAAGCCAATTCACTTCATGTGGTATCAAGAGACTGTTGGGAATATTGGAACCAGAAAAGGCAATGTGTTCAGCTAACCCACCTGTTGCAGTGCTGAAGATGTTCAAGAAGGAACTGCAGATGTTGGTTTACACCGAAGATCGACACAAAATACTGGAGTAACTTAGCAAGACAGGCAGCATCTCTGGATAGAAGGAATGGGTGACTTTTCGGATCAAGACCCTACTTCAGACTGAGAGTCCGAAGAAGGGTCTCAACCCAAAACATCAACCTGGATTCCTTCTATCCAGGGATGCTGCCTGCCCCGTAGTGCTGAAGATACATACCTGCTCCAGTACTGGCTAGGCCCCATAGCCAAGTTGTTTTAATGCAGCTGTAATTTTGGCATCTACCTAACAATGCACTAAGTTTCCCAGTCCGATCTTGTCCACAAAGTGTAGATCTGATGCAATTACCTAAACATCCTTCCATCATTCAACTAATATAATGGAGATTGTGATCAACAATCTTACTTGGGACCACTTGCTCATCCATCACCTTCCCACTCCTGCTCTGTGTTACTCCGAAACACAGCTTGCGACAATCTCAATTCACAATGACAAAAAAGGTGAATTCATAGACCAGGTGCAAGTGACTGCCTTTGATATCGAGACATCATTTGGTCACCTGGTGAGCAAAGGGATTCTCGTAAAACTGCGGCCAGTGGGAACCAAGGCCGAAAATCTTCACCGGTTAGAGTTCAAGTTCAAGTTTACATTTATTGTCACTGTACCAATTGGTCCAGCAAGATTTGGGATGCCATACAACCATACAATTAAAAAGAACACAACACACGATAGAATTTAACATGAACATCCCCACACAGGGTTTGGGGATCAACGTTACCCACTGTGAGGGAAGGCAATAAAAGTTCAGTCATCTTGCTCTATGTTCCTCTCAGAGTCATACTTTATTGAAAATAAGTCTCAATTGTATTACAATACAATATAATACAATCAGTTTTATTCGTCACATTGCACATGTGGTGCAAGTGAAATGAATTTGCCAGCAGCGGTACAATGATAAAGAACACAAAATACACAATAAAAATTTAACACAAACATCGACCACAGCATTCATCACTATGGTGGAAGGCACAACATTTGGCCAGTCCTCCTCCATTTTCCCCCGTGGTTGGGACCTCAACCCTCCGCAGCCGTCACTGCGGGCGTCCAGATGATAAAAGGACAAGGTAAGAGTCAAGGTAAGTCCAGGATCGGCTCTTCCCCACCGGAGACCGCGGCTTCAGGCTGGTGTAGGCCACAGGCCAGTGGTCGAAGATTTAAAGTTTGCGCCGCAGCCAGAAGCACCGCAGACTGCAGGGCCGACAGACGAAGCTCCCCTCCAGGGATCCCCAGCGAGGGACCCCGCTCCTGATGGTAAGTCGCCACCGCGCCCGCGGTAGAAGTTGGCCGCGGTGGAAGCTTCTTCTACTCCCCGGGTCCCCAACGTGAGATCCCAGGCTGTAGACGCCGTGCCATCTGGAGCTGTGCAGACCGCGGCTTCAGGCTGCCGGCTGCCGCGGGCCAGCGAAACGGAGCGCTCCCCTCCGGCGAGCCCCAGCAAGGGCTCGCCCGTTCCACGCCAAGAGTCCACGCTGCACCCGCCGCTGAAGCCCCGGGCGCGTCTCCGGGAAAGGCCGCGCCGATCCTTGTTGTTAGGCCACGGGGGAGGCGACCTGAAAAAAGTTGCCTCTCCGTGGAGGAGACGACCAAAGCGGTTTCCCCCTCACCCCCCCACACCACCCCCCACACAAAACGCACGGTGGAACATTAAAAACATACATTAAAATATACTAAAAAAACAAAAAAAGTAGGAAAAAAATGGACAGGCTGCTGACAGGGCGCCGGCTTGCAGCGCCCCCACCGACATGTTATTATTCTGTTAACTTAGCCCTAGGACAATATTGCATTTGTTATTCAGGGACCCACCTCGTTTCAGTTGTTTCGGCAATGAGCTTCATTTAGCTCAGTCTGAAGAAGGGTCTCGAGCTGACACATCGCTCATTCCCTCTCTCCAGAGATGCTGCCTGTCCTGTTGAGTTACTCCAGCAATTTGTGTCTATCTTCAGTGTAAACCGGCATCTGCTGTTCCTTCCTGCTCATTGTGTCTGCTCCACTGTGAAATCTCCTCAAGGTATGCCTACTTTGAAGAAGTTATCCTCTTCCCTCTGACGAGAGTTCTGCAACATCCTCTCTTACTGCACCCCCTCCTCAGTCTGAAGATGAGTCTCGACCCAAAACGTCACCGATTCCTTCTCTGCAGAGATGCTGCTTGTCTCGCGGAGTTACTCCAGCATTTTGTTTCTATCGGTGTAAACCAACATCTGCAGTTCCTTCCAACATCTTCCTTCCGACCTCTATTAAGTAATGGAAATATTTGTGTAGGATTCACGTCAATGCCTCAGGGTAACATTGCCACTTCTCAGGGTATGTAATTCAGAACACCAAGGGAAAAAAGATCTCAAAGAGCCAGTCACCAACCATCTTGATCGATTCATGTTGCTTCTGTCCAGTGCTCGACCTAGAAATGAAACCACGCATATAACACTCAATTGATGGTGCTGTAATGGGAATTTGCATTACTTAATTCCAGATGTCTCATGAGATCATTTTAATGTGGTCATATCCTATAAAGTGTTGCATGCCAGTGTAGCATTTTTTCGCTATCTTATATTTGAATGTTCAGTTGAACACCTGTAATTTTTAGTGTTCCACAAATAGCAAACTCACCCTTGCATCATGTTTTACCAACTGTTCTCAATCTAAATGGCATGGTATGTTGGCCTTCATAACAAGAGGAGTTGAGTATAGGAGCAAAGAGGTCATTCTGCAGTTGTACAGGGCACTTGTGAGATCACACCTGAGCATTGTGTCATTTTTGGTCTCCAAATTTGAGGAAGGACATTTTTGCTATTGAGGGAGTGCAGCGTAGATTCACTAGAGTAATTCCCAGGATGGCAGGACTGTTATACGTTGATAGGATGGAGCACCTGGGCTTGTATACTCTGGAATTTAGAAGGATGAGAGGGTATTTTATTGGAACATATACGATTATTAAGGGTTTGGACACGCTGGAGGCAGGAAACATGTTCCCGATGTTGTGGGAGTCCAGTACCAGGGGCCAAAGTTTAAGTATAAGGGTAAGCCATTTAGAACGGAGATGAGGAAATACTTTTTCACACAGAGAGTTGTGAGTCTGTGGAATTCTCTGCCTCAGATGGTGGTGGAGGCCGGTTCTCTGGATGCTTTCAAGAGAGAGTTAGATAGAGCTCTTAAAGATAGTGGAGTCAAGGGATATGGGGAGAAGACAGGAACGGGGTACTGATTGGGGATGATCAGCCATGGTCACATTGAATGGTGGTGCTGGCTCGAAGGGCCAAATGGCCTACCCCTACACCTATTGTCTATTATTTATTGTCTATTGTTTAAATAGCTGCTGGAATTAAGAGTTTGCATTGGAGTGAAGGTTACCCAAATGGGCCCGGGAGTAGTCATTCAACCTTTCCAAAGTTGCAAAGTTGGACATCTAGACAACAGGGTTGGTGCCCAACTCCCCCCCACAAGAAGTAGAAGGCAATATTGATTCTTGGAAGACTTGCCCATCTTTGCATCAGAGCTGAAACCCTTGGTTTCTCCCATAATTGGCAATGTGAGCTCATTTAACGAGTATTTGTGTGAATTCTACTTCCGTTTGATAGGTTCTACTTCCCTGGTTAAGTATATTGTTGCCTAACCACACTCCAAAGACATACAGGTTTGTAGGTTAATTGCCTTGGTAAAAATGTAAATTGTCCCTAGCGTGTGTAGGATAGTGTTAATGTGCGGGGATCGCTGTTCGGTGCAGACTCGGTGGGCCAAAGGGCCTGTTTACGCACTGTATCTCTAAACTAAACTAAACTAGACTAAGTCCAATGTTGCAGGAGCAACCCGAAATGTGCTTTTAATGCCCATGTTGTATGCTCAGCATCCTTCATGTACAGGCACATCACTTGCTTTGTAACCGATCTAAAGTCACATTATGTGCCATGACGTTTTGATTGTGCCTCAATTCTCTTATCTAGCACATAAAGGACACGCACGGTGCAATAACTTTGCAAAGGCATTCAACTATGTCATTACAACCCCCAATACAGACTTCCACTGAAGTACATGAGGTTGTAAAATAGCATCGCTAACCAATAATTTCTTAACTATCTCTCTATTTAAGGCATTGCAGAGGAGGAGAATTCAGAATTTATCTCTTAAAAAGATGCGTCCTTCCAGTGCTAACTGATGTACTTAACACATAAATCAGAAGGCTTAATGATCTGCCAAGTTATAGATTGTATCTTTAAATAATGACTGTAGCTGTTGACTTTCTGACTATTAATACAAGTTACATTTGAACAGAGATACAATATTTATTTGACTTCATAACTGAATAATGTATGGGAAGAAAGCAGACATGGGAAATTGAGCTGTACTTGCACCATCAAAATAAAATATTTTAATGCTGAGACAAATTTTTATTTGTCATGTACCAATCACGTATTGTTAACACATGTACCACTTTGAAAAGTGCGAGGAAATTTATGTCGAAGGCTTGATCCGTCTTTCCTGGTGAGCTGATTACATTCCGTTTCTGAAATATGATTTAATTACAGAACTTGGTGGAAGGCTGCTAGGTCATTCTGATATAATGCTGCAGAGAAGAACCCATTTCCTTTGATTGCTAACATTTCCTCTCCGTTGGATTGCAACCTTGTCGTGGTCGGGGAGCTTGTGTGTCTCAGTGACCCCTAGAGTTATGCCAGCAGGAGATTTGTCTCCTGTTAGGGTCTCCCATGCTGGACAGGTCGAAGGGTAGAGGCAAGATGAGGAGCGATCCACTGGTCCTCCAGGTTGGAGGTTGAGCACAGGGAGAACAATCCTGTCTCGTAAAGGAATCAACACTATTGGGTGTGTCAGGAGTGGAGGACCTTTGATGCTGCCCTACATGCCAGGAGGCATAATAGGTAGTAAGTAAGTAAGTAGCTAACATTTCACATCTGATCTAAAGTAACAGAAATAATATCTGAGATCTATGGGTGGCACGGTGACACAGCGGTAGAGTTGCTGCCTTACAGCGCTTGCAGCACCGGAGACCCGGGTTCGATCCGGACTGTGTGCTGCCTGTATGGAGTTTGTACGTTCTCCCCATGACCTGCGTGGGTTTTCTCTGAGATCTTCGGTTTCCTCACAAACTCCAAAGACGTACAGGTTTGTAGTTTAATTGGCTTGGTATAAGTGTAAATTGTACCTAGTGCGTGTAGGATAATGGCAGTGTGGTGGGATCGCTGGTAGGTGCGGACTCGGTGGGCCGAAGGGCCTTTTTCCGCGCTGCATCTCGAAACTAAACAAAAACTACATAATGGTGTCACAACACATTTTCCCTTCCCGCTATCCTGTGCTGCTTTGTAGCAAACTGGCCAAATGTTTGTTCAAGAGAGTCAAGAGTCAATTTAATTGTCATTTGGACCCCTGGAGGTCCAAACGAAATGCCGTTTCTGCAGCCATACATTACACACAAATAGATCCCAGACACAATTACATTTTACATAAACATCCATCACATAGCTGTGATGGAAGGCCAAAAAAACTTATCTCTCCACTGCACTCTCCCCCCCCCGATGTCAGAGTCAAAGTCAAAGCCCCCGGCTGGCGATGGCGATTGTCCCGCGGCCATTGAAGCCACGCCGGGTGGTGCGAGGTCGCACACCGGGTCTTGGTGTTGGAGCCCCCGGTGTGCGCTCGCAAAGTCCCGCGGCCATTCCAGCCGCGCGGGGCAGTGGTGTCAGGCCCCGCTCCAGGAGCTCTCCAACCCCGCAACACGGGCGGGAGAATTCGCCGTTGCAGGAGCCCCGAAAAGCGGTCTCCCTCCAGGGATCCACGGGCTCCCGGTGCCGCCGTCCGCAGACCCGCAGTAGCAGCCTCCGACTCAGCAGCAGCAGCGGCATCGGCAGCAGCAGCAGCAGCAGCAGCAGCAGCAGCAGCGGCGGCAGCAGCAGCAGCGCTCCTCCACCGCTCCACCCGCTCCGGTCTCGGCCAGCTCCGCGACGGCAACGGTGAGTCGGCACCAGAGTCCCCGGCTTCTTCCTGTTGGAGGCCGCTCCTCGTTGCGGCCCCAACGACAACGGAAACCCGACGAGAAAAGGTCGGGTCTCCAGTGCAGGGAGAGATTCAAAAGTTTCCCCCCCCCTCCCACCCCACCCCCATCCCCCCACACACACACCCCAACATAAAATAACAAAAACTACATAAAAACACAGACAAAAAATAATAAAACGCGGACAGGCTGCAGAGGCCGCTGCTGACCAGAGTCGCGCTGCCTACCGAATAGCCTGGTCTCAAAGCACTACAGAAAATACATTTCCCACAAAATTCCAGAGACTTCATTTTAAAAATCTGTTAAAAATGGATAACTATTGGTGGCATGACGTGCAAAATATTTTAAGCTGAATAATAATTGAACATTTTTAAGTTTTAGGAAGGATAATTAAATTAGGATAACTTGAAATGACAGAAGGCAGACACAAAAAGCTGGAGTAACTCAGTGGGTCAGGCAGCATCTCTGGAGAGAAGAAATAGGTGATGTTTTCTGTTGAGACTCTTCTTCAGACTGAAAGTCAGGGAAAGTGAAATGGGAGATATAGAATGTACATGGAACAAATGAATGATATTCAAAAGGCAATGATGATCAAGGAAAGGTGGAGTCCACCATGGTCCATTCTTGGCTGTGGGGAAGGTGATAATAAGTTATATAGACAGTGAAACCCAACAAGACAACAATGAAACTAGTGCAATGACTAGGGTGGAGGAGGGACAGAGAGAGAGGGGATGCAAAGGTTACTTGGTTAGAGAAATCATGACTCATACCGTTGCGTTGTAAGCTGCCCAAGCGGAATATGAGGTGCTGTTCCTCCAATGCTCAGAAAGAGTACAGCATGTTACTAATGTTTCTCTCCTGCTTGCTTTCTCTCCCACCAAGATTGAAATGAGCAAAGAAAGGCAACCGTGTTGGAGTATATGTTGTTGTGTAAACAACAGGCTTTCAGATAAAACTATGGAGACTAAATTAAATGGGCCCTGGAAACAGGCACAGGGAATGAGATTGTAGAATTGTAATTGTATTGACATTGTTATGGCATTGCCCTCATTCAATATCATAGGATTTGCCCTATTTCCAGGTACCTGCAAATCCAATCAGTACCATTTCCTGGCTCATTGCCAATGGTACTGCAAGCTATTCTTCAAAGTATATATGCAATTCCCTTTTTGAATGCAACAATTGCAGCTGCTCCTGATAGATTTGCAGGTCTAATTCCGTGGCATGGTGGCGCCAGGGTAGAGTTGCTGCTTCACAGCGCTTGCAGCACCGGAGACCTATGTTCAATCCCGACTACAGGTGCTGTCTGTACGGAGTCTGTACGTTCTCCCCGTGACCGCGTGGGTTTTCTCCGAGATCTTCGGTTTCTTCCCACACTCCGAAGTCGTACAGGTTTGTAGGTTAATCGGCTTGGTGTATGTGTAAAATTGCCCCTAGTGTGTGTAGGATAATGTTAATGTGCAGGACTCGAAGGGCCGAAGGGCCTGTTTCCGTGCTGTATCTCTAAACTAAACTAAATTAATTTATGATACCAACGATGTACAAAACCATTTCCTCTTTATTTAGTTTAGAGATACAGCGCAGACACAGGCCCTTCGGCCCACCAAGTCCGTACCAACCAGCGATCCACCCACATTACCACCATCCTACACAGGGGACAGTGTTTTAATTTATACCAAGCCAATTAACCTACAAACCTGTACCCTTTGGAGTGTGGTTGGTGGAAACCAACGATCTCGGAGAAAACCCACGCAGGTCACGGGGAGAACGTACAAACTCCATACAGACAGCACCCGTAGTCGGGATCGAACCTGGGTCTCTGGAGCTGTAAGCCCTGTAAGGCGGCAAGTCGACTGCTGCGTAACCGTGCCACCTATGGATATCAGATATTATTTCTGTTACTTTAGCTCGTGACTGACCATGAGTGATGCATCCTGGTCGGATGCAAGCCTGGGCGATGTCATATGGAGGACAGGCTGTTGCCCATGCAGCACGTCCCCCCTCTCCACGTCGCTGATCGATCCAAAGGAACAGCAGGGCCGTTACAGTTTGGCACCAGCGCCGTTGCAGGAGCTGCCAGAGCGAGGTTGTAGACAACGACAAACTGCCTTAGGGGCTCCGACTCCGGATTTTCTTGAGATTTACACCTGGAGCCTTTTCCATGACTGGATATGGCCACAAGGCAGTGGAGGTTTTAAATCAGAGTTTTCCCTCTCCTAGATGGACCACCTTCCCAGGCTGACGAGCCCCATCTGCCCGAGACTCGTGGGGGCGGGAGCGTCTACCTTCCTGTGCAGGTCTATAGCACCTGCCCACTGCCCAAAATCTTCTAACAATCACTTTAAATATACAGGTCCTGGCTCTCAGCCTTACCGCTATTTTAAACCTTTATTTACTGTCTCCAGAGCAATGATGATTTTGAACCTTACATCAAATCATCTCTCAACTATCTCCGCTCCGGGGAGAATAATCCCAGTTTCCCTAGTCTCTCCATGTAACTGAAGTCTTTCATCCCTCTGACCACTCTAGTAAATCATTTTTGAACCCTCTCTGGGCCCTTTTGATAGTCTGTCCTGTTGATATAACAACATCTCTCGTTTTTGTATTAAAGCCCCGAAACATGTTCTGTTTCTATTTCAGATTCCAATAGCTTTATGTAATTTCAGGTAATGATTCTATTATTTCTTCCTACAGATTGACCTTACATTTCTTTTCATTCTATTAACACCCTGTCTCACCCTGCAATTCCATCATATTTCAACCTCATCTACTGTATCCGTAGGTCAAGGCGTGGACTTTTATACATCGGCGAGACCAAACATAGACTGGGCGATCGTTTCGCTGAACACCTTCGCTCAGTCCACCTGGACACATCTGACCTACCGGTAGCTAAACTCTATAACTCCCCCTCCTATTCCCACATTGACCTTTCTGCCCCAGGTCCCCTCCATTGTCAGAGTGAGGCAAAACCCAAATTGGAGGAACACAATCTCATATTTCACTTGGACAGCTTACAACCCAGTGGTATGAATATTGATTTCTCTAGCTTCATGTAACCTTTGCATCCCCCTTCTCTCTCCATCCCTCCCCCACCCAAATCACACCAGCCTCAAACTTGTTCTAAACAATACACAATAGGTGCAGGAGTAGGCCAGTCGGCCCATCGAGCCAGCACCACCATTCACTGTGATCATGGCTGATCATCCACAATCAGTACCCGTTCCTGCCTTCTCCCCATATCCCTTGACGCCACTATCTTTAGGAGCTCCATTCTAAAGGGGCTGTCCCATTTGGGCGACCTAAACTGCAAGTTCAGAAGAGTTTGGCCTGGACTCAAACTCGCGGCATGGTCGACACAAGGTCCTAGGAGGTCATTTGAGTTGGCTGGAACTCTCCCTTCATGCTCGAGGGAGGTTTCCGCCTACTCGCGGCCTCAGCTAGGTCACGGAAAATTTATCAGCATATTGAAAAAAATTTCCGCGAAGTAAAATTTGGTCAGCATGGGTCTTTTTCACTCGTAGTGCAGTGGAGTGGGGTCGCTATTTACTTGCAGGCAGTCGAGGGCAGCCGTTGGCCATCTCCTTCGCTGACCGGCCATTTTGAATGGCTCATTGGAGTTTAACGACCTGGGAAGACCTACCGGTACGTTAAATGCCCGCTAAACTTTATTAAACCTCTTAAAAGTATCTCCACTCCTTCTCCGCCTTCCCTCCCCTTCTCTCCCCTTCTCTCCCCTTCTCTCCCCCCTCTCCCCTTCTCTCTCTCCCCTCTCCTCTCACCCCATTCTCTCTCGCCCCCATTGTCTCTCTCCCATTGTCTCTCTCTCCCCCTTCTCTCTCCCTTCTCTCCCTTTCTCTCCCCTTCTCTCCCCCTCTCTCCCTTTCTCTCTCTCCCCTTCACCCCCTTCTGCTCTCTCCCCTCTCTCTCCCCTCTCTCTCCCCTTCTCTCTTCTCCTCCCCTTCTCTCTCCCCTCTCTCTCTCCCTTCTCTCTCCCTTCTCTCTCTCCTTCTCTCTCCCCTCTCTCTCTCTCCCCTCTCTCTCCCCTCTCTCTCTCTCCCTTCTCTCTCTCCCTTCTCTCTCCCCCTCCTCTCTCTCTCCCCTTCTCTCTCCCTTCTCTCTCTCTCTCTCTCCCCTCTCTCCCTTCTCCCTTCTCTCCCCTTATCTCTCCCCTTCTCTCCCCCCCCCCTCCCCCCCCCCCCCCCCCCCTGCTCTCTCTAAAGGACCTTCCTCTTCATCGCGCAGACAGCGTTTCTCCACTTTCCCTGGCCCCCACCTTCGCGATGTGTTTGTGTGTGTGTGTGTGTGCGGTCGGTAGATGCAGCTCGCGGTTCGGTCAATCCAGCTCACGGTTTCAACGCGGCCCGTCGTGGATTTCCAGGCGAGTGCCCTTGAACTTGAAGGTCGAAGGCACTCTTCTGGACTCGCGGATTAGGTCACCCAAGTGTGACAGGCCCTTAACTCTTTTGAAAGGATCCAGAGAATCGGCCTCCACCGCCTTCTGAGGTAGAGAAGTCCACAGATTCACAACTCTCTGGATGAAAATGTTTTTCCTCATCTCCAATCCAAATGGCCTACCCCTTATTCTTAAACTGTGGCCCCTGGTTCTCGTCTCCGCCAACATCGGGAACATGTTTCCTGCCTCTAGCATGTCCAAACCCATAATAATCTTATATGTTTCAATAGGATATCCTCTCATCCTTCTAATTCCGGGGTATATAAGCCCAGTCGCTCCATTCTTTCAACATATGACAGTCCCGCCATCCTGGGAATTAATCTCATGAACCTACGCTGCACTCCCTCAATAGCAAGAATGTCCTTCTTCAAATTTGGAGAACAAAACTGCACACAATACTCCAGGTGTGGTCTCACCAGGGCCCTGTACAACCGCAGGACATTTTTGCTCC
Organism: Leucoraja erinaceus; assembly: GCF_028641065.1. Lineage (NCBI taxonomy): Eukaryota > Metazoa > Chordata > Chondrichthyes > Rajiformes > Rajidae > Leucoraja > Leucoraja erinaceus. Next base: position 7,527,201 of record NC_073389.1, read on the forward strand.
TATACTCAAATCCTCTTGTAATGAAAGCCAACATGACGTTAGCTTTCTCACTGCCCGCAGTACCTGTATGCTTAATTTCAGTGACTGATGAACAAGGACACCCAGATCACGTTGTACTTCTCCTTTTCCTAATTTGACATGATTCAGATAATAATCTGCCTTCCTGTTCTTTCCACCAAAGTGGATAGCCTCACATTTATCCACATTAAAATGCATCTGCCAAGCATATGCCCACTCACACAATCTGTCCAAGTCACATAACATCCTCATAGCATCCTCCTCACAGGTCACACTTTGTGTCATCTGCAAATTTGCTAATGTTACCTTTAACCCCTTCATCTAAATCATTAATGTATATTGTGAATAGCTGCAGTCCCAGCATTGAGTCTTGCAGCACCCCACTAGTCACTGCCTGCCATTCTGAAAGGGATCCATTAATCCCTACTCTTTGCTTCCTGTCTGCAAACCAATTTTCTATCCATGTCAGTACCCTACCCCCAATGCCATACGCTCTAATTTTGCCCATTAATCTCCTCTGATGGACCTTATCAAAGGCTTTCTGAAAGTCCAGGTGCATTACATCCACTGGCTCTCATTTGTCAATTTTGCTAGTTACATCCTTAAAAAATTCCAGAAGATTAGTCAATTATGATTTCCCCTTCGCAAATTGATGCTAACTCGGACCGATCATGTTACTGCTATCCAAATGTGACACTATTTCATCTTTTATAATTGACTCCAGCATCTTCCCCACTACCGATGTCAGGCTAATTGGTCTAAAATTCCCTGCTTTATTCTCAGTCCTTTCTTAAACATTAGTTACTCTCCAATCCACAGGAGGTGAACTCGAATCTATTGTTGAATCTATTGTCTTGTTGTGTCTCATTGTCTGAAACTTGTTCTTATCTAACACACAGCTAACAATGGCCTGTATCTTTTAATATTGGTACTTTTTTGCACATCGTTTATTCATTTGTTTTATATCTTTCAACATCACATTATCAATATCTCTCGTTTCCCTTTCCCCTGACTCAGTCTGAAGAAGGGTCTTGACCCAATACGTCACCCATTCCTTTTCTCCAGAGATGCTGTCTGACCCGCTGAATAACTCCAGCTTTTTGTGTCTATCTTAGATTTATTATTTAATCTTGTTTGCCATCCATCCGATGACTAACCTTCCCTTTTGATTATTTCTAACAAACCCCACACAACTTTGTTGCATCCTAAAACGTGAGTTTTTCCGGTTCTGATGAAAGGTAATTGATCTGAAATATTAACCTCATTCCTCTCTGCAGATGCTGTCTGATCTGCTAAATGTTTTCAGCATTTATTCTGGTTTCCTCTCCAATTTTCTAGTGTTTATGTTTCTGCTGCAATAGTCTGAAGGTTTTCAGGCATGTGTCAATTACGTGTCTACTCTGATTAATATATCATCATAAGAAAAGGGAGAAACTAAATATTGCATTTCATCACCAAGTTGTGAAGTTGCTGATCGTATCTGGGAAATCAGAATCTCAGAGCTTCAGTAAAACAGGTTATTAATTTTAAATCTATTGAAGGTCATGAGTATTATGACCAGTCTGTCTCCAACCCAACCATGCCTCACATTCGTATGTGTGGATCTTTTTGGATGCTTGGATTAGTTTAGTTTAGAGCTACAGCGCGGAAACTGGCCCTTGGACCCACGGACCAGCAATCCCGCACACTCACACTATCCTACACACACCAGGGACAATTTACATTTACCAAACCAATTAACCCTCAAACCTGTACGTCTTTGGAGTGTGGGAGGAAACCGAAGCTCTCGGAGAAAACCACCACAGGACACGGGGAGAACGTGCAGGCCCCGTATAGACAGCACCCGTAGTCGGGATCGAACCTGGGTCTCTGTTGTTGCAAGGCAGCAACTCTACCATTGTACCACCGTGCTGCCCCCAATGTTGTGGTGAATTCAGAAAATCATCCCCCTAAACATGACTTAATTCCAGAGTGTGCATAATCCCAGTGGGACCACAGTAGAGCATTGGAAAAGGCAATGAGGTACCCAAAGAGAAGATACATTGATTAAATACAAATTGCAACAGAGGACAAGGTAAAATGGGAATGGTGAGAACAATTGTGCTCTCACTGACTCAGAATTCCTTCTACTTCCCAAACTCTACTGATCATCCTTTACACTGAATGCAAACAGAACTGGGGGCTGCATGCTGCATGGAAGAGAGACACAAAATGGTGGAGTAACTGAGTGAGACAGTAGACATCTCTGGTAGAGAAGGAATGGGTGACGTTTCAGGTCAAGACCCTTCTCCCGACTGAGAGTTGGGGAGAGGGAGCCTAGAGATGTGTGGAAGGACAAGGTGTGAAAATGACAGATCAAAGCAGACGGTGATCAAGGAAATGTCAAATGGTTCATTGTTCGCTGAGGGGAAGGTGACAACGAGGCACACAATCAGTAAAATTAATCAGGAGGACAATGAAACTAGTTGGGAGGGATGGAGAGAGCGGGAAAGCAAGGATTACTTGAAGTTAGTGAAATCAATATTCATACCACTGGGTCTATCTTCATTGTAAACCAGCGTCTGCAGTTCCTTCCTACACATAAACTAATTAAAGATGGCATGAAGCCACACATAGATACCCCCATAGATACAGACATAGATAGTTGGGATTGGAACAGCCCCACTAGTCATTACATGGGCAGCTTACAACGCTGAAATTATGGCCTTTAGCTTTGCTTTCCACAGCTTTTTGCCATTTTCACACAAAAACCACGAATGAACGAATGAATGAATGCATAAGTTTATTGGCCAAGTATTCACATACAAGGAATTTGCCTTGGTGCTCCGCCCGCAAGTGACAACATGACATACAGTTAACCATAGGCCAGTAAGCCTAATCTAATACCTGTGGTTGGAAAGTTACCTGTGAGGATTCTTAGGGATAATATATACTTGCATTTTGAAAAATAAACAAGAGTTGATTCGGGATAGTCAGCATGGTTTTGTGGTGGAAGATCATGTCTCACAAATTTGACTGGGATTTGTGAAGAAGTAACAGAAAGTTGAAGAGGTCAGGGCCTTTGTTGTGGTTCTACATGGTAAGCTGGTCTGGAAGGTTCGATCGCATGCGATCTAGGGAGAACTATCTAGCGGGATAGTGAATTTGCTACATGGCAGGAAGCAGAGGATGGTGGTGGGGGGTTGCTTTGCAGACTGGAGCCCTGTGATGAGTGGGGTGCTTCAGGGATCACTACTAAGCCCAATGCCGTTTGTCACCTATATCAACAATTTGGTTGAGAATGTACAAAGATCGATCAGTAAGTTTGCAGACAACATTCAAATAGGTGGTATTGTGGACAGTGAGGATGGTTATTAAGAATTACGGTGAGATCTTGATCTCTGGGCAAGTGCACTGAGGAATGGCTAATGGAGAAGTTACACCCTTGCAGCAAGGAGGGTGAGAAGCAGGGTAATGCCATCAGTGCCTTCAGCTTGGCTTCAGGATGTGCCCCCAGGACACAAATATGGCCGGGCGAGGAGAGGGGTGTTGGTTGCTGGGAACTGCTCTAATACAACGAGCACATTTTGGAATTTGAATATTGGCGCTAAAATGGCGGCACCTGCATGTGTAATATATGCAAAATGCATTTCACTGTGCAGTTACATATGTGACAAATAAAGATAGTCATAGAGTGGTACAGTGTGGAAACAGGCCCTTCGGCCCAACTCGCCCACACCGGCCAACATGTCCCAGCTACACTAGTCTCACCTGCCTGTGTTTGGTCCATATCTCTCCAAACCTGTCCTATCCATGTACCTGTCCAACTGCTTCTTATAGCAACTACATCCTCTGGCAGCTTGTTCCATACACCTCAGATTCAGATTCAGATTCAGATTCAAGATTCAATTTTAATTGTCATTGTCAGTGTACAGTACAGAGACAACAAAATGCATTTAGCATCTCCCTGGAAGAGCGACATAGCAAATGATATGAATAAATAATAATAAGTGTCCGGGGGGGGGGGTGGTGATTGGCAGTCACCGAGGTACGTTGTTGAGTAGAGTGACAGCCGCCGGGAAGAAGCTGTTCCTCGACCTGCTGGTTCGCAAACGGAGAGACCTGTAGCGCCTCCCGGATGGTAGGAGGGTAAACAGTCCATGGTTGGGGTGAGAGCAGTCCTTGGCGATGCTGAGCACCCTCCGCAGACAGCGCTTGCTTTGGACAGACTCAAATTGGTGCGTTGGGCAATTTTCACCACCCTCTGCACCATTTGTGTGAAAAAGTTACCTTTCAGATTCCTATTGAATCTTTTCCCCTTCACCTTAAACCTTTCAGATTCCTATTGAATCTTTTCCCCTTCACCTTAAACCTATGTCCTCTGGTCCTCGACTCCCCTACTGGTGAGACTCTGTGCATCTACCAGATCTATTCCTCTCATGATTTTATACCTTATATTTTTTACATCACATTTTATACATCACTGTTGAACTAGTGAACTGTTGAGTTTAATTTGGATTTAGAGAAGGGCAAGACCTTCTCAGTGAATGGTAAGGCCCTGAAGAGATGTACAGAGTTCCCTGAATGTGGCATCCAAGGCAGCTGGGATGGCAAAGCCTCTTTTGTCACGAAGGCCTTCACCAGTCAGGGAATTGAGTGTGGAAGTTGGAATGTTATGTTACTGTTGTACAAGACTCTGGTGATGCTGCATTTGGAACATTTTGTTCCGTTTAGATCTGTGTCATCCCGGAAAGATGCTATTAAGCTGGAAAGAGTGCAGAGAAGATTTATGAGAATGTTACATGGCCTCGAGGGCTTGAATTATAGGGATGTGAGAGCAGGAAGCTGAGGGGTGATCTTAAAGAGATGTATAAAATCGATGGGGTGAATCCACAATGTCTTTTTCCAAGAGTCGGGGAATCAAAAGCTGGGGGCATGGATTTAAGATGAGAGGGGGAAAGATTTAACAGAAGGGCAATTTCTTCACACTGAGGGTGTTGGGTATATGGAACGAGCTGCCAGAGGGAGGTACAATAACAACATTTAATATGCAGGCATATGGATAAGAATGCTTAGAAGGATGTGGATTGATCAAGGGCAGAGGTTAGATGGAGCTAAAGGTCCTGTTTCTGTGTTGTATGGCTCTCTAACTCTATATGTCTCTAAACCAAACAATCAAGTTGGACAGTAACAAATTCATATAGCATACGAAACGTGTCGGAAGGAACTGCAGATGCCGGTTTACGCCAAAGATAGACACAAAATGCTGGAGTAACTCAGCGGGACAGGCAGCACCTCTGGAGAGAAGGACTAGGTGACGTTTCGGGTCGAGACCCTTCTTCAGACTTCTTCAGACTTCTTCACCCATTCCTTCTCTCCAGAGATGCCGCCTGTCCCACTGAGTTACTCCAGCATTTTGTGTCTCTCTTCCATGCCCCCAGTTCTGTTTGCATTCAGTGTAAAGGGGAATCAGTGGAGTTTGGGAAGTAGAAGGAATTCTGAGTCAGTGAGAGCACAATTGTCCTCACCACTCACCCTTTACTTTGTCAATTGCAATTTCAGAGAGCATCACAAAAGAAGATTCACAGCTTAATTACCTGGATATAATTTGGCAGAGATCAGTGAAACCAACCGTGGGATTTAGTTCCAAAAACCTTGTCTGAAAAAGTGCACATGAACCTGCCCGGCGGAGACAAGGAGAGTTGTCTAACACCATGCAGGCGATTCTCATAAGTTGGAATACAGTGGAGAAGGTTCACCTATTCGATTCCAGGATCAAGATAACACTTAGTGTTTAAGAAGGAACTGCAGATGCTGGAAAATCGGAGGTACACAAAAATGCTGGAGAAACTCAGCGGGTGCAGCAGCATCTATGATGCTGCTGCACCCGCTGAGTTTCTCCAGCATTTTTGTGTACCTTCAAGATAACACTTAATTTGCTGAGCAAAACAGATATTAAGCAGATAATGGGATGTGGATTGGTGCAGGGACGTGATGCAACAGTAAAAGAAAATCAGGCACGTCCTTACTGAACGGTGGAGCAGGCACGAGAGGTGAAATGGTCTACTCCTGTTTTTGCTTCTGATATTTTCATGTTCTTAAACACAGAACGTAGAAGATAGAATGATACAGCATAGAGACGGGGCGTTTGGCCCACAATGTTTGTGCCGAATATGAAACCAAGTTAAACGTATCTTGTCTGCCTGTGTATAACCCATATACCTCTATTCTCTGTACCTCAATGTGCCTATCTGAATGCCTCTTAAATGCCACAATCATATCTGCCTCCACCACCACCCCTGGCAATGTGTTCCAGCCCCCCACCACTCTTTGTGTGAAAGTCCTGCCCCACACATCTCACCTCATCGCTATGCCCTCTAATGGTGGGCATTTCCATCCTGGAAGGTTCTGGCTGTCTACCTTATCTATGCCTCTCATAAATTTATATATTTCTATTGCCTCACCTTAACCTCCATAATTCCAGAGAAAACAATCCAGGTCTGTCTAACCCCTCCTTGCAGCTGAAGCCCTCTGATCCAGGCAGCATTCTGGTAAACTCATCAAAGACAACCCATCCCATGTACTTCCCCTGCAAATGCAGGAGATATAATGCCTGTCCCTTTACCTCCCTCTCCTCCACCCAGAGAGCCCAGCAGTCCATCCACGTGAAGTGTATAGGAGGGAACTGCAGATTCTGGTTTACACTGAAGATAAGCACAAAAAGCTGGAGTAACTGTGGGAAAGGCAGCATCTCTAGAGAGAAGCACCAAAGATAGACATAAAATGCTGGAGTGAAGAAGGGTCTCGACCTGAAACGTTCCTTCTATTTGATAAGGTCCCACATAGGAGATTAGTGGGCAAAATTAGGGCACATGGTATTGGGGATAGAGTGCTGATACGGATAGAAAATTGGTTGGCAGACAGGAAACAAGATGTAGGGATTAACGGGTCCCTTTCAGAATGGCAGGCAGTGACTAGTGGGGTACCGCAAGGGTCGGTGCTGGGACCGCAGCTATTTACAATATACATCAATGATTTAGGTGAAAGGATTCAAAGTAACATTAGCAAATTTGCATGTGACACAAAGCTGGGTGGCAGTGTGAACTGTGAGGAGGATGCTATGAGAATGCAGGGTGACTTGGACAGGTTGTGTGAGTGGGCAGATGCATGGCAGATGCAGTTTAATGTGAATAAATGTGAGGTTATCCACTTTGGTAGCGAAACAGGAAGGCAGATTACTATCTAAATGGTGTCAAGTTTGGAAAAGGTGAAGCACAACGGGATCTGGGTGTCCTTGTTCATCAGTCAACGAAAGTAAGCATGCAGGTACAGCAGACAGTGAAGAAAGCGAATGGGATGTTGGCCTTTATAACAAGAGTAGTTGAGTATAGGAGCAAAGAGGTCCTTCTACAGTTGTACAGGGCCCTAGTGAGACCACATCTGGAGTATTGTGTGCAGTTTTGGTCCCCTAATTTGAGGAAGGACATTCTTGCTATTTAGGGAGCACAGCAAAGGTTTACAAGGTTAATTCCCGGAATGGCGGGACTGTCATATACTGAGAGAATGTAGTGGCTGGGCTTTGTATACTCTGGAGTTTAGAAGGATGAGAGGGAATCTTATTGAAACATATAACATTATTATTAAGGGTTTGGACATGCTAAAAGCAGGAAACATACTCCCAATATTGGGGGGAGTCCAGAACCAGGGGCCACAGTTTAAGAATGAGGAAAGCCATTTAGAACGGAGATGAAGAAACACTTTTTCTCACACAGTTGTGAGTCTGTGGAATTCTCTGCCTCGGAGGACGGTGGAGGCCGGTTTTCTGGATACTTTCAAGAGAGAACTAGATAGGGCTCTTAAAGATAGCGGAGTCAGGGGATATGGGGAGAAGGCAGGAACGGGGTACTGATTGGGGATGATCAGCCATGATCACATTGAATGGCGGTGCCGGCTCGAAGGGATGAATGGTCTACTCCTGCACCTATTACATATTGTCTATCCAGAGATGCAGCCTGACCAGTTGAGTTAGTCTAGCATTTTGTGTGTATAGTCGTCCTTCCAGGTGGGACAGTGGTTCACATGCATCTCCTCTAACCTTCTCTACTGCATCCGGTGTTCCTGATGTGGCCTCCTGTACATCAGCGACACCAAGCCTAGACTCCGAGGCCATTATGCTGAGCATCTATGCCTGATCCACCAAGGCCTACTGATCTGCCGGTTGCTAACCATTTTAACTGCTCATCCCATTCCCACATTGACTTTTCTGTCCTGGGCCTCCTCTACTGCCAGTGTGAGGCCGCACATAAACTTGAGGAACAGCTCCTCATATTCCTCTTGGGTGGCACACACCCGAACTGTATGAATAATGAATACTCCAATTTTAGGTAACTTCTCACAAACAACCCCCACCCCCCACAAAAAAAATGCCCTCTGTCCTCCACAAACCCCTCCCCATTCCACCCCCTGTGCCCCACCTGGACTCCTACCTATTTGTCCCCTTTATCCACCCCCTCCTCCTTTCTAGTTTCCTCTCTCTGGCTTTACAATCCACAAACTCTTCAAACCTGTCGCACACCTTCCTTTCTTATTACCGACCTTTGCTCCAACCATCTGCCTATCACACCCCCCCCCCCCCCCCCCCCCTCGCCTATGTTGACCTATTACCTGCCATGCTTCACCCTGCTTTTTCCCCCTTTACCAGCCTTTTCCTGCCCCCTACCATCAACCTGAAGAAGGGTCTCCACCCAAAACATCACCTATCCATGTTCTCCAGAGAAGCTGCTGGTCCCGCTGAGTTACGCAAGCACTTTTTCTTGTAGACCTCATCTGCACCCTATACAAAGCATCCGCATCTTTCTTGTAATTGGATGATCAGAACTGCATGCAAAGATTGCAAATGTTAACCTAACCAAAGTCTTATAGAGCTACACCATGGCTTGCTGACTTATACTCAATGCCCCCGACTTGTTCCGATACCAAGGGTCCACTCTGTTAATTTTCACATGATACATAACCAGCAAATTGTGGAACAAAGTTTGTAATCACAAAGCCCTTGCTCTGCAACAAAGTACCAGGCCACCTTTCCAGACAAAAGATGTCTACCGGAAATCGAGGAGTCTTTATGATTCACATGGCTCAACCTATGCACATGAAGGCAGCATCAATGTACATCAATGTACAATGTACCTGAAATCTGATAGAACCGATCGTTAAGGGGCTGTCCCACTGCGGCACCCTAATCCGCGAGAAGGCTGTCTGCGACCTTCAAGCTCGAGGGCACTCGCCTGGAAAACCTCGGAGAGGGGAGGGATGAGAGGGGGGGAGGAGAGGGGGGGGGGGGAGGAGAGGGGGGGGGGAGGAAAGGGGGGGGGGAAGAGAGGGGGGGGGAGGAGAGGGGGGGGGGGAGGAGAGGGGGGGGGGGGGAGGAGAGGGGGGAGGAGAGAGGTGGGGGAGAGGGTGGGGGAGGAGAGGGGGGGGAGGAGAGAGGGGGGGGGGGAGGAGAGGGGGGGGGGGGAGAGAGAGGGGAGGAGAGGGGGGGGGGGGAAGGGATAGGGAGAGATATGGAGAGGGTGAGATATGGAGTGGGTTGGAGAGGAGCCCCATTCAGATCCCAGTAAAATTAAAAATGATGTATTGGGCCTTCATAATTGGGAGATTTCATGTCAAAAGTAAATTTTTGTTTTAAATACACTGAAAATGACACAAGTTGCTGGAGCAACTCAGCAGGACAGGCAGCATCTCTGGAGGTTATGGATAGGAGGTGTTTTGGGTCATGAAGTGATCAGTAATAGGAGAAGAATTTGGCCATTCAGCCCATCAAGTCTACTCTGCCATTCAATCATGGCTGATCTATCTCTCCCTCCTAACCCCATTTTCCTGCCTGCACCCCATAACCCCTGACACCTGTACTAATCAAGAACCTTTCTTCAGAGTTTAGTTGTAAACCAGCATCTGCAATTCCTTGTGTCTAAGGAGTTAGATTTCTGGTTAGATCACTGGTTAGATTTCACTATTTATATTTCTGAAATGTCAAGACAGAAACATGCCCTAAATAAATCGAAAATAGGAACCTATCTTATCAGGCATTCAAGGTGCGGGTAGCCACACAGCAATCATCACACTTGAGAGGTGGAGATATTTGATGTTGGATGTTTGGCCTTGATGTTTGTTTAAAAAGAACAATGAAAGGGAATGTAAAAGAAAGAAGGCAGGGTGAATTTCTGAAAGTCATGGGAGATGACAAATACAATCTAATTTAAGAGAAAAACCCAATTTAATAGACAAGGCCAGGGAAAGCAGAAAGATAGGTACAGCTGGGAAATGAAGGGAAGAAGAGGAAAAGATTTATGCAGCACATACATCATATATGCATCAAGGTTTATTACGCAAATATAAATGTAATCATAAAGTCCTACAGTATTGGAGAAGTGTAGTTGCTTTGATATTTGCTGAGCATGATTTATATTGTCCATTAGGGAACGGAGCATTGTAGGACCAAGGATGAAGGAGGAGTTTGTGCTAGGACTGGGAGATGTTGGCGAGGTACTAAATGAGTACTTTCCATCTGTTTTCACCAAGGAGAAGAACATGGAGGACAGTGAGCAAGGGGGACACAGTGGCACAGAGGTGGAGCGACTGCCTTACAGTGCCAGAGACCCATGTTCGATCCTGACTACCAGTTGCTTGTCTGTACAGAGTCTGTACGTTCTCCCCATGACCTACGTGGGTTTTCTCCAAGATCTTCAGTTTCCTCCCACACTCCAAAGATGTGCAGGTTTGTCAGTTAATTGGCTTGGTATGAATGTAAAATTGTTCCTAGAGTGTGTAGGACAGTGTTAGTGTGTGGGGATCGCTGGTTGGCGTGGACCCAGTGGGCCGCAGGGCTGGTTTCCGCGCTGTTCCTCTAAACTAAACTAAACTAAACTAAACTAAGTGTATGGAACACTAATATGTAAGGGCAGTTTGTGATTAAGAAGGAGGAGGTCCCACTTTCACGACCTAATTCACGACCTTTTTTACTCGTGGACATTTTTCATCAGGCTAGAAAAAACGCCCCGACCTACTTGATGTCACGAGTACCTACGACTAGCATCACGGCCTGCTACGATCTACCTATGACCTCCTACGACCTTGTGACGACCATGCTGCGTGTATGAGTCAAGGGCAAACTCGGCAGAGGTCGTGAATGAGGTCTTGAAAGTGGGACAGGCCCTTAAGCTGGAACGATCCCCAAGATCTGATACGATTTATCCCAGGTATTGAGGGAGGCAAGAGAGGAGATTGTGGGTACCTTGCTGAAGAACTTTGCATCTTCTCAAGCCACAGGCAAGGTCCCTCAGTACTGGAGAATGGCTAATCTTGTTCCTTTAATTGAAAAGGGAAGTAGAGAGGCATAGATAACGTGGACTGTCAGAACCTTTCTCCCTTAATGAAAAAGATCAAGTACTAGAGGGCATAGCTGTGAGGTGAGAAGGGCAAACCTTAAAGGAGATGTGCAGTGCAAGGTCTTTATACACATATGTATTGTCTTTTTGCTGACTAGATAGCATGCAACAAACACTTTTTACTGTACCTCGGTAAACGTGATAAAAAACTAAACTAAACTAAACAAATTTAGTCTGTGCGATTCCAGCCTCATGCAGTAAATTTAGAAATTTCCAGACAAAATATTCTCATTGCAGTGGCACCGAATAGATAACTATAGATGAAACGAGGGTTACTGCAGCTTCCTCGTCTCCTGCCTATTGGTATCCATGTGGTAATAAACCATTGTGTTGGAAGGAACTGCAGATGCTGCTTTAAACTGAAGATAGACATGTCTGAAGAAGGGTCTCGACCCGAAACGTCACCCATCCCTTCTCTCCAGAGAAGCTGTCTGTCCCACTGAGTTACTCCAGCAGTTAGTGTCTATCTTTGGTAATAAACAATTGGTGGAACTCAGCTTGCAACCTGAAGCAGGAATGTGTGTTAACCACAATAGATGGTTTATTCACTGAGTAACGTAAGGCCCTGTTTAATCAGTCTCTCGTGTCTGACTTCTCAATTCTACAATTACTAGAGTAATTATATCAGTTAAGGAACTAATACCCTGCAGACCATTATTTAGCGCTGGTCCATACTAAATATTTTAACAATAACACAAAAATATCAAAAACTATGATATGATGGTATCAGTCACAAGATACATAGATACAAGATATATATATATATATATATATATATATGTAAATGCATGCATATATGTGTATGTGTTTGTATATACACACACAATGAACATTTTTTTCTAATTTATTATACTATCAAATTATAAATTCATGGGAGGAATAGATCGGATAGATGTACAGAGTCTCTTGCCCAGAGTAGGTGGATCGAGGACCTGAGGACATAGGTCCCTATTAGGGATCTGAGTGGTAACATTTTCACACAAAGGGTGGTGGGTGTACGGTGGGCAGTGGGCGGCACGACTCACGTCGCAGCGGCCTCTGCAGTCCGTCTGTATTTTTATTATTTTTTGTCTCGTTTGAATGTACTTTTTTTTTTTTTTTGTGTATGTGTGTGTGTGTGTGTGTGTGTGGGGGGGGGGGGAACTTTAAAAAATCTTTCCCCTGCACGGAGAACCCGACCTTTTCCCTGTCGGGTCTCCGTTGTCATTGGGGCTGCACCGTGGAGCGGCCTCCAGCAGGAACGACCTGGGGCTCCAGTCGCGGAGCCTGCGGACCTACTCACCATCGCGGAGCTGGCCGAGTTCGGAGCGGGAGGAGCGGTCGTGGCGCGCTGCTGTGCCGTGACCCCGGAGATTCGGAGACTTACCGCAGGTCTGGCAGACAGGAACACCAGGAGCCCGTGGGTCCCTGTTGGGAGACCGCTTTTCGGGGCTTCCCCAACGGCGACTTCACCCGCCCGAGTTGCGGGGTTGAAGAGTACCTGGAGCGGGGCCTTACATCATCGCCCGGCGCGGCTTGGAATGGCTGTGGGACTTTGCTAGTGCCCGCCGGGGGCTCCAAGACCAAGACCCGGAGCACAGCCTTGCATCACCCGGCGCGGCTTTAATGGCCGCGGGACAATTACCATCGCCTGCCGGGGGCTTTGACTTTGACTCTGACATCAGGAGGGGAATGGGGAGTGCAGGGGAGAGACAAGTCTTTGCCTTCCATCACAGCGAGGAGGAGATGCGCCGTGATGGATGTTTGTGTAAATTGTGTTGTGTCTTGGTTCTTTTTTGTGTGTATGACTGCAGAAACAACATTTCGTTTGAACCCCAATGGGGTTCAAATGACAAATAAATTGTATTGTATTGTATTGTATGAAACGAGCTGCCAGAGGAGGTAGTTGAGGCTTGACTATCTCAATGTTTAAGAAACAGTTACACAGGTACATGGATAGGACAGGTTTGGGGGAATCTGGGCCAAACATGGGCAGGTGCGACTGGTGTAGCTGGGACATGTTGGTCGGTGTGGGCATGTTGGGACGAAGGCCCTGTTTCTACACTGTAGGACCCAATGACTCTGTGTCTCTATAACGTTTACAGTGTACTATGTTTACATATTCTGTTATGTTGTGCTGCTGCAAGGAAGAATGTCATTGTTCTATCTGGGACATATGCCTATAAAACACTGGAATATATATGACTGTTAACTGAGTGCGACCAATTCTTGATACTTTTTCTGGCAGTTAATCGCATGCATACTAATGGCTGAATCTCAGCCACTAGTTTCATAGGGTTGTGTGTCAAATATATGGACCTCATTCTTCAATAGTCAGTGAAAATGGTTCACATCTCCATACACCCCAAACAAAATGTGATACATAATAGATAAAGAAACTTTTAAGAACTAATGGGCCTGACCGACCAACAGGCAACATGTATTGGTCATGAGAACATGTGTGGCTACATTTTAATGGACCTCATTTTAGATGGACCCATTTTAGATGGACCCCATTTTAGATGGACCCCATTTTAGATGGACCCCATTTTAGATGGATTCGAAGAGGACACCAGCCAGCACTTAGATAAATAAATGTAGGGATTGGAATCAAGAAACTGATGCCTCCTAGAGTGTTTAGATTTAGAGTGTTATCGAGGGTTAACACGAAGAATGACAAGGTAAATATTCAGGCAATGTTGGCCAAGAAATGAATGAGGGTATAAGAAATTAGAGATTTAAATGTTGGTAATTTAAATGTGGATGACTGGGTGAGGTGATGGGGCCAATGAATTGGAAGTTATTGAAGTATTGAAGGGCACTTTACACAGGCTGCTGAGACACTCATTCATAAGTGATAGGAGCAGAATTAGGCCATTCAGCCCATCAATTCTACTTGGCCGATCTATCTTTCCTACTTAACCACATTCTCGTGCCTTCTCCCCATAACCCCTGACACCTGTACTAATCAAGAATCTACCTATCTCTGCCTTTAAAATATCCAATGACTTGGCCTCCACAGATTCTACAGATTCACCACCCTCTGATGAAATAAATTGATATTGCTGACAGCACACTATTAGTTGAAGCATCTCAGTGGCCAAAACTGGCTTGGAGTCCTCAGGAAGAAAGAGCCATCTTCAGAGACATCACATCCTCCTTGGCCTTTCTCGTGAAGAATGTACTTGCAGACGTTGGTTTTCCCATGCTGTCATGATGAGATATGTGACATTCTGCAGGAAGATCTTCAGATGTCATGCACATTTCCTTCTCATAGAAAACTTTCAGCTGTGTCTTTCAATTTGCTGCCATCACTGGGTCAGAGCAGTCACCCAAACACTGTACAGTAAATCTCCTCTAATCCAGCTTTGCATTATTTGGATATATTAGCATCCAGCTCATTCATAAATTTGAAGTATGATGCAAGGCTGGAGAATGGGAGTGGGTTGAGTAGCCCGAGCAAAGAAAGCCAGATGTGTGCTGAAGCTGAGAATGAGGAGGAAAATGTTGGTAGGTTCCTAGTTGATGCCAGGGTCCAAAGTATTTCTAAGTTTCCTGTAACCTGTAAACTTAACAAGACATTGGGAAATTCATTACACTATTACATAACGTGAACAAACGTGAAAATAATGTGTTGTGGCATTATTTTGAGTTATATCCAACAGTTTAGAAAAATTAAGATAGACACAAGAAGCTGGATGAACTCAATGGGTCAGATAGCATCTCCGAGACCTTTCTTCAGACTCGACCCGAAACATCACCTATTCCTTTTCTCCAGAGACGCTGAGTTACTCCAGCTTTTTGTGTCTATCCTCGGTTTAAACCAGCATCTGCAATGCCTTTGTACACAGTAGAAAACTTGCTTGTCTTCTACACAACATGTCAAGAGTAACTGTGTTCAAGAAGGAACTACAGATGCTGGAAGATCGAAGGTACACAAAAATGCTGGAGAAACTCAGCGGGTGCAGCAGCATCTATGGAGCGAAGGAAATAGGTGACGTTTCAGGCCGAAACCCTTCAAGAGTAACTTATTGGAGCAAGTTAATTATTTTCTCAATTTTTATTATTCTAGATCATTTTGATTATACTAGATGACATCCTTTTCATAAGGGTTTGCCAGCATTGACTGCGATTTATTGCTCTGCTAAATCCAATTCATGAACTGGAATGATTTCCATTCTCTCAATGTGCAGATGGTTGTGGATCATGAGAAAACCTCCTCACCCCAAAAGCTATGATTCAGGAAAACACGTGTGACCACCTTTACCCTGAGGGGAGTCTGGCCCAAAGCCAGTCCCACTTGGACGACCTAATCCCCGAGTTTAGAAGACCCTAGACAAGTTGAAATAAACGTAAAGGTCATGTTGACTCGTTGAAGTAAAAGACCTCCTACGACTATGTCCCCTCGACCTCAGTCTTCCACACCTAAGACCAACTACGACTAGCTACGAGTGGAAAATGATCACATGATAAAATTATGTCATGTTTGCATTTTATTTCTCGGGCCAGACTACCTACGACTACCATCACGATCTACTACGACCTACCTATCAGTAGAAAGTATCAATTTTTTCCATGCCGACCTTTTTTTGCTGGTGGACATTTTTAATCGGGCTAGAAAAACCGGCGCGACCTTGAGGCCACGAGTACGCAGAGACCATTCACGAGCATGAGGAAGAGTCACGGAGACCGCCTACAAACTCGTGGCGACCATGCTGCGAGTAAGAGTCAAGGGCAAACTCGGCAGAGGTCGCCAATTAGGTCGTGAAAGTGGGACGGGGGCTTTACAGCAGCTGCCAGTGCCCTAAGAGATGGATCTGGGGGCAAAGGCTGCCATCCTCTTCACTTATACCTCAATGCAGTGTGCTTTCCAACCAAAGCAGCTAAACGTGGATTACAGCAAGAATCAGGATACGAGCAGGGAAGATCACAGGACTCTTCACGATTAGATTTCATTGTATGCATGAGTCTAAGGGGCCTCTGCAGTACATTGTCGGTATTGTGGGACGAACTGGTCTGTTCTTCCATTTTGTATTTCAATATGGGCAGCACTTCACTCTGTGGGAATCGAATGTTACTCTGGTGAATGTACCCTCTGACAGCCAGGCTAAACATGCCTGGTGCAGGTGGCCCATAGACTCAAGGAAACAAGTTTGCTAAACACAAAGAAGAGCTTGTGAGCTCATGGCTGCAACGAGACCCCCTGATCTTCCTACAGATAAAGAAGCCTGTGTTTCAGTGGAAAGTTACTGAATGCTATATGTTACTGAACACTGAATGTTAACAATAGTTAACCCTGTAAACAAGTGTACGTGACTAACCTTGCTTTTATGCCACGTATCAAATATGATATAAAAATACTGCATGCTTTGAATCGTGAGGACAGCCTCTTGCTTGACTGTTCTCCTTGTCTGACAAGTTATTGCTAATAAAATAGTTACTGTTCGATAGTCACTCACGTCTCGCGTAAATTATTCCAACGGTTACATCATTGTGTGAAGACTTGGCATCCAAGAGACAGGAGGGGCCAGCCTGGAGCAAAGCAGGGGCAAGAGCAGCATAAGAAACACAAAATGCATGAGCACCCTGACTTTTCAACATCAGATTTCTTTCTCCCAGCTGATTGGGGGTGGGGGTTGGGGGTGGGGCGAGGGGAGGGTGGAGTTGCGGAGGGAGCAGGGGGTGGTGTTTGAAGCAGGATTTAGCCGCACAAAATATAATGGACGTTCAAACAATTCAGTGAGCTTTCTTCAATCGCAATTCTTAACATCAACAATCAGCTGGAAAAGCTAAATGACAGATAAACTCCCTTTGCATGTTGCTCTATAGGTCATCAGCCCTCTTCCCAATGGCTCCTTCAATGACTTGCTAAATATCCGTACCTTTCCAGTTGAGATCAACTTCGTTTGAAGAGCTCAGAATTCTTCCCAAAACAATTGTCACTTGGGATTTCACTTTACAGGTATAAAACTGCTGAAAGGTAGCCCTGATATATTTTTAAGAGATTATGACATTTTATTTCCAAATTGCTCCATCTTGTGCAAAATCTCACTGCTGGAGAGGACATCAATAACCATTTGGTGTAAGAAGGAACTGTAGATGTTGGTTTAAACCGAAGATAGACACAAAAAGCTGGGGTAACTCAGTGGGACAGGAGAGAAGGAATGGGTGGCGTTTCGGGTTGAGACTCTTCTTCAGACCGTTTAGTGCCCACTATATCTCAGATCGGCCAGGTGGATTTTTCAAACCTGACCCTGCCACCATACCTCCTCTACATATTGCCAGCCCAAAAGACCCACAAACTGCTATGGACCCTGTTCAGGAAGATTTTCAAGTCCCTTTGCGTGATTATGGCCATTGTCCCCCTCTCCTCGGCCACTTCTGTCTCCATCTTAACTTTTTTGCTGCCATGGGGAGTGTGTCTTTAAAGACTAATATTCTGTTCTGAATGCTGTTTAGCAATGTGTCAGATGCATGAAGCTGGATGAGGTACAGTAAGGATATCCACAGGTCCCATTTCATTCCTCATTTATGAGTGTAAACCACCCTAGCACTATTTCAAATTGGATTTTGGTAATTCCATTTTGTTTTCCTGATTACACAAAGATAGGTTATAACACTCCGAAGCCTGGCGCAGTCCAATTTTTATGCATGGCTCCCTTGACACTATTGCCTTGAAAGTTTATTTCCATTTCCTCCTTCCCATCCACATTTCCAAACCCCTTAACCCAGTCCTGCCCCATCAATTCCTGCTTTGGTGAGCACATGATTGTTTGTAGCATCAGCTAATTTTCGCTTTCAAATCAAAATACAAATTGAACTGGTCGCACTCACATATAAAGATCAATATAAGCATATGGCGATGGAATGAAAAACAACGCAAAGTCGATTTAAAAAAATAAATTCCAGCAGTCATGAACAATATGTTAGTGATTATGGAATAGAGTAGTAAATTGGATGTAAAATTGCCTTAACAATATTTGTTTAGAAATGGGATTGCAGTAGTTTATGTATTGGAATTATGTAGTTTATGTAGTAGAACTACTATTGGAATCTTAAAGGAAGAGTTTTTGCTTTCAAAGTATCTATAGACAACCTTTGATTTCCGTAAGATATTCC
This sequence comes from Leucoraja erinaceus, assembly GCF_028641065.1. Classification (NCBI taxonomy): domain Eukaryota; kingdom Metazoa; phylum Chordata; class Chondrichthyes; order Rajiformes; family Rajidae; genus Leucoraja; species Leucoraja erinaceus. The sequence continues at coordinate 7,545,740 of NC_073389.1, forward strand.
TGGGGAGTTGTGCACCGGTGGCTGAGGCATCTGAGGCTCGTAGACCGAGGACCCAGGCTCGCCAGAGATCGGCGACTCGCTTGCCATGGACGGTGGACCTCGCGCCGCTGACCAGAACCCTCTCGGATGGCCCAGCCCGGCTCGCCCGCCCGCTGATTGCGGACCCACGGGATCCCACCAGGAGGGCCAGTTAGAGGACCGGCTCGAAAGAATGCAGACAAGATTTACGACAATCTTGCCAGGACTGAGCTATAGTGAAAGGTTGAGCAGGCTAGGCGCTTATTCCATGGCACAGGGATGATCTTGTGGAGGTGTATGAAATAATAAGGGGAATAAATAGGGTGAATGTACCTCAGGTAGGGGGATCAAGAACCAGATGACATAGGGTTAAGGTAAGAGGGGAAAGGTTAACAGGAACCTAAGGGGCAGCCTTTTCACTCAGAGGGTGGTGGGTGTATGTAACGAGCTGATAGTTGAGGCAGGCACTGTAACAGCATTTAAAAGACACTAGGACATGTATGTAGATAGGAAAGGTTTAGAAGGATTTGGGCCAAATGCAGGCAAGTGGAACCCGCTTAGATGGGGCATTTTGGTCACCGTGGCCAAATTGAGCTGAAGGCCCTGTTTCCATGCTGCATCTTGGACAATACAGCTCACCCCCTCCATGACACACTGGTCAACCAGAGAAGTACCTTCAGCAACAGACTGGTTCCACCAAGATGCAGTACAACACGCCACATGAAATCCTTCTTCCCTGTGGCTATCAAACTGTACAACTCCTCCCCCTTCTGTCGTGGGGTAGACTGATTCCCAATCTTTGCACATTACCAATCCTTTCCACTCCTCACTTTAATTTCATGTTTCGTATTTGTTATAACTGTTGGCAGATCAATTTCCCTCCTGGGATAAATAAAGTTCTATTGTATTGTATTGTTTCACTGTATAATTCCATAATTCTAAGCCAATGATTCAGGCTGAAAGAGAATTATGGAGATATTTGCAGCACCTGGAATTTCAACCAAGTTTAACGTATTAAACAATGGTTCCTTCAAAGAGCGCAATAAAGTGAAGCCCAATGTTATCTTTGCTCAGTAACTAAACATTGGATGGTGGGAATGTGATTAGCAATCCCTATCACTCAATACGACTAAGGCTAGGTCGGCACAGTGGCACAACGGTAGAGTTGCTGCCTTACAGTGTGTGTAGGATAGCGTTAATGTGCGGGCATGCTTGCTGGTCGGTGTGGACTCAGTGGACTGAAGGGCATGTTTCCACCCTGTAGCTCTAAACTAAACTAAACTTTCACAATTATAACAAACTGCTGCCTTTGGGGAGAAAGAATGTAACTGAAGGTTCTGCTTGAAACAAAAACACCAATGCAGAGCAACAACACCATTGCATTTGGGTGGAAAACATTCTCTTGAAAGACAAAAACACAACATTAGAAATGACCCTCTGGGAAATCTGCAACAGACTGATTGAAAAATAAATTGCCATCTGTCATATTTATAAATCTTTGAAATGTCCGCCCCGCATTTTGGTAGATAACTCTTAACAACACCAACCTTTGTTTAGCATTTCTAAAATGCAAACATTACTTAAAGTTGTGCTCAGGATTCAAAAGAATCAGGAGCAGGTGTAGCCATCTGGCCTTTAGAGCTTACTCTGCCTTTTGTTAAGGTTATGGTAGATATTGTACTCAACGCCATTTTCTTGCCTGCTCCAAATATCCCTTAAGGGGCTGTCCCACTTGGGCGACCGAATTGGCGAGTTTAGAAGAGTTTGAAAAATTGACATGTTGAAGCCCAGTTCAACTAACTTTAGGTATGTTACAATACTTACAATGTTACAATTCTGCCACTGGCGGTGTGTGCGATTTTGGGCCCATTTGGGGGGGGGGGGGGGGGGGGGGGCGGGGGGTTAAATGCAGTTTTCTCCGACCTTGTGCTGTATTATATTTTGTTGGAGTGCTGAAGAATCGTTCCGACGGCCGTTCTGTGTCTTTTTTTTAAAAATTCGCCCGACAAGTTAATCGCTGGAGTGATTTTAAAAACAGCTTCTGAAGCCGTCAATGGCGACAACGGGTACGGATTTTACGTAGGGGACAGGTAAAAGAAAGTAGTTTATTTTTATGTATTAAAGTGTTTCTTAAGATGTATTTAATTCACATTTTAAGTTGCGAAATGGCAATTTTTTTCCCCGTACGAACTGGCAGTGTTTTTGCTGCCAATACGGGTCTATATTCACTGCAACCGCAACATTCCAATTGATCGCGTTCCAGAAAAACCCACTCGCAAGTTGATTTAAATGGCCATTAATTTACAGGTATTGAACGATAAATTCCTTCCATTTGGCCTATAAACCCACGACAATGAGATTTAAAAATTATGTTATATTGTGAATTCTTGTGTGAATGTTATTTGGACATTTAGGCTATTTAAAAATGTTAATCTATTCTTAAGAAATGGATAGATGTTTAGATCTAGTAATTGAATTTTGTAATTAGCTACAATTAGGTAACTAACTAATTATATGCTTTAATTGCAAGACATCTAAGTAAGATTGTTTCATATTTGTTTCAGAATGCTCCAATCTATAATAACTGAAAAACTATTTCAGTTCTCTTAATTTTTAAGAAAGTTATGGGCTTTTGACTGTTCTCGATCATAGCTTTTGTGTTAAGTCAATGAAAAAGCAATAGGGAACAAGATGCTAATTTCCGAGTATGAAAATTACCATAACTTTATTAATACTGAAGATATGAAAGTGAATTAGGTGTCAAATTAAACTTCTTTTTATGCTTTATCTGAAAGGATAAATTACACATTTGATTTTTAAAATCGCAAAATTTGGTAACATTGCTACTAACTTCGGGAAAATTGGACACCGAATAGTGGAGAGTGAAGACGAACTCCTTCGATCTCCTTCGACCTCCCTTTCACCTCCCTTCGACTATGATGAAGATTATCTATGACTACCTTCGACTACCATCGATTATCTGCAACTAACATGCCGATCTACTATGACCTACTACGACTAAACCTACGAGTAAGAAAAGTATCGATCTTTCCCATGGCAACCTTTTTTTACTCGTGGGCATTTTTTAACATATTGAAAAAACCGCCATGACCTAGATGAGGCCCAAGTACGCGGAGACCACTCTCGAACATGAAGGAGAGTTACGAAGACCTCATATGACCTCATGTCGACCATGCTGCGAGTATGAGTCGAGGGCAAACTCGCCAGAACTCGTGGATTAGGTCGCCCATGTGGGACAGGCATTTAAGTTCTCTAAATGTCAAGAAATGTATTGATCACCAAAATTTTACTCATTATTACAGGTCCTACTGTTAAAGAAAACTTTAAAACACAACACAAAGATCAGGTAAGACAATCAAGACTTTATTAAGAGCGTCAAATACCGTGATCACTGGGAACAATCGAGCAGATTGTTCAACAAACAAAGAATTATCTACTCCTGATATATAGTTTAGTTTAGTTTAGAGATACAGCATGGAAACAGGCCCTTCGGCCCATCGAGTCCACACCGCCCAGCGATTCCCGCACATTTACAATATCCTACACACACAGGGACAATTTATACTAATACCAAGCTAAATTAACCTACAAACCTGTACGTCTTTGGAGTGTGGGAGGACACCGAAGATCTCAGAGAAAACCCACGTAGGTCACGGGGAGAACATACAAACTCCGTACAGACAGCCCCCGTAGTCGTGATCGAACCCAGGTCTCTGGACACTTCTCAGCATCTGCATACAATGGTGTTTGTCTTGTTGCTTCTTGTGCTTCTTGTGTGTGGTGGTGGATAGATTGGTGGAATCAATGATGAGTTCTCCAAGTGCTACTACTGCCTGTGGTCACGGGGAGAACATACAAACTCCATACCCATGGGCGGGATCGAACCAGGGACTCTGGCGCTGCAAGCTCTGTAAGGCAGCAACTCTACCATTGCACCACCATGCCACAAATGCCATTTCCACAAATGGAACTATGTGACACTGTTGTGCCATCTCCTCTGGGGCATCAGTCAGCCAAAAGGCTTTGACATACCTAGGTTTTGTGATGAAGGAGCCAGGCATGCCGAGTCTAACAAATTCCTGAAGGATTTGTTTCCGTGTTGCATAATTCTATGACTAACATTCTCACTTCCCAGTTTTCAAATCCCTCCATGTCTCTCGGTCATGGAGGAACTGTATAATCCCTTGAAATTTCACCACACTCTCCAAATGAGATGTTTCAGTCTCTGCACATCAAGCCACGGACACCTCAGGGACAACCCTTCACTATTAGTTCTCTGACATGAAAGCACGGTTAGATGAAAACTCATTCCGTTTTAGTTCCAGTGAAATTGCTCAAGGTCGATGCATATCACATATTATTGTTGCCGTACGTTAGGCAAAGTGTGATCTGTACAAGCCCAAGATTTTTCAAGTCAATATGCTTAAAATCTTTAAAATTGTAATCTGAATGTGGTAACAGTCGGGGCAATGATGGGCATCTGTGGCGCGTTGTGGTGAATACAACATTTGTTTGAAGAACAACCAAAAATGTCCGTCTGCACCAAAGCACGAAGACCAAAGTAAAGTTATGACATTTACACTTTGCAATCCAATCCAATCCAACTTTATTTGTTAAGCACTTTAAGCCAACCAATGTTGGCCAAAGTGCTGTACAGACGAATAAACAAGACATCATAAACAGACAACATAACAGAACATAACATAACAGCTCACATAAAGCACAAAAATTACATATGAAATACAACAATAAATTAAAAGACATAAAACATGAGTAAAAATAATAACCACGCAATAAAGCAATCAAAATAAGAAATTAAGTAAATAAAGTCAACATATTACTGGGTATCAAAGGCCACGGAGAAGAGATGGGTTTTAAGAAGTGATTTAAAAACAGACAGAGAAGAGGCCTGTTTAATGTGGAGAGGCAGATCGTTCCATAATTTGGGTGCCGACACAGCAAAGGCACGGTCCCCTCTGAGCTTTCGCTTAGTTTTAGGCCCACTCAGGAACAGCTGTTTATCTGACCTGAGAGAGCGGGCGGGTGTATAAGGGTGTAGAAGCTCAGATAGGTAGGGCGGGGCAAGACCATTTAGGGATTTAAATGCAAATAGAAGAATTTTAAAATGGATCCTAAACTGAATAGGCAACCAGTGGAGTGAGGCTAAAATGTGCGAAATGTGCTCATATTTACATGTGCCAGTTAAAAGACGTACAGCTGCATTCTGTACCAACTGGAGACGGGCGATGGAGGACCCACTAACCCCCACATACAGTGCATTGCAGCAATCCAGCCGAGTGGTAACAAAGGCGTGGATTACCGTCTCAAAGTGCTGCCTTGACAGAATTGGCTTTATTTTGGCCAGCTGCCTGAAATGGAAAAAACTTGATTTAACAACAGCCTTGATCTGACTGTCAAATTTAAGCTCAGGGTCCACTTTAACCCCTAGGTTTGTGATACTTGGTTTAATATACTGGGCCAGGGAGCCCAGATCTACAGGGGGGGCCCCAGTGGTGCCACCAAAAACCATTACTTCCGTCTTTTTATCATTAAATTTTAAAAAGTTCAGAGCCATCCAGGCCTTTATGTCGTTGAGACACTCAAGTAACAGTCCAACAGAGTGTTCATCCTTCTTTTTAAGAGGCACATAAATCTGACTGTCATCTGCATAAAAGTGGAATGAAATTCCATGTTTCCTAAGTATGGAACCAAGTGGGAGCAAATAGAGAGAAAAGAGGAGAGGGCCAAGAACTGAGCCCTGTGGGACCCCACACGAGAGAGGAGCAGAGGAGGATACAGAGTCCCCAAGGCTGACACAGAAAGTTCGATCAGCCAGGTACGACCTGAACCACTCCAGTGCTATGCCCCTGATACCCACCCACTGCTCCAAACGGGAGATCAAAATTTCATGATCCACTGTGTCAAAAGCAGCAGTCAAATCTAAAAGCGCAAGGGTAACACAGTCTCCACGGTCAGTAGCTAAAAAAATGTCATTAAACACTCTTAAAAGGGCTGATTCGATGCTGTGCAGGGATTTAAAACCGGATTGGAAAACTTCTAAAATATTATGTTCTTCCAGAAAGGCCATTAAATTACTGTGCACGATCTTCTCCAGGATTTTTGATAGAAAAGGTAGTTTGGAGATAGGCCTGAAATTACCACGAACTGCAGGGTCAAGAGCAGGTTTTTTAATCAGGGATTGTGCTACAGCATGTTTAAAATTTTCAGGAACAACACCTGAGGACAGACTGCTATTAATGACTGCAATAACAGATGGTCCTACAGTGAGGAAAACCTCTTTAAATAGCCAAGGAGGGACAGCAATGCAAACAATACTGCAGCTGTTCATACCTCTACTAAGTCGGAATATTTCCGTTCAAGCTGGTGTTTTCTGGCAGCTTTTGGAGATGAAGGTGGAGGTTTTCACCTCTGGTTGTTCCCTTTCACCTCCAAACTATGTCCTCTGGCTTTTGACTCCCCTGCTTTGGGTAAAAGACTGTGTCTATCCCCCTCATGATCTTATACATCTCTAAGTGCACACCCAGCCTCCTGCACTCCAAGAAAAAAAGTCCCAGCCTGCACAACTCTCTTTAGTTAAGACCCTCAAGTCGTGGCAATGTCCTCATAACTAGGGCGGCACGGTGGCACAGCGGTAGAGTTGCTGCCTCACAGCACCAGAGACATGGCTTTGACTACAGATGCTGTCTGTAGAGCTTTCTACTAGGAATTACTTGGCCATGGCACCAGTGGCCTGCAAATGACTGCTTATTCATACGAAACGAGGCATTTGGAACAAATGTGAGATATGTTTCAGAAAAACTTACTGGAAACTAGGTAAGGGGGTCTTACCCTTTGGAGCCTAGACCGATGGCCTTTCAGTCAAAAATGGGCTCTTTGCTCCAAATGTGTTTGACCCCAATGCCCACAGACCAATGATTTTGTCACAATCCCAGCCTCGTTCTCACCCCCATGCCTGATTATATCTATACAAATGGAGCTAAGTGACACAAGTAGGATGTTGGAACAAACATTTGACAGACAAAGGTGGAAAATAAAGAAATGAAATAGATGAGAACAAGGGGTCACAGTTTAAGGATAAGGGGTAGATCTTTTAGGACCGAGATGAGGAAAACATTTTTCACACAGAGAGTGGTGAATCTCTGGAATTCTCTGCCACAGTAGGTAGTCGAGGCCAGTTCATTAGCTATATTTAAGAGGGGGTTAGATGTGGCCCTTGTGGCTAAAGGGATCAGGGGGTATGGAGAGAAGGCAGGTACAGGATACTGAGTTGGATGATCTGCCATGATCATATTGAATGCCGGTGCAGGCTCGAAGGGCCGGAAGGCCTACTCCTGCACCTGTTTTCTATGTTTCTATGTTTCTATGAGCAGATTCATTTGGTTGATTACGAATTATTTAGACTCACCGAGCCATAGAATGATACCGTGTGGAAACAGGCCATTCGGCCCAACTAGCCCACACTGGCCAACAATGCCTTAGCTACACAAATCCCACCTGCCATCGTTTGGTCCATATCCTTCTAATCCTGTCCTATCCATAAACCCATTGCCGGGATTTTACATTTTTATATCTAAGCAGCAGATAAATCAATAATCCATCCACTGTCTACCTCACTAGAATGGCCTATTATCATGCTGACTGTAACTTCTCTGCACTTGTTCTCTCTTGTGAGATATTAATTTAATTTCTTCTATGCTGATTAAGTTAATATTGGTCAATATTTACATACTCGCCTTTCTGAAGGTCAGAGCAGCGATAAAAAATGCAAATGTGCTCACTGTATTTCCTATCCCCAGCGCTAATAAATGGTTTTGTACTCCCTGTTGACATGTATAAATAGCATTGACATTAATTACTGTATTAGTAAATGGTGGCGTTATTTTTTAATAACAGTTCGCTGGGACATCAGACCGATTTTGCCACATATATTCTATATCCCTGAGCCATGTAAGGAAAATTAAACTTTGATATCCGATTCTAATTGCTTTGCATCAATTCCTACTTAAGCGGTGATAAAATGTATTTTAAGAAGATATACCAGAGATTGGTAGTTAGATGAGGATGGAACTAGTGTCACCTTTGATACTCTACACATACTGAAGTTGATCCGGTTATGTTTAGTGTTTCAGTTCTGAGGAGAGTTATAAGGCTTGTGACCCTTTCAAGATGCTGAGCTTGTTTGACCCTAGGCCAAAAGCCTGAACTTACTCATCAGAAAACAGAATATTTAAATCATGAAAGGCACCACCAACCTGTATCTCCAGCTGTGCAGGAAGGAACCGCAGAAGCTGGTTTAAGCCAAGGAGAGGCACAAAAAGCTGGAGGAACTCAACAGGTGAGACAGCATCTCTGGAGAAAAGGAGCAGGTGACATTTCAGGAACAGCATCTCATATTTCGCTTGGGGAGCTTGCAACAGTGGTATGAGTACTGATTTCTCCAATTTCAAGTAACCCTGGCATTCCCTCTCTCTCCATCCCTCTCCTACCTAAGTCGTACTACGCTTCAAAGTCGTCTTGTTGAGTCTCATTGTCAGTACTTGTTCTCACCTAGGCCACAGCTATCAATGGCCTGTTTCCTTTATCATCACTACTTTTTTGCATATCTTTCATTCATTTGTTCGATATCTCTCTATATCACAGTCTATATCGTTCAGTTTCCCCTGGCTCTCAGTCTGAAGAAGGTTCTCGACCCGAAACGTCACCTACTCCTTTTCTCCAGAGATTCTGGATTTTCACCAGGGGTGCCACAATGCTCAGTGCTGGGACCTCAGTTATTTACTAAATATATTAACGATTTAGACAAAGGATTAAATGCGACATCTCCAAGTTTGTGGATGACACAAAGCTGGGTGGCAGTGTGAGCTGTGAGGAGGATGCTGAGGCTCCAGGGTGACTTGGACAGGTCGGGTGAATGGGCAGATGCATGGCAGATGCAATATAATGTGGATAAATGTGAGGTTATCCACTTTGGTGGCATGAACAAGGCAGATTATTATCTGAATGGTGTCAGACAAGGAAAAGGGGAGGTGCAACAAGACCTGGGTGTTGCTGAAAGATCCAGCAGGCAGTGAAGAAAGCTAATGGCATGTTGGCCTTCATAGTGAGAGGATTTTAGTACAGGAGCAAAGAGGTCCTACTGCAGTTTTCCAAGGCTCTGGTGAGACCACACTTGGATTGTTGTGTGCAGTTTTGGTCTCCAAATTTGATTAAGGACATTCTTACTATTGAGGGAGTGCAGCGTAGGTTCACAAGGTTAATTCCCGGGATGGCGGGACTGTCATATGTTGATAGAATGGAGCGGCTGGGCTTGTATGCTCCGGAAATTAGAAGAATGAGAGGGGATCTTATAGAAACATATAAAAAACTTAAGGGATTGGACAGGATAGATGCAGGAAAAATGATCTTGATGTTGGGGGAGTCCAAAACCAGGGGTCACTGTTTAAGAATAAGGGGTAGGCCATTTAGGACTGAGATGAGGAAAAACCTTTTCATCCAGAGAGTTGTGAATCTAGAATTCTCTACCACAGAAGGCAGTGTAGGGACTATTCACTGGTTGTATCCAAGAGAGAGTTAGATAAAGCTCTTAGGGCTAACAGAATCAAGGGATATGGGGAGAAAGCAGGAACTGGTTACTAATTTTGGATGAACAGCCATGAATGGCCGAATGGCCTACACCTGTACCTATTTTCTACGTTGCTTTGTTTTTATGACCCACTGTTGCATCTAAAACTTCTGCCCGACATTCAATTTATTAATATTTTTACGTTGACAGGAGATACGATGGTAACATTAGATACGAGAGTTGCATTAAGTGACATTTAAGAGACTTTTGGAGTAGCACATGTTTATGCAGGGAATGGAAGGATATAGATGATGTGCATAGGTCTTGGCATCATGTCGGTACGGATATTTTCAGATCATTCCTTAAATAGGGAAGTTGTTACTGTATATAGCACTCCACATTTAAGTCACAACTTAAGTCACAACTTAATTCTGAGGCTAAAGTGCTACTGAACACTATTGTTCAATCCTGACATAAAGAAATTACTTACAATTGGCTCACCCTATATTGTAAGACAAAATACATGTGAAAAGTCTACGTTGGACACTAATTTTTCATTGTCACATAATGGCTTATTACTCCAAATGACTATCCCGTATCAATTTTGGAATTGATATGGTTAAATATCAATTATTATTCCAAAATATTCAGTTAATTTGTGCTTGTGACCTGCAATAGGTGTAACTCAGAGAGGAATGTCAGACTAAACATGTGATTTCATCCTGGAGAGTGGATCAGTGGTAGAGTTGCTGCCATAAAGTGCCAGAGACCCAGATTCATTCTTGACTAGGGATTCTGTCTGTGTGGAGTTGGAATGTTCTCCCTGTGACCATGTAGGTTATAGAAATATAGAAAATTGGTGCAGGAGGAGGCCATTCAGCCCTTTGAGCCAGCACCGCCATTCATTGTGATCATGGCTGATCGTTTTCTCCAGGTGCTCCAGTTTCCTATCGCATTCCAAAGATGTGCAGGTTTTTAAATTAGTTAGCTTCTGTAAATTGTCCGTGGGGTACAAGGTAAGAACTAGTATAGGGGTGATTGCTGGTCGGTGCAGATTCGTTGGGCCGAAAGGCCTGTTTCCACACAGTATGTAAACTAAACTGACGGTATAACCCAGAGAAGAATTTCAAATTTAATGTGTGATTTTCTCCCTAGACTTGTGATACAATACCAGGTCACAGAAGTGTTCCAATACATATCTATTATCTACCAAGGAACTAGATAATAAATATTAAAAGCTGCTTATCGATGAGAAAACAAAATAATGTAACGGCAGTAACTTTAATTCAACTTTATCAATTATTCTTGCACATCCTGGTGGAAAATACTAATTGAACTTAAATGGGTGGTTTCATAGAGACTGAAGATGCTTATGAAAAATTGAAGCAGGATTTGGATCAGCTGAGCAAGCGGGCTGAGGAATGGCAAGTGGAGTTCAATGCAGATAAATGCAAAGTGTTACATTTGGGGAAGTCAAATGGGGGCAGGACCTTCACAGTGAATTGCAGGGCCCTGGGGAGTGTTGTAGAGCAAAGGGATCTAGGAGTACAGGTATATAGTTCCCTGAAAGTGGCATCAAAGGCACATAGACTGGTAAAGAAGGCTTTAGGTACATCGGTCTTCATCAGTCAGTGTATTAAATATAGAATTTGGTGTCTTATATTATAACTGTATAAAACATTGGTGAGGCCACATTTGGAGTACTTTGTTCAGTTGGAACCAGTGCAGAGATGATTTTGAAGATGTTGCCAGGACTTGAGAGCCTGAGCTATAGAGAAAGGCTGGGCAGGCGAGGACTTTATTCCTAGGAGCGCAGGAGGGATGATCGTAACAAAGTATATCAAAATGATTAGGGAAATAGATAGGGTGATTGCAGAGGGTCTTTGGCCAAGGGTAGGAGAATCAAGAACTAGCGGATATAGGTGTGAGGAGCAAGATTTAATAGGAACCTAAGGGGCAAGAGGGTGGTGGGTATATGGAATGAGCTGCCAAAAGAGGTAGTTGAGCCAGATCCCATAACAGCATTTACAAGACACTTGGACAGGTACATGAATAGGAAAGATTGAGAGGGATATGGGCCAAACGTGGGCAAATAGGACTGGGACAGGCATCTGGGTCAGCATGAACGAGTTGTGCCGAAGGGCCTCATTATCCACATCATATCTGGTAGAGCTTGCAGCTTATCACTCATGTCAGGCATACAATCTTAAACCGATCTTCTTGGACAAAATGTGGTGGAGATTAAATTGCTCACCAATCTGTTCTTAATGTCCAGGCCAAATAATTGTTGGGTTGGTAATATTGTTGGGTTGGGTTGGCAATTATTTATCATTAGCGTCAGTATTGGAGTTTACACTGATGCTTTAGCTGGTACATCTCAACGTCATTTTGTAAGAAGCAGAGTTCCCCGCACAATTAGTTGACAAACCACTTGGGAGGATTTCACATTTCTGGTGGAATCAAATTAAAAATCAAATTGATATCAACTGCTCACAATGTAAACCTAGGGAAAATACATTTTCAGTGAGCCTTTTGTAGCCTTTGTTCATCCTGAAATTCATCACAGCTAATTAACTTGGCCTAAATGTACCTCTTGGCAGCTGTTTCAAGGGGGGCAGCTACTACATCTGTCTCTTCGGTTTTGCACAAGGAATGGCTGAAATATGAAGCATGATATGCTTTCTATCCCTCTGCAACTGGACACTGGATTTCCTCACCAACAGACCACAGTCTGTTAGGGTCAACAACCTCACCTCCTCCACTATAACACTGAACACCGGCGTGCCACAGGGCTGTGTGCTCAGCCCTCTCCTCTACTCCCTCTTCACCCATGACTGCATCTCTAAGTATGGCTCCAACGCTATCATTAAATTTGCCAACAACATCATAGTGGTAGGGCTGATCAGTGACAACGACGAGTCAGCCTACAGGGAGGAGGTCCAGCACCTGACCACCTGGTGTGCCAACAATAACCTCGTCCTCAACTCCAAGAAGATGAAGGAAATTATTGTTGACTTCAGGAAGAACAGAGGGGGCAGACATACCCCCATCCATATAAACGGGACTGAGGTGGAGCGCGTCTCCAACTACAAATTCCTCGGGGTACACATCTCGGAGGATCTGTCCTGGTCCCTCAATACCACCAAACTGATCAAAAAGGCGCAGCAGCGCCTTTACTTCCTGAGGAGGCTCAAGAAAGCTCACCTGTCCCCCCAGATCCTGACCAACTTTTACCGCTGTACCATCAAAAGCATCCTGACCACCTGCTTCACGGTATGGTACAGCAGTTGCACCGCAGCGGATAGGAAGGCACTACAACGGGTGGTGAAAACCGTTCAGCACATCATCGGTGCCCCGCTCCCTGCCATGGATGCCCGCCACCGAAAACGGTGTCTGAGACGGGCCAGGAAGATCATCAAGGACCACTCTCACCCTAACCATGGACTGTTTGCCCTCTTCCCATCAGGGAGGCGGTACAGGAGCCTCAGGTCTCGAACTAGCAGGATGAGGAACAGATTTTTCAACAACACACTTACATTGCTGAACTCAGAGTCCCGTCACTAGATATCTTTGGTCTCTCCATCCACATTGTTAACCAGTACTCTTCTTACTCTAATGTATGCTTGTTCTGTATTTTTTTTTAATTCCTATGACTATGACCAGACGCTAAACTGCATTTCGTTGTACCTATACTTGTATCTGCGCAATGACAATAAAGTTGAATTGAATTGAATAAGGTTGAATTGAATTGAATTGAATGATTTTAATCATTTACATTGGTTTATTGTCCTTGATTCAAAAGGCCAATGCAGGTTTTTCACTCTTCATTGCTTGACTTTATGTTTTTTTTAAATTCATTTCATTTGCATAAAGTAATAAATGTATTAATTCAGTTCAGTTTAGTTTTTTGTCACGTGTACCGAGGTACAGTGAAAAGCTTTTGTTGCATACTAACCAGTCAGCAGAAAGACAATACATTGTCTTTACATTCGATCCATTTACAGTGTATAGATACATGATAAGGATAATAACATTAGTGCAAGGTAAAGCCAGCAAAATCCAATCAATGATAGTCTGAGGGTCACCGGTGAGATAGATAGCAGTTTAGCACTGCTCCCTGGTCGTGGTAGGATGGTTCAGTTGCCTGATAACAGCTTGGAAAAAACCGTCCCTGAATCTGCAGGTGTGTGTTTTCACACCTAAACCTTTTGCATGATGGGAGAGGAGAGATGAAGGAGTGGCCAGGGTGTGAGGTTCTTGATTATGCTGCTGGATTGCTGAGGCCTCATGAGGCATAAATGGAGTCAATAGTAGGGAGGTTGGTTTGTGTGATGGTCTGGGCTGCGTCCACAATTCACTGCAATTTCTTGCGGTCTTGGATGGAGCTGTTCCCAAACCGAGCTGTGACGCATTCTGACAAAATGTTTTCTATGGCGCATCTGTAGAAGTTGGTGAGAGTTGTAGGGGACATGCCAAATGTCCTACGCCTTCTAAGGAGGTAGAGACATTGGTGTGTTTTCATGAGCATTGCTTCAACATGGGTGGTCCAGAAGAAGTTGTTGGTGACATTGACTCCGAGGAAAAGACAGCACAAATCTACATCACCGTCTCTATCTCTTGTTTCCCTTTCCCCTGACTCGACCCAAGGCATCACCCATTCCTTTTCTCCAGAGATGCTGACTGACTTACTGAGTTACTTCAGCTTTTTGTGACTATCTTCTCTTACATTTTGGGTAATTTGCAGCCCTCTGGAAGGTAAGTGGCAGTGGATGAAACAGTGAAACAATAACAAAACACTGCCATCTAGAAAACTCCAGAGAGTCCATGTTTCAGGACAACACAAATCTTCCTCTCTTTAGGCTGAGTAGATCAGGCGGTAACATGCTCGCGGTAAATGATTCCGCCAACTCTGTCATTTACTTAGGAAAATAAACTTAGGAAACCTTAACACTCAGATCCATTGTTCCTGAAGAATTGGAGGCATGGATAAAGCTCTCAGTGGGTATTCGAGTAGTTTAGTTTAGTTTAGTTTTGAGATACATCACAGAAACAGGCCCTTCAGCCCACCGAGTCCACACCGACCAGTGATCCCCGCACAATAACACCGCCCTACACACAATGGGGACAATTTACATTTATTCCAAACAAATCAGCCTACAAACCTGTACGTCTTTGAAGTAGTTGTATCCTTCGTCGGACCTCTACTTCCTTTCCTCCATCAGGCTCCTCTGGTAGTTTTTAATTTTGGAGTTACAGCATGGAAACAGACCCTTCAGCCCACCAAGCCCATGCCATCGCTCATCGTTCACACTAACGATCCCATTTTCTTACTCAGTCCTTACACACTAGGGACAATTGGCAGAGGCCAATTAGCTTACCGACCCACACGTCCTTGGGATGGGGAAGGAAACCAGAGCACCCGGAGGAAACCTACGTGGTCACAGGGAGAACGTGCAGACTCAACACAGTCACCACCCGGGGTCAGGATTGAGCGTGGGTCTCTGGCACTGAGTCAGTAGCTCACCCAGCTGCGCCACTGCGCTGCCCTAGTCTTCTTGCTACCGCTAGTTCGCTACATCCCAGACGCAAGACACACTCAAACTCAACACTCTTTGTATGATTCCCACCAGCACCCACCCTCCTGTACCTCACTGCACCCAGAAAACAACGTAGCAATCTGAAAGTGACTCTCAAAGAGATTGATGATCATTTGATTTTCCGAACCTGACCCACAGAGTGTTAACTACAGATCCAGGATACAATCTCACATGGGGGACACGCTGCACTCACTGCACATGTATTTGTGTAACTTATGGACTCAATGTGCCTACAGAAAGCTTTGAATATGGGCATTGCCATTTAATGAGCCGTCATTTATAGTCACAAATAATTCTGCACGATGTCTCAATTATAAACGGCAAATACCGTGCGATGGAATTTCAGGGCAAAAAAAAAATCTTCTGTCCCCTCTGTTTACCTCAGAATGAAAATTTCAAGAATTCTCATAAACGCGGGCACGTCAGGATTTTCCTCATGACACCAGTGCTGAAGTTGAAGCACTTAGTTGCCACGGCAACCGCGGTGAAGAGAGGTTTCGCTGTCAGGGTTTGAACATGCACTTTGTATTCCCCAACAATTTCTTCTCAGAAGCTGCGTTAGGGCGAAAATGTTTGTTTCCATGCCCTCTTTAAATTCCCAATCCTATGCAAGAAAATAATTGGTAAGTTGGTCTGAAACGAGCTGTAATGAAACAAAACACACTGTACTGTGGGTCATGCTTGTATTATTCATTGCTCATTACAATGTCGCTGTTTATTCCCGGCACTGGTCCTCATGGGCTTGTCCTTGTGAAGAGATGTAGCTTAGTATTAAAAGCGGCAAGATGAGGGTTCTGCAGCCAATCTGGTTTCAGGAAGCGTCAGAAATTTAAATTTTATGAGAATGCCTGCATGTTAATAGTCATTCTATTTTTACCCACTAGCAGTAGGGTTTCCCATACCACTGGAAACATGACAGCAACAAGGAAATGTAAACAACTGCAAGTGAGTCCAAATTCAGATTTTGCATAGCATTAGAGTCCGTCGAATCCTTTCCACTATTTACCAATTGATTTATTGTTTAGTTTAGCTTAGTTTAGAGATACGGCGCGGAAACAGGCCCCGACCAGGTGCCGACCAGCGATCCCCGCACACTCCTGCACACACTAGGGACAATTTACATTTTACATTTATACCAAGCCAATTAACCTACAAACCTGTTGGAGTGCGGGAGGAAACCGAAGATCTCGGAGGAAACCCACGCCGGTTATGGGGAGAACGTACAAACTGCGTACAGACAATACCCGGTCAGGATCGAACCCGGGTCTCTGGCACAGTAAGGCAGTAGCTCTACTGCTTCACCATCGTGCTGCCATGCTTTAAAAATGTAACCAGTTATTATTGTCAGTTTGTGCTATAACATGTCTGAGATTGGCTCATTAAATTTTAAATCTTGACATTAGACCCACAAACAGTGAAGTTATGTTTAAGAAGGAACTGCAGATGCTGGAAAATCGAAGGTAGACAAAAATGCTGGAGAAACTCAGCGGGTGAGGCAGCATCTATAGAGCGAAGGAAATAGGTGACGTTTTGGGTCGAGACCCTATTTCAGACATGGTTAGTTTGCAACATGTGCTGTTGTCCTGGCAACATCCTCGTAAATCTTCCCTGAACACTTTCAAGCTTGACAGATATTTCTGTTCCTGTTTATGGGGAGAAGGCAGGCAGGGTTATTGATATGGGACGATCAGCCATGATCACAATGAATGATGGTGCTAGCTCGAAGGGCCGAATGGCTTCCTCCTGCACCTATTTTCTATGTTTCCTCTATTTCCTACTGGTTATTGTTTATGTAACAATACAATCCCATTACTATCCTAATATTATCTACCTCTTTGATGCCCCTCGGACTATCCATGATCGGACTTTACCATGCACTGAACGGCATGAATAATAAATGTGGAATTCTTTGCCACAGAAGGCTGAGGAGGTCAAATCAGTGGATATTTTTAAGACAGAGATAGATAGATTCTTAATTAGTATGGGTCCCAAAGGTTATGGGGAGAAGGCAGGAGAATGGGGTTGGGAGGGAGAGATTGATGGCAGAGTAGACTTGATGGGCCGAATGGCCTAATTCTACTCCAATCACTTATGACCTTATGACCTTATGTATCTGTACACTGTAAATGGATCGATTGCAATCATGTATTGTCTTGCCGCTGACTGGATAGCACGTAACTAAAGCTTTTCACTGTACCTCGGTACACATGACAATACACTAAACTGAACTGAAGTATTTGAGGTACTTTTCTTATTTTTCTAAGCCCCACCCATATTGCTGCAGCAAATGAATCCTCCAGTATGTCCTCTCAGAGTGCCACTGCTGCATTCTCCCTGTTAAGATCAGTTGAGGTCATTGTCTATTATCCAAAATTCCTGAATTCAGCTTTAGCAAGATAAATGTAATGCAATAGGGAGACAAATTTCTCAAGATTCAAATGCCAAATTTGAAGGCAAAATGAGTAGAATTATATTGAAGTTAGATTAAAATGCTGGAGAAACTCAGCGGGTGAGGCAGCATCTATGGAGTGAAGGAATAGGTGACGTTTCGGGTCGAGACCTTTCTTCAATCTGAAGATGCTGCCTCACCCGCTGAGTTTCTCCAGTATTTTTATCTACTTTAGGATTATATTGAATGTCAGAATTTAAAAACAAATAAGTTTGAATTATTTTTACTGTTCCGAGTGTGATACCTTATCAAATACAGCAGCACAATAATATATATAAAGAAACAATGGTTTATTTGTAGAGGTTGAATTATGCATACAATGTATTCTGAACCTTCTGAATTTTGTAGTGGGCAGGGTTGTACTCTGCATATCGCCAACATGGCCAATTTTACATTTTTATCAAGCCAATTAACCTACACACCTGTATGTCTTTGGAGTGTGGGAGGAAATTGAAGATCTCGGAGAAAACCCACGCAGATCATGGGGAGAACGTACAAACTCCATACAGAGAGCACCCGTAGTCAGCATCGAACCCGGATCCCGGGCGCTGCATTTTGCTGTAAGGCAGCAACTCTACCGCTGCGCCACCGTGACCGCCATGACTCTTGGCAGTGATTAGCCTATGTATAAGCACGTATTGTGAGCAGTTTTGGGCATCATACCTGAGGAAGGGTAAGCGGGTGTTGGGGAGGGTCCAGAGAATGTTTATGAGGTTAATATACAGGGAGCGTCTGATGGCTCTAGGCCTGTGCTCACTGGAGTTTAGAAGGATGAGGTGGGATCTCATTGTGAATGAACAATGAAGGGCCTAGATAACATGTGGAGAAATGCTAGATTGCATGTGGATGTGGAGAGGATGTTTCCAGTAGTGGGAGAGTCTAGAACCAGATGGCACAGACGATGATGGCACAATGGAGATGATGAAGAATTTCTTTAGCCAGAAGGCGGTGAATGTGTGGAATCCACTGCAACAGACGGTTATGGCGGTGGTCATTGGATATTTTTAAAGTGGAGATTGATAGGCTCTTGATTAGTAAGGGTGTCAAAGATTACGGGAAAAAGGCATGATAATGCAGAGAGGGAAAAATAGATCGGCCATGATCGAATGGCGGAGCAGACTTGTTGGGCCGAATGGTCTAATTCTGTTCCCATGCATTATGATCTTATGACAATCCAGGTGCAACATCACACAACTATAATTCAATCAAATACAGTTGATGAAGGGTCTCGACCCGAAACATCACCAATTTCTTTCCTCCAGAGATGCTGCCTGCCCCGCTGAGTTACTCCAACTTTTTGTGTTTATCTTCGGTTTAAGCTAGCATCTGCAGTTCCTTCCTACACAGTCTTCTTATTTATCGAAATACACCATAAGCTGATCCATGTTCTTAGGTTCTAGGAACATAAATAGGCCATTCGACCCATCAAGTCTACTCCGCCATTTAATCATGGCTGATCTATCTTTCCCTCTTAACCTCATTCTCCTGCCTTTTCCCCATTACCCCTGACACCGGTTCTTAACTGGTCAGGCACTATCTGTAAAGAAAGATACAGAGTTAATATTGCAGTTGATATTGCACTCCGTCACATGTGATAGACGACTGACCGACATCCACTATAAATCCACTGACTCCGATGGCTATCAGGACTACACTTCTACCCACCCTGCTTCCTGTAAGGACTCCATCCCCAACTCCCAATTCCTTCATCTACGCCGTATCTGCACCCAGGATGAGGTGTTCCACACCAGGGCATCTGAGATGTCCCCATTCATCAGGGTCTCTTCTATATCCCGTGACTCTGCTCTCACTCCCCATCCCCCCCACTCGTAACAAGGGCAGAGACCCCCTTGCCCTCACCTTCCACCCCGCCAGTCGTCACATACAACAAATAATTCTCTGACATTTTCACCACCTCCAAGGTGATCCCACCACTTGCCACATCTTCCCACCTCCTCCTCTGTCTGCTTTCCACAGAGACCGCTCCCTCCGTAACTCCCTGGTCATTTTGTCCCTTCCCACCCGAACCACCCCCTCTCTGGGCACTTTCCCTTGCAACTGCAGGAAATGCTACACTTGTCGCTTTACCTCCCCTCTTGACTCCATTCAAGGGCTCAAGCAGTCTTTCCAGGTGCGGGAGAGGTTCACCTGCACCTCCTCCAACCTCATCTATTGCATCCGCTGCTCTAGATGTCAGCTGCTCTACATCGGCTTGGCAATCGCTTCACCCAACACCTCTGCTTGGTTCGCAATATCCAACCTGATCTCCCGGTGGCTCAGCACTGCAACTCCCTCTCCCATTCCGAATCCGACCTTTCTGTCCTGGGCCTCCTCCATGGCCAGAGTGAGGACCACCATAATTTGGAGGAGCAGCACCTCATATTTTGCTTGGGCAGTTTGCACCCCCAGCGGTATGAACATTGACTTCTCTAATTTCAGGTGGTCCTTACTTTCTCCTCCCCTTCTCAGCTCTTCCTCAGCCCACTGGCTCCTCCACTTCCTTTCTTCTTCCCGCCCCCCGCCCCCCCCCTCACATCACGTCTGAAGAAGGGTCTCGACCCGAAACATTGCCTATTTCCTTTGCTCCATAGATGCTGCCTCACCCGCTGAGTTTCTCCAGCATTTTTGTCTACCTTCGATTTTCCAGCATCTGCAGTTCCTTCTTAAACAAAACGCGTTAATATTTCAAGTTTGTTTCTCTCCTCTCAGATTTTGCCTGACCAGCTGACTATTTTTGGCATTTTTTATTTTCCTACTCAACATCTACCATCAGCCACATTAATTTTCCAACTCTATCTTGCTGTTATCCCGGCATATGTAATGTAGCCACATGTATAAATATAGTGCAATAGGGAAAAAACATTCAATAGCAAAATAACGCATGAATAATTTTTACCTTGGATCTAACCATCAAGTCTTAAACTGAAAGATCTGAATGTGCACATATGCTTAGAGCATATGCTTATACTCATCTGACAATTAATTCAAACTTTTGTTGTTTTAAACAAGACCATTATCTACCACTCCTGTGCTGTGTAAATGCTCTATTTTTCAGAAGAGGATTCAAAATAAGTTATTTCCGTATCCCAAATTGGCTGATAACAGAACTTGATTCTAAAGAAGTGTATTCTCTTAAAATTCCGTACACGGATGTGTAAATGAAATTCCACACTTAAAGTTTGGTTCCGGAGACATTAACACCAATCACACCATTCTAACTTGCCTTTTAGTGGTTTGCTTATTAAAACAAACCTTCAATCAGGATTGGCTCAAGAGTAACTCGGGAGACGAACTTGGAACGTCGCAGAAATGACAAGTAAACGGCAAACCTGTCATACCCGTGGGAACTCGGTTAAACTCTTGATCATACACTTGCAATCTCATACGCAACCACGAGTCTTTCACTCGGGGTACCTCTGGTGTCAACTCGCAACGTGAGACTCAGCTATAAAGTTGTAAGGACACCTAGTGGGATAACACAGAAAACCCTCGGTTTAACGGACCACTTTATAATGGATTTTGATTCTAGTGGGCGGATGTACCGATGCTATGCCGTCTTGTACCGCCTTCCCTGCCGCTTACTGCCCACGCCACGCCACCCACGTGTGACCCGCACGATCATGTACAGGAGATCGCTGGTTGGCACGGACTTGGCAAAGGTTTTATTTGGATACTGTAACTTGAAACTTTCTAAAGAATCCAAACTAACACGGCTGTTCATAATCTTTATAATTTGCTCACCCTTCTCCTGAAATCAAAATGGGACTTTCAAACCATTAAGTGGAAGACAATAGAACTACTTTTACCCTTAAGGGGCCAAGGAATATATGCCAGCCACATTGAAGGGACTACCCAGAAGGCACACCAGTGACTCTACTTCCTGAAGAAACTGAGGAAATTTGACACTTCTCCAATGACGTACAAACGTCTACAGACGCATCATAGAAAATATGCTTTTGCACCACAGCTTGGGTTGGGGACAGCTCTTCACAAGACTACAAGGAATTGCAGAGTGTTTGGGATGTGGCCCAGTTCATCACACAGACCACGTTCCCCACCACCGACTCCATCGCACTTCACGCTGCCTTGGAAACACAGCCGACATAATCAAATACTTGTCCGACCTTGATCATTCCTTCTTCTTGCCGTTCCCGTTGGGAAGAAGATACGGAAGGTTGAAAGTGTGTACTATCGGATTCAGGAACAGCTTCTTACCCTCTTTTGTCAGACTTCTGAATGGCCCTTCAATAAGCGAGGGTACTGTCCGATTCATCTCTACCCCATTGCAGACATTGGACTTTATCGATGGAACTGGTGCACTAAAATACTCAGAACTATATACTGCATTCACTAACTTCCCCGACCTATTGTACTTGAGTTTGACTTGATTGTATTTATGTACAGTATGTATAATGCGGCACGGTGGCGCAGCGGTAGAGTTGCTACCATACAGCGCCAGAGCCCGGGTTCGATCCTGACTCCGGGCACTGTCTTTGTAGGTTAATTGGCTTGGTATAATTAGAAATTGCCCCTAGCGTGTGTAGGCTAGTCAGTGCGGACCCAGTGGGCCAAAGGGCCTGTTTCTGTGCTGTATTACCAAACTAAAAAACTAAAGTATGGTCTGATATGATTGGATAGCATGCAAAACAAAGTCTTTCTCTGTACCTCAGTACATGTGACAATAATAAACCTAATCCTAAACCTTTAAATCATTCCTATCCATGTAGCTGTCCAAATGCCTTTCAGATGTTGATGTTGTATCTGCATCAACCACTTCACTGAAATGGGCAAGATTCCATTTATGAGTCCATTAATTTCTGATGGCATTTCAAATAACTGTGATCAATTTAGGTCACCAATAAAGACCTCTGAAAAAAACCATGCACTGCATGAGAACATTTATAGGCCTATTACTCTTGTTTCGATTTCTTTCCATGAAACAGGGATGACTAAGCTAATCTAATTTGATTAAAAATACCAGCTTTGGCCAATTATCCTTATTGAGTCATAGAGCATCATAGTCACACAGCAAGGAAGCAGTCCCTCAGCCCAACTTGCACATGCTGAGCAAGATGTCCCATCTACACTAGTCCCACCTTTGCTTACCGCCGACACCTTCACCCCTCCTTCTCATGGCCGATCATCAGTTGGATGACTTCTTCACACAGACTTCATGAGTTTTGCCCAGGCCACAACACCTCAGCTGGCCCGCCGGCTGGGCTTTGTGTGCAGTCCAGCACCCGGGCCAACTCACCATTCACCCAGCCACGGCCGAGTCGGTCAACGAATTGCCGTCGGGAATTTGTCCCGTATTTTGACCTTTTATCCCTTATTTGGGAGTGAGAAAGTTGGTTACCCTACATGTACCCACGCAAATGTCTTTAAATGTTGTTATGGTACCTGCCTCAAAACTTACTCCTCTGGCAGCTCACTTCATATACAATCACTTTCTGTGTGAAGAAGTTGTCCACATGGGTACGTTTTAAACCTTTCCCCTCACACCTTGAACCTATGCCCTCTGGTTTTGAATCATTCACTGGGGAAAAGATTGTGCATTGACTTTATCTATGCCTTCATGGATTTTAGTTCTCTATAAGATACAAGATACAAGATACAAGATACATTTATTCGTCACATGTGCCAGATGACACAGTGAAATGAAATTCCCATACAGCCATACAATAAAAATAAAGGACACAACACATGATAGAATTTAACATAAAACATCCCCACACAGCAGAATCAGAGTTTCCCACTGTGTCCCACTAAGGTCCCACTAAGGTCCTTAGTCTCAGATGCTCCAAGGAATAAAGTCCTAATATGTCTGTCTTGATGCCTTTTTGTCCATGTTTATGGATGATGCAAAGATAGGTGGTGGGGCAGGCAATGTTGAGGAAGCAGGGAGTCTGCAGAAAGACTTGGACAGGTTGGGGGAGTGGACCAATAAGTGGAAAATGTAATACAGCACAGGAGGTTGCAGGTGGTTGCCGGAGGTTGCAGGTAGTGGAAGCAGGTAGCGAGACTGACAAAAACCTCCGGGAACCGCACGGAAACCTTGGGTGGGGCGCAAAGTCCCCAGAGGTTTCCGTTCAGGTTCCCGAAGTGGGACAGGGGCATTAATATGCAGGTTGAGTCGGTGGTAAGGAAGGCACATGCATTCATGAAATTCATAAGTTTATAGGTTCTAGGAACAGTTTTAGGCCATTCGGCCCATCGTCAACTCTGTCGTTGGTTGACCTATCATTCCCTCTAGACCCCATTCTCCTGCCTTCTCCCCATAACCTCTGACATTCTTAGCATTCATTTGGGGGAAGTCTAGAATATAAAAGCAAGGATTTAATGCTGAGGCTTTATAATACGCTAATTAGGCCATCTTTGCCATTTTTTGGCCTACTTATCTAGCTGATCAAGATCACACTCTAAAAGGCCTCTGCAATTTATTCCTTGCTTCCCCCAAGTTCCAGGATTCATTTGGCCAGGTGTTATCCACATTAATACATGTTAAGATCGCAGATACCTCCTTTTTGGTAGTGTGTATGTGAACCAAGACATCACAACTTATTTACCTCAATTCCTGATGAGAAATATTTACCGACGACACCGTTGGACAGAGTCGGAATATGGGAGGGTGATCAGTCGAGTGACTGGATGGTGCCAGAAATGAAATGAAAAATGAAATGATTCAATTTATTGTCATTGTCAGTGTACAGTACAGAGACAACGAAATGCATTTTTAGCATCTCCCTTGAAAGGGAGACACAGGGCGTCGCGGTGTGCCCGCGCCTGCCGCCGTAATTACATTCCATTACAGGCAAAGGTGGGTGAAGTGTCTTGCCCAAGGACACAACGACAGTATGCACTCCAAGCGGGATTTGAACCGGCTACCTTCCGGTCGCCAGCCGAACTCTTAGCCCATTGTGCTATCTGTCGCCTTAACAACAACCTTGCTCTTAACGTCAGTAAGACCAAGGAACAGATTACCTCCCCCCTTGACTCTATTCAAGGACCCAAGCAGTCTTTCCAGGTGCGGCAGAGGTTCACCTGCACCTCCTCCGGAAATTGGAGGAACAGCACCTCATATTCCGCTTGGGCAGTCTGCACCCTACTGGCATAAACATTGAATTCTCCAATTTCCGGTAGCCCTTGCTGTCTCCTCCCCTTCTCAGCTCTCCCTCAGCCCTCTTCCTTTTCCCTTTATTCTCCCCGCCCCCCCCACCCCCCATCAGTCTGAAGAAGGGTTTGGACCAAAACGTTCTATTGCATTCGCTTCTGGAACCCGCAAGTTCTCCAGCATTTTGTCGACCTTCGACTTTCCAGCATTGCGTTCCCAATATTTGCAATCTTTTGGCCCAAAACGTTGTCTATTTCCTTCGCTGCTGCACCCGCTGAGTTTCTCCAGCACTTTTGTCGACCTTCGACTTTCCAGCATCTGCAGTTCCTTCTTAAACACATCCCATCTACATTTACATCTAGGACATTTAAATACATCACAAACAGCAGAGGTCCCACCCTAGCACAGATCCCAGCGGAACTCCACTGGTCACAGACTCCAGCCAGGATATTTACCTTCCACGACAACCCTCGGCCTTCAATGAATAAGCTGGTTCTGAATCCATACCACCAAGTCATCGTGAATCCAATACATCTTAATCTTCTGCATCAGCCTACCTTGACCTTATCATAAGCTTTACTAAAATCCATGTAAACAACATTCACCATGTATTTTCATCAATCTCCTTTGTCACCTCCCTATAAATACAATAATAAGAACAAAAATAAGTTTAGTATATGGAAAAACAAATAAAAAATAATAGGGCAAAGACAAAAAACAATGCCCACAAGCCTGAAGTTTGGAACTTAGTTGGAGGTTTTAATATTTAATAGCCTGATGGTTGTTGAGAAGAAGCTGCTCCTGAACCTGGACATTCCAGTTTTCAGGTTTCTATACCTTCTTCCCAATGGCAGGAGTGGAATGAGAGAGTGTCCTGGGCGGTGCGGGTCTCTGATGATGCTGGCTGCTTTTTTTCAGGTACCTTCAGGAGAGGGCAGTACCTGTGATGGATTGGGCAGTGTTTACCAATATTTGCAATCTTCTACATTCCTGGGCATTCGAGTTGCTGAACCAGGTTGTGATGCAACCAGTCAATATGCTCTCTACCATACACCTGTAGAAGTTCAAGACAATATTCTTCAACATGTTGAATCTCCTCAACCTTCTAAGGAAGTTGAGGCATCGGTAGACTTTCTTACATTAATATGCTGGGTCCAGCACAGATCTTCAGAGATACAGTGTACATGCTGAGGAATTTGACATTCTTGAATCTCTTTGCCATTGCCTGTCAATGAAAACCGGTTTGTTGATCCTTGTCCTTCCTCTTCTAAAGTCAACAATCTGTTCCTTGGTAGACAAAAGTGCTGGAGCAACTCAGCGGGTGAGGCAGTATCTATCGAGCGAAGGAAATAGGCAACATTTCGGGCTGAAACCCTCCTTCAGACTGATGTGAGGGGGGGGGGGAAGGGGAGAAGAAAGGTGGAGCCAGTGGGCTGAGGGAGAGCTGAGAAGGGGAGGAGAAAGTAGGGACTACCTGAAATTGGAGAAGTCGATGTTCATACCGCTGGGGTGCAAACTGCCCAAGAGAAATACGAGGTGCTACTCCTTCAATTTACAGTGGTCCTCACTGTGGCCATGGAGGAGGCCCAGGACAGAAAGGTCGGATTCAGAATGGGAGGGGGTGTTGAAGTGCTGAACCACCGAGAGATCAGGTTGGTTATTGCGAGATGTTCGGCGAAACGATCGCCAAGCCTACGCTGAAGAAGAGTCTCAACCTGAAACGTCACCTATTCCTTTTCTCCAAAGATGCAGTCTGACCAGCTGAATTACTCCAAATGTTTGTGTCTATCTTCAGGTGTGCCTATCTTTTTGTGTCTATCTTCAGTTTAAACCAGTATCTGCAGTTCCTTCCTGCAATATAAGGTAGCACTTCCCGAACTTGGGATCTCTGGGGGCAATTTGAATTTAATATACACAGCGCTAATATTTAAACTCAACAGCATGTGCACATTGGATGAGGCGAGGATCAGACTGAGTACGATATCCTCAGGGTATTGTGCAGTATTCTATTGAAGCAGACTGCTGTCTCACCTTGAACAAGTGTTCATTTCATCAATGTGCTGGAGGGCTGCTAATGTCTATGCACTGTGTTCCATCATTGAAACAGAGGGGTGGGGTAATCTGGAGTGGAAAACAGCTTCTGGAAAAAAAGGCAGGTCATTTATTCAGAAGCTGCTGCATGCATTTTACTTTTAATTTAAATCAGTGGAAAAGAAAATTGAGCAGCTATTTTCTGTGGATGCCTGGCCTGTAATGTTAGGTTGATGCATCTGCGGTAATTTGAAAATGGCTCCTTGGACTAAGTAATTAGAATTCACCCAAATTATTTTTATTTCTATGCAAAGTCAGATTTCTGGAACATAAATTTGGGTTAAATTTAAGTTTTGGAAACATAAAGGGAAGAAATTCGACTTTAGGCATTGCACTAAAATGCAGTGATAGGAATGGCTACAGTGCGTGCTCAACTCTTGGCAATGTTATCGGTGAAAGTGCCTGTCGTGAGGCAAATACATACAGTAAGCAGTGTCCTGTGGCCGTGACACAGGGACATTGCTTTCCTCAATGCTCTAATTCAGTTCTGCTTTGTAACTCGTGGTTAGCACCCCGCCTGTCACGCAGGAGACCGGGGTTCAATTGGGTTCAATTCAGATGGGGAGACACTTCAGGGTGGCACGGTGGTGCAGCGGCAGAGACCCCGGTTTGATCCCGACTATGGATGCCGTCTGTACGGATTTTGTACGTTCTCCCCGTGACCTGCGTGGGTTGTCTCCAAGATCTTCGGTTTCCTCCCACACTCCAAAGACGTACAAGTATGTAGGTAAATTGACTTGGTGTAAATGTTAAATTATCCATAGAATGTGTGGTATAGTGTTAATGTGCAGGGATCGCTGGTCGGCATGGACTCGGTTAGCCTAATGGCCTGTTTCCACGCTGTATCTAAACTAAACTAATTTATACTTTCACATCAAAAGTCATGTATATGTAAGAGTATCACATTATAGTCAACAATGAACATGTCAAGAAAAATGTAACTACATTTAACTGCAGATGTAATAAGTAAGACTTACAAGAGTGAAAAACAGAATCAGTACTGGGGAATTATCTGCAAATAACAGTTCTCTGTTATTTTAATTTAATAGACACAGCACCTCATGCCTCATTAACTAGAATACTTATGTTGAGATACATAAGGTCAATAACTTGTTGGATAATTGGTGTTTTCAACTTCAAAAAGAGGATGGTAAATAAATTAGCCAACTCTCTAATTTACTGCTTGATTAGACTGTTGAAGCAATTTATTTTAGTATAGTTTACTGGATACATGTACAGGCTGCAGTGTTGGGCTCGGAAATCTGGGGCATGGAACTATTGTAATTATATCTCGATCCAACATCATTGAAACTAAAAAAATGATCTTTGATGAAATATAAATAAATGCTGAGAGAGAAATTTAAATCTATAGTTTGTATAACCAGATGGTCATTGATTTATTATTTAAAGTTCTGGACAGTGATGCAGCTGGTAGAGATGCTGCATCATGGCGCCAGAGACATGGGTTCGATCCTGACCTCGGGTGCTGTCTGTGTGGAGTTTGCACGTATTCCTTGACAGCGTGGGTTTCCTCTGGGTGCTCCAGTTTCATAGAAACATAGAAAATAGGTGCAGGAGTAGGCTATTTGGCCCTTCGAGCCTGCACCGCCATTCAATATGATCATGGCTGATCATCCAACCAAGTATCCTGTACCTGCCTTCTTTCCATACCCCCTGATACCTTTAGCCACAAGAGCCACATCTAACTCCCTCTTAAATATAGCCAATGAACTGGACTCAACTACCATCTGTGGCAGAGAATTCCAAAGATTCACCACTCCCTGTGTGAAAAAGTTTTCTCATCTCATTTCCTGCCACATCCCAAAGCCGTGCAAATTTACGGGTAAATTGGCCTCTGTTAAAATTCCCCCTGGTGTGTGGGGAGTGGATGTGAACGGGGGATAACATGGAACTGGTGTGTACGGATTTAGTTTTTAGTTTAGAGATACATAGACAGAGACAGGCCCTTCAGCCCACCAAGTCCTAGTTGACCAGCGATCCCCGCACACTAAACCTACCCTACACACACTAGGGACAATTTGCTTGGTGATGCCATGGCTCTATGGGGGAGGACCACAGTCTGGAGTCCTCCCATTGCGAGGTATTAAGGGGCTGAGTATGGAGGAGACACCCCTCAAACAAGGGAAGGAATAACAGCCAACATGGGTTTAGTTTAGTTTAGAGATGCAGCGCGGAAACAAACCTTTCAACCTACCAAAGCCCGCGCTGACCAACAATCCTCACATACTTAGACTATCCTACACACACTAGGGACAATTTACAATTATACCAAGCCAATTAACCTACAAACCCGCATGTCTTTGAAGTGTGGAAGGAAACTGGATAGCCGAAAGAAAACCCAAGCAGGTCAGTGCCCTTTATGTGGCGACTATTTTCATACCATGGGTATGCAGTGCCCATTTATGTGTTGTTCCATGCGACCCAATATTTTGTTGTATACCGTGGGATATGCAAGCAAAGAATTTCACTGTGACAAAATTGTCATTCATTTATTTCAGTTTTAGTCATGCTGTATAATTGCTAGTTGAACTTAAGAATGGAGAGGATTTTCCCCCAGTTCAGGACATGCTACTTTTTTTCGTTGTAGTGCAGTGAATGGCTGAGTTCTGGGGAGTGTTGTAGAGCAGAGGGATCTAGGAATGCTGGTACATAGTCCTGTTTCAGTTCTACAAAATGTTGGTGAGGCTGCATTCGGAGTATTGCTTTCAGTTTCAGTCACCGTGCTGTAGTAAGAATGTTGTTGAGCTAATAAGAATGCAGAGAGGATGTTTCTCCCAGGACTTGTGGGTGAGCTATTGAGAGAAGTTGGGCATGCTTGGACTTTTTTCGTTGTAGTGCAGGAGGCTGGGTGTGAACTTTGAGATGTATAAAATCATGAGAGGAATAGATAGAGTGAGCACACAGTCTTTTACCCAGAGTAAGGGAATCAAAAGCCATAGTTTTATGGTGGGAGGGGGACAGTTGAATAGGAACTTATGTGGCAGCTTTTTCACTGAGGGTGGCGGATATATGGAATGAGCTGCCATGGGGAGGTAGTTGGGGCAGGTACTATAACACAATTTAAATGACATTAGGACAGATGCTTGGATAGGACACGTTTAGAGGGATATTGGCCGAATTTAGATAATGCTAAACATATCATGAAAGTAAAATGGAAAGAAGATGAACTGATGGTATTGTGGGCCCAGTGGAGAGGTTTAGTTTGTATCAGATGTCTACCATCTGCATCATCTAATTCTGCCAGAGGTGCCACTGAAATCCAAGAAAACTTGCACCATGTTTCTGAATCTCCTGTTGAATGCATGGTAGATGATTGGGTAAATGCAGCCACAGATACTCATTGCAGCTGATGTTTGGTTAAAATAGTTGGCGGGGCAGTACCAGCGGTACAGTTGCTGCCTCACAGCACTTTCAGCGCCAGAGACCAGGGTTCGATCCCGACTACGGGTGCTTGTCTGTTCGGAGAATGTACGTTCCACTCGTGACCACGTGGGTTTTCTCCGAGATCTCTAGTTTCTTCCCGCACTCCAAAGATGTACAGGGATGTTGGTTAATTGGCTTGGTAAATGTCAACATTGTCCCTAGTGGGTATAGGACAGTGTTAATGTGCGGGGATTGCTGGTCGGCACGGACCCGGTGGGCCAAAGGGCCTGTTTCTGCTCTGCATCTCTAAACTAAACTAAACTAAAACTAGTCGTGATCCCATTACGCATCTTGAAAAGCTGATTATTCTGTGGTTATCTTAGTCACGGTTCACTTCAGCATAAGTTTCAAAAGTCTGCTAAATGCTGATTCTGCCTGAACCCTGAGGCTGGGCAAATTCAGGCCTGGTTAGTCATTGGAAAAGAAACTATCCAGCATATTGCTTTGCTCTGAATCAACGATAGTGTAAAATGTATGCTGAATCAGCAACATTGTCCTTATGACTGCAGTGGTCATGTGTATGACTTTGACTTTTTCTCACTTGCAAAATAAACTAGCCCATCAGTTGTTATATCAGCTATTTGTGGGATCGTCCATCTTATCCATTTGTTTATGTGCTGTAATGATTTTAAAGTATTTTGGGAAATCTTAAAATTTACTAATTCTTTCTCTTTTCTAGCTCTTGGTTAATTTTCAGTGCAATGGGGAGTCTTACTGATGTTCCAATTGTCACTGGTGAAAGTGTATCATTTGAGTTTTTTAAGAAGTTTTGAACTTTGAACTCAATCCCTCACTAGAGAATGCCTCATATTGGAAGAGAACTAGAATATTGCGGATATTAGACACAAAATACTGGAGTAACTCAGTGGGGCAGGCAGCATCTATGGAGAGAAGGAATGGGTAACTTTTTGGGTCGAGTCCCTTCTCCAGATATTATTAGGTATTGTAATAACACCTGAGTATTCTTAGTAAGCCATTGCTTTCCTTCAGTTCATTACAATGCCAATAGTTGTGGGTTTTAGCCCATTAGACAAATGGTTTTCAGATGTTTTTTCAATGTGCAAACCTACAGAACATAGAATGGTATAGCACAGGAACAGGCCCTTTGGCCCACTATGTTTGTGCTGATCCTCCTCCCCCTCCTCCATCTCGCTCTACTTCCCAGGTTCCCAATTAACACATCAGTAAGAATCTGATCTGGGACCAACCAGGTTCTCCCTCAATAAACAAGGAACTGCAGATGCTATTTTTTAAAGCAAGACACAAAGTGCTTGAGTAACTCAGCAGGTCAGACAGCATCCCTAGGGAACATGGATAGGTGATGTTTTGGGTCAGGTCGACATCAATCTAATCACACCTCGGTTGCTTTTCTCAAACAGGAAGTAATAACTTTCCATAACATATTATTTATTTATCATTTACATGCTGCCCTGAATGTTCACTGTAACTTTAGATTGGTCATAAGGCCAGTCTACTACACCATTCAATCATGGCTGATCTATCTCTCCCTGCTAACCCCATCCTCCTGCCTCCTCCCCATAACCTCTGACACCTGTACTAATCAAAAATCTACCTTAAAAAATATCTACTGACTTGGCCTCCACAGCCTTCCATGGCAAATAATTCCACAGATTCACCACCCTCTGACTGAAGAAATTCCTCCTCATCTCCTTCCTAAAGGAACATCCTTTAATTCTGTGGCTATGACCTCCAGTCCTAGACTGGTCCACTAGGACAAGTGTGGAGGGATATAGACCAAACGCAGGCAGGTGCGACATGTTGGGCTGATGGGCCTGTTTGCACACTATACCACTGTATGACTCTTAGTGGAAACATCCTCCCCACATCCACTCTATCCAGGCCTTTCACTACAATAAATTTAAATGAGGTCCCCCCTCCTCTGTCTAAACTCCAGCAGGTACAGGCCCAGTAAAAAATATGTTGGAATATTCTGTGGGCAGCCTCCTACACCAAGTATCGTTCACTTTCACGAGTCTTGGTGAACCCAAAACATCACCCATTCCTTTTCTCCAGAGATGCTGCTTGTCCTGCTGAGTAATGGGCCTATCCCGCTTAGGCGATTTTTAGGCGACTGCCGGCGACTGTCATAGTCGTAACAGGTCGCCGAAAAAGCAGCGATGTTAGGCGGCTGCTGGCGAATACCACAATGGAATTCACCGAAGTCAGCACCGGCGACAACCTACATCATCTGGCAACAACCTACGATATCGTGGCAACAACCTACGTTAACCTGGCGACAACCTACAACAGCACCTACGTCCAGCTACGCTCATTGGCGTCAATCACATGGTCGCCACTGTCGCCGAAAATTTTCAACATGTTGAAAATCCAGCTGCGACCAGAAAGACACTACGACTATTTGGGCGACCGAGGAGACGACTCACAATCATACAGGCAACACCCCGGCAACACCCCGGCAACCACCGGCGACCATGTGGCAACAGCCTAGTCGTCTATAGTTGCCTAAAAAATCGCCTAAGTGGGACAGGCCCATTACTCCAGCATTTTTTGTCCACCTTTCACTTAAGCTGATTAAAGCATATACAAGGCACACTTTAACGCGTGCAGCAAGCACTGACTCGTCTGAACAATAAGGGGGGAACAACATGAACACATACTGGCAGTGCGATCTGGAAAGTGCAAAGGGAGCTCTGCTGAAATACGCCTTGTTGCGGAGAGCCCCAGATAATATTTCAAACAGTTTGAGAACATACTGCTTAACAAATGGACTGCTTCCGCAAAAGACCAAAGAAGATTAGTTAAACGTGCATCCACAGTGTGTCTAGAAGAAAATGAAAATGAATTAATACTATGAACAATAAATCCAAAAGATTTACGTAACAGAGAACAGAAAACCAACCATTCGTAGACAGCAACACAGGACAATTCTTTCACTCATTCACTATTTACTTACAGCACTGTTCACTAATGATTTTCATACTGTTCATCTAAGTAAAATGTTAAGGATTAAAGTCACATTATTTTTTAATCAAAGTTTGACATATCTGTCAGGAAAAACAGTGGCAGAAAACAATCAAATAAAAGAGTGAATAGGTGAGAAATACTTTGATCCACTACATCATGTTAGTCAGTCACTTATTTAACATTTTCAGTAGATAACTTTATTAATGGCCTTGCTACATTCATAAGGAGATTCCTGGTATTTTATATGTCATAATATATATAATGTACAAATCTGGAGCAGGAGGAGGTCACACAGCCCCTTCAACCTGCTCCGCCTTTTAAAAAGATCACAGCCGATCTGATGGTAACCTTGTTTCTGTCAGAGCATAGCAAC
The DNA here is from genome assembly GCF_028641065.1 of Leucoraja erinaceus. Classification (NCBI taxonomy): domain Eukaryota; kingdom Metazoa; phylum Chordata; class Chondrichthyes; order Rajiformes; family Rajidae; genus Leucoraja; species Leucoraja erinaceus. Next base: position 7,579,373 of record NC_073389.1, read on the forward strand.
CTTTCATCACAATACATATCAAGCATATGTCTAATCCTGTCTTCAATATATTCACATTCTTTGAAGTTTCCAAAGGCACAACCTTCTGATAGAAGAAAAATCGTTGTGATTCCTTATTTTTAGCCCACAACCTTTGTCGGTTAAAACCTTAGTACAGTTCGAGGATGGGGTCGAAGCTCGAGGACAGACCACCTGGGACCCGGCCTGGGAGGACCGCTGTGAGGAGGGGGGAGAACAAAGGAGGACCCGACGCGGGATACTTTGTATCTTTGTCCCCGCCTTTTATGGGCGACTATTTGCATATCTTGGGTATGTAAAACAACGAATATTACCGTGACTTGTCACATGTGACAACAATAAATGATCATACATACATTCATACATTCACTCATTCATTCACTCATACATTCAATCATTCAATCATTTAGTTTCTCTCATAACTGGATACATCTGCTCCACATCCATCATGCAGTCACTCCAGGATCTTGGATGTTATGATGAGGTCCCCTCCTAATACAAGCATAGCCCATCCAATCTGAACATTCCAGGTATTAGTCTAGTAAACGTTCTTCCCTAGAGATACTAACCCTTTACATTCTAAGCCAAATCTGGGCCTCAACAATGCCTATATAAACTATGCATAACCTCCTCACTGTTATAACAATTCTTCTTGCAATAAATGATAACAATCTGTTCATATTTATATTTATTCGCTGCACTAGTACACTGGCCTTATGTGAGTTTAGCACCAGGATAGCCAGATCCCTTTACACCTCAAAACTCTGCAGTCTCTTCAAGTATAATTACATTGTTCAATTTCCACCTGCCTGATTTAAGGTAGAGTTGCAGCTATATTTCTAATGCTGCGTTATCAACATGAAATATTAATTTCTCTATTCTCTCCAAAATGTTGGTTGCTTAGCTGAGTGTTTGGAATAAGTTTCATCTTTATTTCATAAACTGAGCATCTTCAGTATTTAGTATCAGGAAACTATCATTAGATAAAGCCAGGTACAAATAATTAAACTGTTTTCTGTACACAACAGGTGAATAGTTATGATTGAACTCTTTCAATCAGCATAATCTTCCTGTGAAACAATAAATGTCATCACTAGAGATTAAGTGATGGTCTTGGCATCATGTTCGGCACATACATGGTGGGGTGAAGGGCCTGTTCTGGTGGTGTACGATTAGTCGTAGAGTCTTACAGCTTAGAGGCAGGCCCTTCGGCCCAGTTTACCCAGTCTGATCAAGTTGCCCCATCTGCGCTAGTCCCATCTGCCCTTGCTTGGCCCATATCCCTCTAAACCTTTCCTATCCCTGTAACTGTCCACATGTATTTTAAATGTTGTTATACTGTAGTACCTGTCACAATTACCCCCTCTGGCAGCTCATTCCATAAACCCACCACCTACTATGTTCTATGTTCTAATTAGTTACCAGGCCAAAGGCTTCATGTGATTCTTCTTTCCGATCCTTTCCTTAAAAGGGGCTAAAATTAATCCCAAAATTCAGCACTGTCTTGTGAAGAAAATCTGTTAATTAATTAATTAATAGTGCCTTATTCAAAACAATTGCCACTCCTAACCCTTTTGGAAGTATGGATGAGTGACCAGAAAGATTACATATTAGGGCCTTGGAGAGCAGGAGGATGAGGGGTGATCTTATGGAGGTGTAAGATATCATGAGAGGAATAGATCAGGTAGATGCACAGAGTTTCTTGCCCAGAGTAGGGGAATATAGAACCAGATAACATAGATTCAAGGTGAAGGGGAAAAGATTTAATAGGAATCTGAGGGGTAACGTTTTCACACAAAGGATGGTGGGTGCATGGAAAAAGCTGCCAGATGAGTTAGTTGAGGCTGGGACAATCCCAACGTTTAAGTAAGAAACAGTTAGACATGGATACATGGATCGGGCAGGTTTGAAGGGATATGGACCAAGCGCAGGTAAGTGAGACTAGTGCAGCTGGGACATTGTTGGCCGGTTTGGGTAAGTTAGGTAGAAGGCCTCTTACCACACTGTATCACTCTATGACTCTATGACTCCATGATGCGATTCAATAGAACTTTATTTATCCCAGGGTGGAAATTGATCTGCGAACAGTCATAAAACACAAAATAAATGAAATATGAAATTAAAGTGACGAGTGGAAAGGATTGAGAATGTGCAAAGATTTGGGAGGAGGGAAGGGGGAACAAAAGGGGGAGGAGTTGTACAGTTTGATAGCCACAGGGAAGAAGGATCTCCTGTGGCGTTCTGTGCTGCATCTTGGTGGAACCAGTCTGTTGCTGAAGGTGCTCCTCAGGTTGACCAGTATGTCATGGAGGGGGTGAGCTGTATTGTCCAAGATGCTCCACAGTTTGAGGAGCATCCTCCCCTCCAACTCCACCTCCCATGAAGGGTAAATCTACGTTGCGTGTAGTTTCAAAGACAATCACCAAAGCTGACTCATTAGCGCCAGAGACTGGAGGAAGGCTGCAGCCCTAAATCATCCTCCCAACAGCCTTCATGTGCTCCTGCTGCTCTCGCATGTGTGGCCCGTGCATCGGACGCTTGAGCCACACTCGATCCAACGAGACATGAGACTGCATTTGACGGCACTGTGCCTGTACTCGTTGGAGTTTAGAAGGATGAGGGGGAGGAAACTTACCAAATAGTGAAAGGCCTGGATAGAGTGGACGTGGAGAGGATGTTTCCACTAGTGGGAGAGTCTAGGGCTAGAGGTCATAGCCTCAGAATTAAAGGATGTTCCTTTAGGAAGATGAGGAGGAATTTCTTTGGTTAGGAGGTGGTGAATTTGTGGAATTCTTTACCACAGAAGGCTGTGGAGGTCAAGTCAATGGATACTTTTAAGGCAGAGATAGATAGATTATTGATTAGTACAGGTGTCAGGGGTTATGGGGAGGAGGCAAGAGAATGGGGTTAAGAGGGAGAGATAGATCAGCCATGATTGAATGGTGGAGCAGACTTGATGGGCCGAATGGCCTAATTCTGCTCCTATCACTTATCACCCTATGACTGCACAACCATGCTATCATCGTCTATGACAGACCACCACCAACCAACCTGTGCACAATGCACATCTTTTTCCCTACTGATTGGAGAGGTGCAAAATGGCATCTTTCATTACAAAGTAAACGTTGAACTGATCAGGAATTCAGAACGGCTGTAACATATTTCAAAGTCAGTCTTTGAAGGCAGGAGTTGATACCTCATTACCTTCTGAATACCACTGTTCATTAAGCCAGTTACTTTTATATGAACAGGAAGGGAATAAGCGTTAATGATCCTGTTGAACAGTCAATAAACATAAGTTATGCAGCTCACAGTGGTGGAATTATATGAGTGTTATTTACGGCTGTTAAATTCAGGAAGCTGTCCTATTTTGACAGCAGGAGATAAGATAAGATAAAAGAAACCCTTCCCGCAGTAGTTTTTGTTTGGCAGCTTGTGGCCAGTAATGAAGTATAAATACAGATGCAAGTGTAATTCTAATCTTTTCATACATGTCCAAATTCTGCCTCGCTGTTTTACTTTCAAAAGTAACCTCATGTGTTTCCACATTATGTACCATCAACCACATTCTTGCCCACTCACTGAACTGATCAGTATCTCTTTGACACTGTGCTCTCTGACACCTTGTACTCCAACCTACCTTGAAGGCCTGTCCCACTTAGGCGACTCTTTAGGCGAATTGCCAGGGACTAGTTTTACTGGAAATCACCTACGACACCTGGCGACAGCCTACGACAGCACCTACGACAACCTACATCAGCAAAAATTGAAAGTTTTGTGGCAGTTGCCTGTAGTCGCCCAAAAAATCGCCTAAGTGGGAGAGGCCCATTAGTTTAGTTTATTGTCATGTGTATCGAGGTGCAGTGAAAAGCTTTTGTTGCGTGCTGTCCAGTCAGCAGAAAGACAATACATGATTACAATTGAGCTCTTTACAGTGTGCAGATACGTGAAAGGGAACAAAGTTTAGTGCAAGGTAAAGCCAGGAAAGACCCTATTTTCCCAACTATCAATCAACGAGAAAGGAGAAACTTGTGAAATTGACCAAACCCACGTTTCAGTTCAGTAGTTTATTGTCACATGTACCGAGGTACAGTGAAAACAGGCATGTGCCGTGAGTAATTACTCAGGGTAGGCCGTCAGCCGACCTTTAAAAAAAATTAAACCGCGCATGCGCAGATTGTTCACTCCGTAAAAATTAAAAATTAAAATAAAAACAGAAACAATTCAATTTGCCCATGGCTTCCTAGTCTCCTTTATTCTTAATTACTGAATGGGTGGGGGGTGAAGGGTGATGGCAGGTGGAGAGATGGTGGGAAAACCAGGAGTACAGGGAAAAGTTGAATCAGTTGTCATCTTATTGAATGACAACACTTGTTCAAGGGACCAATTGGTGAGTTCCTTTCACAGCGTGTGGAGAGTCTGTGCCAGGGGTAAAGTTGCGGGGAGGGCAGGAGTGTTGAGAAGGAGGGGGTCGGGGATAACGCCAGTAACTCACTCACCGCTACTGTGGCGCTCCAGACGCGGTGCCACCGCATTGTAGCCGGGGATAGAAGCAGCTCGGGTGGCTGCGAGCGGCCACCGGGACCCGACAGCAGAACTGGCCGCCACTTCAGCGCCTTCTGCCGGCCCGCTCACCTTTGGCAGTGCTCTCTGTCTGAACACCTCTCACCTGCCGCTCGCTCAGGTCAGCCGCTTCCTGCAAATCCTTAAATCCCCACAGCCGAGTAACCTCAATCGCGCTGTTGGAATTTAAGGATTTGCGGGACATGAGTGAGGCCAGCGAGCGGCAGGAGAGAGGTTTTTAGATGGAGAGGAGCCAGAGGTGGGCGGGGGCCGGCAGAAGGCGCTGAGGTGGTGGCCGGTTCCGCTGTTCGGCCCGGCGGATGCTCACAGTAACCCGAGCTCCTTCTCCCCCCTCCCCCGCCTCAATAAGGTGGCTCCGTGTAAGGAGCGTCGCAAGTGGCATTATCCCGATCCCTTCCTTCACAACATTCGTGCCCTCCCCGCAACTTTACCCCGGGCCAGACTCCCCAAACGCTGTGAAAGGAGCTCTCCCCCCACACCCCGGGAAATACGGTATTTGAAAACATCACCAAGAAATGTACTTACCACATCATTGGTACACAAGCTCCATTCTTCTCTCTCTGTTTCCTAAGATACGCTTAAAATAATGCCAATCCATATTTGAAAACCCCGCAAAGGCACAATTTCAGCTGCCTTCAATACAATACAATACAATACAATACAATACAATTTATTTGTCACTTGAACCTCATAGAGGCTCAAATGAAATGTTGTTTCTGCAGTCATACACACATGAAAAAAAAAGACCCAAGACACAACACAATTTACACAGACATCCATCACAGCTCATCTCCTCCTCGCTGTGATGGAAGGCAAAACAACTTATTCCCGCTCCAGGTCATCCTCGACCCCGCTACTCGGGCGGGAGAAGTCGCCGTTGCAGAAGCCTCGAAAAGCGGTCTCCCACCAGGGACCCGCGGGCTCCCGATATTACTGTCTGCCAGACCTGCGGTAAGCTTCCGAATCCCCGGGGGTCGGGTCACAGCAGTGCGCCACCACAGCTCCACCCGCTCCGGACTCGGCCAGCTCCATGATGGTGAGTAGCTCCGCAGCTCCGCGACTGGAGCCCCAGGATGTTCCTGCTGGAGGCCGCTCCACGTTGCAGCCCCAACGACAACGGAGACCCGACAGGGAAAAGGTCGGGTTCTCCGTGCAGGGGAAAGATTTTAAAAGTTTCCGCCCCCCCCCACACACACACACATACCCCCATCAAAAAAATAATAAAAACTCCATTAAAATGGGACAAAAAATAACAAAAAGACAAACGGACTGCAGAGGCCGCTGCGACGTGAGTCGCGCTGCCCACCGGTTCAGCATCGATTCCTGTGTACCCTCTTGAGTTATAGCGGTACCCTGTTTGGATGATTATAAAAATCTATTATTAAGGGATGGACACAAAATGCCGGAGTAACTCAGCGGGACAGACAGCATCTCTGGAGAGAATGGGTGGTGATTCGGATTGAGATCCTTCTTCAGACTGAGAGTCGGGGGACAGGGAGGCAGAGAGATATGGAAGGGTAAAGTGTGAAAATGAGACATCAAGGGGGATGAGGTTCAAGGAAAATGAAGAATGGAGGCGGCGGCAATGAAGCATACAATCTCACTTCCTAATACATCTTCAGCAGCATTGAGTGAAACATTACCTGGAAAAACACAATCCTGCCCATTAAATGCTAATAACTGCCAGAAATCAGAGTTGAACACTGCTGTCTTTAGGATTCAGATCATACTACAAAAAATCAATAATGGTCTCCGAGAATAGAAGGCAAATTACTGAAATATCTTTGAGCACACGATGTTATCATTTTCCACTGGTCTTAAAGCACTAGAGAAATGTTATTGATTATCCATTGAGTGAAGTGCCACACTGTCCTACTTCCCCCATTCATCATCTTTAGCCAATAATTTGTTGTATGCTGATACTGTCACGACTGTGAGGCAAAATTCACTGATGTTTAAATTTGCTATCATGTAGCAAAATTAAACACAGCATGCTGGAGTAAATCAGCGGGACAGGAATGTGTACTTCTCGCCAGAGATGCTGCTTGTCCCGCTGAGCTACTGCAGCATTTTTTGTATCAAACAGGTGTAAACCTGCATCTACAGTTACTTCCTCAGCAAAATGGTATCCCACTTTTTAAGAAAGGCGGGAGTGAGAAAACAGGGAATTATAGACCAGTTAGCCTGACATCGGTGGTGGGGAAGATGCTGGAGTCAATTATAAAAGATGAGATAGCCGAACATTTGGATAGCAGTAACAGGATCGGTCCGAGTCAGCATGGATTTACGAAAGGGAAATCATGCTTGGCTAATCTTCTGGAATTTTTTGAAGATGTGACTAGGAAAATGAACAAGGGAGAGCCAGTGGATGTAGTGTACCTGGACTTTCAGAAAGCATTTGATAAGGTCCCACATAGGAGATTAGTGGGCAAAATTAGGGCACATGGTATTGGGGGTAGAGTGCTGACATGGATAGAGAAGTAGTTGGCAGACAGGAAACAAAGAGTAGGGATTAACGGGTCCCTTTCAGAATGGCAGGCAGTGACTAGTGGGGTACCGCAAGGCTCGGTGCTGGGACTGCAGCTATTTACAATATACATCAGTGATTTTGATGAAGGGATTCAAAGTAACATTAGCAAATTTGCAGATGACACAAAGCTGGGTGGCAGTGTGAACTGTGAGGAGGATGCTTTGACAATGCAGGGTGACTTGGACAGGTTGGGGGAGTGGGCAGATGCATGGCAGATGAAGTTTAATGCGGATAAATGTGAGGTTATCCACTTTGGTAGAAAAAACAGGAATGCAGATTACTATCTAAATGGCGTCAAGTTGGGAAGTATCGCGGGATCTGGGGATCCTTGTACATCAGTCTGTGAAAGTAAGCATGCAGGTACAGCAGGCAGTGAAGAAAGCAAATGGCATGTTGGCCTTTATAACAAGATGAATTGAATATAGGAGCAAACAGGTCCTTCTGCAGTTGTACAGAGCCCTAGTGAGACCACACCTGGAATATTGTGTGCGGTTTTGGTCCCCTAATTTGAGGAAGGCCATTCTTGCTATTGAGGGTGTGCAGCGTAGGTTTACAAGATTAATTCCCGGGATGGCGGGGCTGTCATATGCTGAGAGAATGGAGCAGCTGGGCTTGTACACTCTGGAGTTTAGAGGGATGAGAGGAGATCTCATTGAAATATATAAGATTGTTAAGGGTTTGGACACGCTCGAGGCAGGAAACATGTTCCCGATGTTAGGGGAGTCCAGAACTAGGGGCCCACCATTAAGAATAAGGAGTAAGCCATTTAGAACGGAGACGAGGAAACACTTTTTCTCACAGAGAGCGGCGAGTCTGTGGAATTCTCTGCCTCAGAGGGCGGTGGAGGCGGGTTCTCTGGATGCTTTCAAGAGAGAGCTAGATAGGGCTCAGGGAATATGGGGAGAAGGCAGGAACGGGGTACTGATTGGGGATGATCAGCCATGATCACATTGAATGGCGGTGCTGGTTTGAAGGGCCGAATGGCCTACTCCTGCACCTGTTGTCTATTGCATCTATAGTAAAATTAAACAGTTCCATGTAGGTGTGGACTGAGCACACAACATTTCTTTCTGTGCCTTCTGTTAATTATATGGAGAGTTGTTTGTCAAACAATGTTGACAACATAAGGATGGTCACAGGAGAGAAGGACTGGGTAACGTTTCCTCAGGCTCCTGAACAAGGGTCTCTACCCAAAACCTCACCCATTCCTTCTCTCCAGAGATGCTGCCTGTCCCCCCGAGTTACTCCGGCATTTTGTGTCTGTCCTCGGTGTAAACCAGCATCTGCAGTTCCTTCTTACACATAGAGATGGTTATGGCTTACAAACTAAAGTTCAGGGTTGTTTCTCCATTTAAGCATCCTCTTTCGTTGCTAAAGATAAGAATGAGCTTTGTAGGAATCAGGGTAAAGATTCTGTGTAGGTTTTGCAACAGTTGTTCTTGCCGTGTTGGCAGTAATTGCCAAGTGTTCAGTTCATGCAAAGACATCTATAACTTTAACACTTCTCAAGACAATATGTACGGGTAAGCATTAGCCTAATTGAGCTACATTAAATTCCTGCCATTTGTCTTATGGGCCTGTCCTACGGGCGATTTTTTAGGCGACTAGTTTGTCACCACATGTACGCCTGTAGTTGCCGGGAGTCGTCTCCTCAGTCGCACAAAAAGTCGTAGCGTCTTTCTAATCATTGCTAAATTTTCAACATGTTGAACATTTTTCGGCGATGGTGGGTTTGACGCCACTGAGCGTAGCTTGACCTCTCTTGACGTAGGTGCTGTTGTAGGTTGTCACCAGGATGACGTAGGTTGTCGCCGGTTTTTCGGCGACCTGCTACAACAGTCGCTGGCAGTTGCCTAAAAAAATCGCCCCATGGGGCAGGCCCATTACGTCAAAATGCGACCACAATTAACTGCTGCCCCAATCTGCTTACAACATAAATTTATTTTTCTGATGAAGCCTCATTGATGAAGACTCGTGAGGATGAGGCCTTTTATCTGTGAGCTTGCCTTTAAACCTGTTGGAAGATGAGGCCCATACACAGGAGAAATAACTCATAGTCTTTATTGCAGTACAAGCAGAGGGAACATTACATGCTATCGTCTGCGTGGTCAGCATCAGGTCTGCCGGGAGACAGTGAGGCTCTATCTTAACAGTTCTAACAGCCCAGGGTAGGGATGAAGATCTGGACTGGACTATACATAAGGAATGTGCAGCATGCATAATGAGTTTGGTGATCGATATAGTAACGACAGACTCATCCACATCCTTCCTCTTAAGGAACTAACTCATAATAAAATAGATATGATAATCGCATGCAAAATATATGTATGTATGCTGTGGACTTTGTACTACTGAGGTAGTGTTACTTGGCTGGCACTATCATAGTCTGGTTCACCTGAAGTAATTGATATTTTATTGCATATTTATTTGTCGCCTGCTTGCATTTAATTTACCTGTAAAGCCGCAGCAAGAAATAATTTCAATGTTCCTGTCCCACATGGGAATTAAACACTCTTGAATTAACAAAATTAACTCATGCATAGTGATATGGAACAATTTCCAATGATTGTTGAGTTTCATTTGCATTCATCATATGCACCACTGCTCCCTCCGTGATCCTCACCCTTTTCACATCCTTTTTCAAGGATATAAAATGGTTGTGAGCACTAATGTAAGAATGGAAAGAATCAAGTATGATACTTGGCTGAAAATATAACTCCATAGCCACCCTTGAATACATACATACATATATACATACGTACACACACATACACACACACACACATATATATATACAGTATATATATCTCTATAGTCTTCTGTGGTATCAACATTCAGTTAGGTCTTCACTTACTGTGTCTTTATAGTTTCCACACTTTGCTGCCTCAGGCACAACCAACAGTGGCAGCTGAAGACACACACACAAAGCTGGAGTAACTCAGCGGGACAAGCAGCATCTCTGGAGAGAAGGAATGGGTGACGTTACGGGATGAGGCTCTTCTTCAGTCTCGACATGAAACGTCACCCATTCCTTCACAGATGCTGCCTGTCCCTTTGAGTTACTCCAGTATTGTGCGTCTATTGTCAGTGTAAACCAGCACCTGCAGTTCCTTCCTACACAATGTTGTAGCTGAGTCAATCTTGTCATTTTTCATAGTTCACTATTTTGATCTAGTCTTTTCAGAACCTTTCAATCCAGAGTAATGTAAACGTGTGCATTGTGCTCTGTTGCCAACAGTGGTGTCTTCAGAAAATGCGAGAATACCTTTCCAAAATATGGCATGGTATGACTTTGACTTTTACTGAATGCACCTTCAGCTGTCTTTGCCAATTATTCTCTATTAAGTTTGGTCGTATCGATTCATAACTGGCTCATTCATAGAAGACAGAGGGTTGTGATGGAAAGTGGATATTCCGGCTGGTGGTCAAGTCAAGTCAAGTTTATTCGTCACATACACATACGAGATGTGCAGTGAAATGAAAAGTGGCAATGCTCGCAGACTTTGTGCAAAAAAACAAACAAATAAACAACCAAACAAACTACAAACAGAATGGAACAGAATCACATATTCGTTTACATATTAAATATTGTGGGCGGAAGGAAAAAGGGGAAAAAACAGCAATTGATTAAAAAAAAGCAGTAGAGTGGTACAGTAAAGTTAGTCCCTGGTGAGATAGGAGTTTACAGTCCTAATGGCCTCTGGGAAGAAATTCCTTCTCAACCTCTCCGTTCTCACAGCATGGCAACAGAGGCGTTTGCCTAACTGTAGCAGCTGGAACAGTCCGTTGCAGGGGTGGAAGGGGTCTCCCATGATTTTATTGGCTCTGGAGTTGCACCTCCTGATGTATAGTTCCTGCAGGGGAGCGAGTGAAGTTCCCATAGTGCGTTCGGCCAAACGCACTACTCTCTGCAGAGCCTTCTTGTCCTGGGCAGAGCAATTCCCAAACCAGATTGTAATATTTCCGGCCAAGATGCTTTCGACAGCCGCTGAGTAGAAGCACTGGAGGATCCTCGGAGACACTCTGAATTTCCTCAATTGCCTGAGGTGGTAAAGGCGTTGCCCAGTACCAGTTGAGTTCCGCAGGGATCTATGCTGGGACCTCTGCTGTTTGTGATATATATATATATATATAAATTAAATGGACGTAAATCTAGATGGGTTGGTGAGTAAATTTGCTGTCGACACCAACATTGAAGGAGTTGCAGACAGTGAGGAAGGGTGTCAGAAGATTCAGCGGGATATAGATCAGCTGCAGAAATGGGCATAGAAATGGCAGATGGAGTTTAACCCAAGCAAGTGTGAGATTTTGCATTCTGGGAAGTTGAACGTAAGGAATATACAATGAATGGCAAACCCCTTAACCCCATTGATGTGCAGAGGGACTTTGGAGTCCACTTTCATAGTTCACTGAGAGTGGCAGTACAAATAGATAGGATGGTAAAGAAGGCATATTGGTATGTGTAGAAAGGAACTGCAGACGCTGGTTTATACTGAAGATAGACACAAACTGCTGTAGTAAATGAGAGGGTCAGGGCAGGCAGCATCTCTGGAGAAAAGGAATAGGCGACGCTTTGGGTTGGAACCCTTCTTTAGACTGAACCATAGTGAGGGTCAGCATAAATCAGGACTGGTAACAGATGACCTCAGGAAGGGTGGAGTCCATCATGGTTCATTGCTGGTGTGAGAAGATGTGCTAATGACCAGGATAAAAGGATGCAAACAGTGGAACTGGTAAGGCCACTAGCGTGGGGGAGGGGAGAGCAAGTTGAGGGGAGAGGGAGGGGGGGGGGGGAAGAAGTTGCAGGAGTTACTTGAAATTAGATAAATCAACGTTCATACGACTGGGTTAGAAAATGTCCAAGCGAAATATGAGTACATTTGTGAGATAAAACTGAGTTATGAAAATAATGCTTCTGTGTGAAGTCACACATGTGACCAGTCAATTTGACCTCTGACCCTTAATAAACATTGTCAGCATAACATAAATATTTCACTTGATGAACTTCGAAAAATATATGAATCATATATACAGTACAAAACAAAATACCTGTAATGCATTCACAATTAGAAGAGATGTGTTCGACAATTATTCATATTTTTGGTCACACACGTGACGAAGAACGGGCTTTTAATAGATACCAGACCAAGTACAGACCCGATGGGTCTGCTCCCCAACACAGGATTCCACCACTCACCCGTTCCCCCAAAGCAAGCTGTTCCCCCAACGCAATATTGCACCACTCACGCATAGCCCCCAACTGCACAGGAGCGGCTCATTTCTCCTCATCCCCCAGCACTCACTCCTCCTCCACCCTCCCTCTTCAATCCTGAGAGAGGGAGGGGTGGGGGGGTAGAGAGGGAAGGGTGGTTGGGACGGAATGGGAGGGGGACAGAGAGGGAGGGAAAGGGGGTAGAGAGGGAGAGGAGGGGAGGGGAGGGTAGTAGAGAGGGAGGGGGGGGGGTAGCTAGCGAGAGGGGCAGAGAGGGAGGGGGTAAAGTGAGAGACGGAGGGGGGTAGAGGGAGAGGGAGGGAGGTCGAGTGGGGGGGGGGGTGGTAGAGAGGGAGAGGGAGGGGGGTAGAGATGGAGGGGGGGAAAGAGAGGGTGGGAATGAGGGTATATAGGGAGGGGGCATCTCTCTCCTCCACCCCTCCCCATCTCCCTCTAACACCCCACTCCCCACCCCTCCTCCTCATTTTCCTCCTCCTCATTCCCCTCACTCCCATTCCCTGCCCCAGGACCTAGCCAGCTCATAGAGCAGCACCAGGGCCTGGAACTTGGCCTGGTTCTCGAACTCGGCCCGACCCTGGCTGTAGACTGCAGCCGTCAACTCTGGCTCCAGTGCAGGCCCCGACTTCATCCCCGGGCACGTCCCTGACCCCGGACCCAGACTCGTCCTTGGTTCCAGCGGCGGCTTCTTTCTCGGCCCCAGTCACGGCCCCATTCCAAGTCCTGGGCTTGGCCCTCACTCCAGCTCCAGCACCACCCTCCCCACAGGGCGTCGGGCATCGGGCGCCAGCAGCCACCGCCACCGCCACTCCTCATTCACCGCGAGCGATGGTGTGCCCCAGCCTTGTGTAGTGTCCCGTCCTGCCTTGCGAGTGCATTGTAACGTCACTGGGTTTTTTTTCCCTAAATGGGTGAGTGCTTGGGGCTGTTTTAAAATTTAAAGGATTCATAAGTTTGGAAACATAAGTGGGAATGTGACAGGAAGATGTTTATCGCCACAACGTGGAAAATGTGAGTAGGATATGTAAAATTGGGAAGGCTGTGGCCTAGCGTTTGGAAGAAGATAGGGAAAGCAGATTGACACCTTGTCGGTACAAACACAAACAATAAGAAGACTTTTAGTATTATAGAGAGGGGAAGTGCAGGGGACGTTTTCTACAGGGTGGGGGCCTGGATCGCATTGTGATTGAGGCAGATATGATAGTGATGTTAAAGAGGCTTTTAGACATGGAAGTGTAGGGATATGGATCATTTGAAGGCAAATTAGATCATTCAGCTCGGATTCATGTTCGGCACAAACATTGTGGACCAAAGGGCCTGTTCCTGTGCTATACTGTTCTATGTTCTATGTAGTGAATCAATTGGACAAATAATAATTAAATGCTGAATTTGGGGTTCTGAATGTGAATATGTGTGGGAGGCACAATGGAGGAGCGGTAGAGTTGCTGCCTTACAGCATCAGAGGCCCGGGTTCGATCCTGACCAACTTTGTACAGAGTTTTTACTTTCTCCCTGTGACTGTGTGGGTTTTCTCTGGGTGCTCTGGTTTCCTCCCACATTCCAAAGACGTGCAGGTTTGTAGGTTAAGTGGCTTCTGGAAAATGTCCCTCATGTGTCGGATAGAACGAGTGCACAGGCGATCACTGGTGGGTGTAGACTCGATGGGCTGAATGGCCTATGTCCATGCTGTATCTCTAACCTAAACTAAACAAAGAAAGGTGCACATAAACTAAATATGTTGTGCAGACTTTTCAATACTGTCATCACCACAAAAGCCAGGAATCTTGCAAACCGATAAAGATGAGTTCAATACCTTTCCATTCTCTACTGATAAGCCTGCAAGCCAAGTCCACAGGGATCCTTTATGCTGATTGATCTTATCTTGTATCATTGCTCCTTAGAGCTTTGCGAAACAAGGTCAGGTCTTCATTCATTTCACTTTTCATAAAATGTCTGACTTTTATCTAATTTTACCTTGTAACATGATCATGTTAAGCTGATTTATTTTAGATTCTCCTGCACAACAGGACAACGAAGAAGCTTTTCAGAAAGCAATTCAGTTTCCACGCTGTTCCTCTTGTTGACAGATAACATTGAGAACTCCGCTGAGTTCATCGGCTTATTCAACCCAAAAGACGAATCTATTCTAGGCATGCCTGTGTTTCTAAACACCAATCCTATTATTGCCACTCAGTTGTTCTGCTCCACAGCACTACAGACTTTACAATGTGTAGGATGGAACTGCAGATGCTAGGCCTCACTCTGACAGTGGAGGAGGCCCAGGACAGAGAGATCAGTGTGGGAGGTACACAAAAATGCTGGAGAAACTCATCGGGCGCAGCAGCACCTATGGAGCGAAGGAAATAGGCGACGCTTTCGGGCCGAAACCCTTCTTCAGACTTATGGGGGGGGGGGGAGAAGGAAGGAAAAAGGGAGGAGGAGGAGCCGAGGGCGGGGTGATGGGAGGAGACAGCTCGAGGGTTAACGAAGGGGAGGACCCTCATATTCCGCCTGGATAGCCTGCGTCCGGAGGGCATGAACATTGAATTCTCCCAATTTTGTTAGCCCTTGTTGTCTCCTCCCCTTCCTTAACCCTCGAGCTGTCTCTTCCCATCCCCCCACCCTCGGGCTCCTCCTCCTCCCTTTTTCCTTCCTTCTCCCCACCCCACCCCCTATCAGTCTGAAGAAGGGGTTCGGCCCGAAACGTCACCCATTTCCTTCGCTCCATAGATGCTGCTGCACCCGCTGAGTTTCTCCAGCATTTTTGTGTACCGTAGGTACGAAAGTAAGCTAGCCAAGAATATAACGGAGGATAGTAAAGGTTTCTTTAGGTATGAAAGGAGGAAAAAATGAGTTAAGACCAAAGTTGGACCCTTGAAGACTGAAAAAGGTGAATTTATTATGGGGAACAAGGAAGTGGCAGATGAGTTGAACAGATACTTTGGTTCTGTCTTCACTAAGGAGGACACAAACAGTCTTCCTGATATACTCGTGGCAGAGCATCTGGGGTGACGGAGGAACTGAAGGAAATCCACATTAGGCAGGAAATGGTGTTGGGTAGACTCATGGGACTGAAGGCTGATAAATCCCCAGGGCCTGATGGTCTGCATCCCAGGGTACTTAAGGAAGTGGCTCTAGAAATCATGGATGCATTGGTGATAATTTTCCAATGTTCTATAGATTCAGGATCAGTTCCTGTGGATTGGAGGGTAACTAATGTTATCCCACTTTTTAAGAAAGGCGGGAGAGAGAAACCAGTTAACCTGACATCGGTGGTGGGGAAGATGCTGGAGTCAATTATAAAAGATGAAATAGCCACACATTTGGATAGCAGTAACAGGATCGGTCCGAGTCAGCATGGATTTACAAAGGGGAAATCATGCTTGACTACTATTCTGGATTTTTTTTGAAGATGTAACTAGGAAAATGGACATGGGAGAGCCAGTGGATGTAGTGTACCTGGACTTTCAGAAAGCATTTGATAAGGTCCCACATAGGAGATTAGAGGGCAAAATTAGGGGAAGGTACCTGGGAATGGAGTGGTTTGAGTGGGAAGGGATGAGTTAACCAGGTAGTTGCGGAGGGAATGATCTCTGCAGAAGGCGGAAAGTGATGGAGATGGGAAGACGTGGCTCGTGGTGGAATCCTGTTGGAGGATTATGTGTTGCATGCGATGGCTGATAGGGTGAAAGGTAAGGACTGGGGGGACTCTGTGCCTGTTGCATCTGGGGGGAGGGGGAGCAATGCCGGAGCTGTGGAGTACCGAGGGGACACGAGGATTTCCAAAGTCTACAGAGTGATTTAGGCCATTTGGAAAAATGGGCTGAAAGATGGCAGATGGAGTTTAATGCTGATAAATGTGGTGGCAGGACAATCAAAAATCCTGTAAATGGAGGGAATTGCGTTGAACATTTCTGGGTATAACCGTGAGTTCCTTGAAGGTGGATCTCATATAGATAGGGTGGTAACGAAAGCTTTTGATATGCTAGCCTTTATAAATCAGGCATTGAGAATAGAAGGGGATGTAATGTTAAAAATTGTACTAGGCATTGGTGACTCTGTGCCTGTTGTACATTTGGGGGGAGGAAGGAGCAATACCGGGAGCTGAATGTTGGGTTTCACAACTAAGTTACAGAGGGTTGAACACGTTAGTCTTTATTCTTTGGCCTCCTGATCTAAAATGATGGGATAGACAGAGTTGATGTGGACAAGCTTTTCCCTTTGAGAATAGGGAAGATTAAAGAATGAGGACATTGAACAGGGGGAACTTCTTTACGCAGAGAGTGGTAGCGGTGAGTACAGTTATCAGTAAATCATGACAATGAGGGGTTATGGTACGAGTGCAGGCAGGTGGGAGGGAAAAAAATGGGCAGTCTTTGGGCAGATGGCCTGTTTCCCGTGCTGTAATTGGCAGGGCCTGATGGGAATAAAAGAATGAGGACATCGAACACCTCACCTTGAGTACAGATGCAGTTCAGACAGATAGTTGTGGGAGTCAGTAGGTTTATCATAGATGTACATCTCAGTCCTTTAATAGTGTTTGCTTTAGGATTTGAAAATAAGTTGTATACAATTAAATGTGAATACAATAGGGCCCACAGTGCATCATTGTGAGCTCAAAGAGGTAAGAACTGTGAAATAGCAGTTCAACTCTATTGGGCCAGTATCAACAATCTACTGTTTATAAGAATTATAAGATTTGACTTGTAGAATTGGTTTGAAAGAAAACGGTTTTGTTCAGCACATGCAAAGTGTTACCTGTAGAGGTGGATTGCTATAAATTTCATTACAACCTGCTTGTACACGATATGATACGATACGATACAGGAGGGAAATTGATCTGCCAACAGTCATAAAACACAAATACATGAAACATGAAATTAAAGTGACGAGTGGAAAGGATTGGGGGTGTGCAAAGATTCTGGAGAGGTGAGGGGGGGGAGGGGTATCAGTCTACCCCAAGACAGAAGGGGGAGGAGTTGTACATTTTGATAGCCACAGGGAAGAAGGATCCCCTGTGGCGTTCTATACTGCATCTTGGTGGAACCAGTCTGTTGCTGAAGGTGCTCCTCAGGTTGACCCGTGTGTCATGGAGGGGGTGAGCTGCATTGTCCAAGATGCTCCACAGTTTGAGCATCTTGGATCCAAGATGAATCGAATCAATCCTCCCATGAATCCAACTCCGCCCCCACGACGGGGCCGGCCTTCCTGATGAGCTTGTTGATCCTGTTAGCGTCCGTGACCTTCGCCCTGCTGCCCCAGCACATGACAGCGAAGAAAATGGCACTGGCTACGACCGATGGTAGAACATCTGCAGCATCTTACTGCAGATGTTGAAGGAGCGGAGCCTTCTCAAAAAGTGCAGTTGGCTCTGTCCCTTCTTCCATCCCTGGACCAGTCCTTTCTCTTTCTATCTCAATACTTTCTCTTCAAATGCAATTCAAATCATTTCTGAATTGTGGTGTGTCACTCCAGAAATTTGAATGCCATTTCCAGGCATGAGGTTCCCATGTGCAAGTATTCAAGGCCATGATAGATGGGGGAATAGATGGGGTCAGGGAAAGAGCGTTCATGTCGCGGCCCTGCTTTCACCAATCTGTCCACCACCATGCGCCAGAAGCCCAAGAGGCGACAAGACAGACACCATTGTATACAGATGCCAAGAAATGTGTCCAGCTCTGGCTGAACAACTTCTGATCTTGTGTGTGGACTCGACAAGAAGAAGGAGGCGAATAGATAGGGGGAGATGCAAAGAGTAGGAGAATCCAGAATCAGAC